>NW_006297018.1:1383689-1476408 GCF_000327345.1 Myotis davidii | reverse complement strand
AGCCCTGATCTTGCCCCCAACTCCCCTCCTCTCCCTGCCAATTTGGTTCTGATTGGTTGATTTCTATGCCAGTCAGTGTCAAAAGCTCCACCTCCTAGGCAGCCATTAGCTCCTCACCATTGACCCAAATTTGGTTCTGATTGGTCAGTTTCTATGCCAGTCAGAGTCAAAAGCTCTGCCTCCTAGGCAGCCATTGGCTCCTCACACTTCACCCAGATTTGGTTCTGATTGGTCAATTTCTATGCCAGTCATCATCTCTGGGCCTATCAGCAGGGCCTGGTCAGAAAGACAGGGCTAATTAGAAGCCCTGGTGGAGGCCTGGAGATAAATGGAGGTGCGGCTGCTGGCCAGGCCTGAAGCAAGAGAGGCAAGTGCTGATCAACAGCTGCCACAGAGGCTACAGATCAGACCCTGCTTCTCTGTTCAGGCCTCTCTCCGTACCTGATTCTCAGCCCCCTCAGCAGTCAGTGCTGGCTCACTGGCATCTGCAGCCACAGTAGTCAGCCTGGGTTGCCATGGCAACCCAGTGCTGACTGCTGGACTGACTTCTGGTTGGTGGAGCCTCTGGTCTTGTGGATATGAGGGGTCCAGGATTTTTATATATTAGGACACTAGAGACCCAGCTCACAAAATCGTGTGGGTGGGGTCCCTAGGCCTAGCCTGTAATCAGGGCCATCTTCTACCCGTTCACTAGTCCCCAGGCTGAACACCGCCTCCGCTGCCAAGGTGAGTAGGTTGCAGGCGCCCCCGCAGCTTCTGTCAGCGCCACAAGCCCTAGGAGCAGTGGCAGCAGCAGTGGCAGTGGTAGCAATGGTGGTGGTGGCACCCACATGAGTGGTCCTGAGCGGGCAACGCGTTCCATCAGCGGCCAGCCTGGTGCACTCTCATGGAGGTGAAGTCGCTGGCACTCGCTTTCCCACTGGTCTGAGCCCCAGAGCAGCTGGGGATGAGCTGGGGATCCCAAGAGCCTGACAGCCAACCCAGTCCTACCACCACCCACCCTGGTTTCCCCACTCACTATTGCTGATCCATCGGAGCCTAAAGGCGGGGAGGAAGGGAGCAAGAGGTAGGCTGTTCAGCCCACTCGCCAATCCCCAGTCCCACCCGGCTGCTACCCACCCACTTCCCAGTAGTTCCCCATTCGCCTGTGGGGTGGGGATGGGGGAGGGACCAAGAAGTGGTCAATGCACCTCATGGCGACTGGTCAAGCATCGTTCCAGTCATTGTGGTTATGGTCCCTGGTCTTTTATTATATAAGATACACACACACACACACACACACACATATGTATATATATAGTCCCATGTAAAATTATGTATTGGCATATAAATATCACATATATACCAAAATATATACAAATAGAAATTTGAAATTAATGAACTAAAATTTGAATAATGTGTTAAATGTACTCACTATTGCTGATCCATCGGAGCCTAAAGGCTGGGGGGAAGGGAGCAAGAGGTCAGCCATTCAGCACACTCGCCAATCCCCAGTCCCACCTGGCTGCTACCCACCCACTTCCCAGTAGTTCTCCATTTGCCAGTGGGGTGAGGATGGGGGAGGGACCGAGAAGTGGTCAATGCACCTCATGGCGACTGGTCAAGCATCGTTCCGGTCATTGTGGTTATGGTCCCTGGCCTTTTATTATATAAGATATTATACATATGTGTGTATATATTCATATATATACACATACATACATATACATACACACACACACACACACACACACATATATATAGTCCCATGTAAAATTCTGTATTGGCATATAAATATCACGTATATACCAAAATATATACTAATAGAAATTTGAAATTAATGAACGAAAATTTGAATAATGTGTTAAATGGTGAAGGCATAAAAACAGTTATTACTAATATATTAGAGAGCATAATGTGATTGAATAGATATCATTTTTTTAAAGAATTTCATTGTGACTTAAGTTTGCATCTAAATTCAGCCAATTTCTCAACATGGTATTATTAATGGCTGTTGTAACTCAGGTGAAAGAAGCCATTGGTTGTGCCCAAATAGTTGGTTCTTCAGTCCCTTCCATCAAGCATACAAATCTTTGTTAACATTCAGCTAACAAAGTTCTCTCTTTCCAGATGTTTTCACTTAATAATCAGAAGGTGTTACATTTTTGTATTTTTAACAAATGGATTCAAAATGTCCTGAAATTCTTTTGTTTACAATTTTGAACTGGCTAAATATTGTTTCTAAATTTTTTAAGTATGAAAGTCGCAGGTGAAAGAAGCCATTGGTTGTGCCCAAAATAGTTGGTCTTCAGCCCCTTCCATCAAGCATACAAATCTTTGTTAACATTCAGCTAACAAATTTCTCTCTTTTCAGATGTTTTCACTTAATAATCAGAAGGTGTTACATTTTTGTATTTTTAACAAATGGATTCAAAATGTCCTGAAATTCTTTTGTTTACAATTTTGAACTGGCTAAATATTGTTTCTAAATTTTTTAAGTATGAAAGTCTCTATAAGTGATTCATTTAAATCACTTTTCTCAAAAAAGTCACATCATAATAAAAACATTTCTGGGATTACTGGGATTTCCAAGTTCCATTTTCAAAATGCTCTCTCCATAGCGTGAGATTCTTTCAAAAAGTCCTTTTTTTTTTCTACTGTGAAGTTAAGTTTACCACAACAGAATGGATTAAGTGCATTTATTACTGTTAGGTAGCATATTCTGACAGCCATTTTCATCATAGGAAAGGTCAATAATTTGGAGTTCTTGCCATTTTGCCAAAGGAAAAAAGGTGCAATTCATCTTTCTGTTTGTAGCTGCTTTAACACCTTACCACAAAATATGCAGCAAACATCAGTCACCCCTTCTCTTTTTTTCTTTATTGATTAAGGTATTACATATGTGTCCTTATTCCCTCATTACTCCCACCCCCTCCACTCATTCCCTCACCCCCCTGGTGTCTGTGTCTATTGGATTGGGTGGTGGTGGGGGATGAAAGCAGGAAACCCATGAATTTTGGAAAAGTTCCCCAGCTGAATCTGATGGGCAGTCTGGTGAAGAGCTAGTTTCGCATAAAAATTCTGCTGACTGGCTTATTTCACTTAGCATAATGCTCTCCAGTTCCATCCATGCTGTTGCAAATGGTAAGAATTCCTTCTTTTTTACAGCAGCGTAGTATTCCATTGTGTAGATGTACCACTGTTTTTTGATCCACTCATCTGCTGATGGACACCTAGGTTGTTTCCAAATCTTAGCTATTGTAAATTGTGCTGATATGAACATATGGGTGAACATATTCTTTCTGATTGGTGTTTCTAGTTTCTTGGGACATATTCCTAGAAGTTGTCACCCCTTCTCTTTTCACAAATTATGTTAAATATTCTACTATTTAAAATGATGAAATGCATTAAAACCCACTTACTGAGACACAGATAACCAATTATTACCCAGTATACAGAAAGCAAGCAAAGGAGGGACTGGACCCAGTAGAACTCTGAATTCAGGAGCAATAACTCAGAAACCATGACACCACATGACCATCTGACTTGA
Organism: Myotis davidii; assembly: GCF_000327345.1. Lineage (NCBI taxonomy): Eukaryota > Metazoa > Chordata > Mammalia > Chiroptera > Vespertilionidae > Myotis > Myotis davidii. The sequence goes on along the minus strand of NW_006297018.1, from coordinate 1,472,879 downwards.
AGAGCAAATGCAAATTTGTACATTAAATATTAACAGGTTAACTTCTTTCCTGTCTCGTTTATAGAAATGGAATTAGGAATATTTTCTTTCCATGCGTTACTTTCTTATGCTCCCTATCTGTTTTTCCCACTGCCTTGGGAGAGCTCTCCTCTTCATAGTTGCTTTTCTGAGCCAGTAACCCGAGCCCTGCTGGCAGCTTCTGGCTCCTGTATGAAATTTCAGGTGCAAATCTAACTTAAAGAGCCTAACAAAATGGCACATAAAGATGTCTTTTAGATGAGGAGCGTTTGGGGTACTATTAACTCCTAGTTAACCTGGGGTGCCCATGGGAAAGACAATAGCGTTGCTTGGGTCACTCTGTCTCCTCTTCCTTCTTTACTGGTCTTTAATGTCTCTACAAGTCCCCCACTCCCATCTCAAGAACTCCAGTCAACACTGGTCTCACCCTTTCTCTAGGCATCACATCTGTACCTTAGAGTTGGCATTTGATGATAGTGTTCTCTCCTTACACCCTGAGACCTCTCTAGAGTCCAAGGATCATCACTCATGTGCTTAAAATTATAGCCAATAACATCCTGTGTAGAGGGGGTCTCACTCTGGCTTGCCACCCACTATAGAAATATTCTCCTCTGGATCAAGACCCTCTGGGTCCTTTTGTAGGCATGATGTCATCGCTGAGGGTTCCATTGTGCCTTCCCTTGAATGTATCAAGTGTGCAGTGATTATTTACAGCCAATCTCCTTTTAAAATGTACCTAATCCTATATAATAAAAGGTCAGAGGCATCACGACCAGAACAACCAGAGACCAGACCACCATGGTCCCTCGCAGGGCTGGCCCCGCCCCCTGGCAAGCAGTTAAGGGTAATCAGGCAGGCAGGCAGGCAGGCAGAGTGGGTAGGGGTGATCAGGTAGGCAGACCAGCAGTTAGGGGTGATCAGGTAGGCAGGCAGGTGGTTAGGGGAGATCAGGTGGGCAGATAGCCCCTTGCCGGGTTGGCCCCACCTCCATGCAAGAAGTTACGGGCAATCAGGCAGGCAGGAAGAGTGGTTAGGGGTGATCAGGTAGGCACATAGCCCAGACGTGGGCAAACTACGGCCCGCGGGCTGGATCCGGCCCGTTTGAAATGAATAAAACTAAAAAAAAAAAGACTGTACCCTTTTATGTAATGATGTTTACTTTGAATTTATATTAGTTCACACAAACACTCCATCCATGCTTTTGTTCTGGCCCTCCGGTCCAGTTTAAGAATCCATTGTGGCCCTCAAGTCAAAAAGTTTGCCCACCCCTGAATAGCCCCTCACAGGGCTGGCTCTGTCCCCCAGCAAAGAAAGAGGGAAGCCCAGGCCAGCCAAGCCATCACACCCCAGCCTATCGCCTGCAGAGGGAGGCCACCAGTGGTGGTGGGGGAGGGGGCAGCATTGCATAGATGGCAAGCAGTAGCAGCAGCAGGGTGGGGCCAGCTGCCTGCAGCCGGGGAAAGGAAAACCTGATAAGCCCTGATTTCAAGCCAGGCCTAGGGACCCTACCCGAGGGGTACCAGATTGTGAGAGGGTGCAGGCTGGGCTTTGGGACCCCTCACCCCTGAAGTGCATGAATTTTCATGCACTGGGCCTCTAGTATTATAATAAGGATCATTTTATAAATCAAGAAGCAAAAACACCATGACAGCTTCTCAGAGGATGTCCAATAAAATTTTTGAAATTTCTGTCCCATTTTCAAAAGGTCAGAGTATAATATACAATACAAGTGTTCCAATAAAGCACCAGCTGTGTAGAATGAATGCCTTTTTCTATACCCACTAAACTGTGATTCAGATAAAAGCAAAGGTCTCTTGAACTAATGAGTCACTGTAAAAGTTAAAGATCTGTGCAAGAATAATACATAGGTGCATTATTCAGAGAGTTCTGGAATTAAAGCTACACTAAACTGAACTTATGGCTTGCAAAAAGAGCTTTGAAGACTGATTTTCGTTGTTTACTCATAGAACAATAAGTGTTTGTAAAAGCCTATTTCAAATCTTTCACTTTCTCCACTAAACTAAAATTCCTTCCATAAGGACAGCCCAGGATGCCCAGTGCAGAGAACCTTTCAGCCTAGTACATGGACCCACAGAGCAACCAGTTCAGATCTGACAAGGATTTTGATGTTTTAGAGCTTAAGATCAGATTTGAGAGAAATCATAATCTTTCCCCCACCCCATTAATTCATCCTATATAATAAAAGCATAATACACAAATCAACCTGACAGAGGAACAACCAGTCAGAGGGGGGCAGGGCTGGCAAGCAGGTGGCATGTACCAAGGTACATGCCAGCAGGCAGAGGGAGGGAATGGTGATTGGGGGCAGGGGGACAGCAACCAGCAGTGGCAGAGGGGCGATGCGGGGGGCTGGCACCATCCTCTGATCCCCTGTCCTTGCCTCCCACAGAGGGAGACCAGGTGGTGGCAGTGGCGAGGTGATGGGCATGGTGCCATCCCCTGATCGGCTGGCCTGGTTGTCTCCCACAGAGGGAGTCCAGACTGCAACTTAGATCCACTCTCAATGGGAAGTGTGCTTATGCCATCAGTAGGATATCCCCTGAGGACTCCTGGACTGTGAGAGGGTACAGACCGGGCTAAGGGACTTCCTCCCCCAGTGCACAAATTTTTGTGCACCAGGCCTCTAGTTTTGTAATAAAATACGTCCTTTTTATCCATTTGCTCACCTATAAAATGTAGTTATGTGCTGCCCCCATTTTTCCACACTTTTTCTTTTAATAGTGACAAATAAATCTCTATGCTTCTTACTGACTGTGCCCACTCATTCAACTACTTCCTATCCGTGGTCAGAAATATGTCCAAATGCATAAAAGACAGAGCGAAAAAGCAGTGTACTTTACACTTCTCATGTCTTCACGATTGCCAAGAACACAGAGTCCTGTTTTACAAAAAACAACAAACAAACCAAGAACCATTTGTGTCAATGGTATGTTGCTTACAGTGTTTTCAAATCTAAAAATCAAAATAAATGAACAAGCAGAACAGAAACAGACTCATAGATACAGAGAGCATTTTGACAGTTGTCAGATGGAGGGGGTTGGGGGAATGAGTGAAAAGGTGAGGTTATTTAGAAGTAAAAATTAGTAGTTACAGTGTAGTCATGGGGATGTAAAGTACAACACAGGGAATATAGTCAATGATCCTATTTAATAAAAGGCTAACAAGCAAATTGTCCCCTCGACCGGGAGTTAGACCAGGACTTTGACCAGGGGGCAGGGCTGGCTGGCCAACTACCCAAGGCCCTTCCCCTCAGCCCACTCACTCCTGATTGCCCCTACCCACCCTGATTGGGGTAGGCCAACTGGAACCCACCCATGCATGAATTCATGTACCGGCCTCTAGTATTCTAATAACTATGTATGCTGTCAGATGGGTATGAGATTTTTTGGGATCATCATTTAGTAAGTTTTATAATGTCTAATCATGGGAGTATATACCTGAAACTAATATAATATTCTATGTTAACTATAATTAAAAATAAATAATAATTTTTAGATGGAAAGAAAAGAAATGGAGTGGAAAATTAGCTTCCAAATGCCAGTACAGTACAATTCCGGGGGAAGAAGATAGTGGTTCCAGTGACCTAGGGGCTGCACTTCCTGAAAATTCCCTATGGAAGATTTTCTCAGGGTAAGATTATTGGGTGGGTTAAGCTATCATTGTTTTTAAAGTCACACATAGCACAATGAGCATTGGGAGAACTTCATTTATTTTTCATTCTGTTTCCATTATTTCTTTATCGAACTAATTACATTTAAATACATCTAGGGTAGAAATCTCACTTCCTAAAACTTAGAGTTAAAAGTTAAGACCTTACTATTTGTTTAGCAAAAAGCCAAGTGATCAGAATGACCAGAACAACTGAATGACCTGTCGCTATGACACACACTACAACTGGCCAACCTCCTGTGGCCCCTCCCCCCAGACAGCCGGCCCTGATCAGCCTTGATCGGGACAGGCCGGCTGAACCCCACCTGTGGACAAATTTGTGCACCAGGCCTCTAGTATATATAATAAGAGAATTCTTGGAGGGTAAAACCCAAATCCTCTGTAACAGAGCTAGAGACACTAAGAATAGTCATTGTATTGCAGGATTTTAGAGTTGAAAAGTAATCATCTAACTTAAACTCCTCATCCCGCAGAAGAGAGACCTGAAGTCCAGAGAGGTGATGAGTCATCCCCAAAGTCAACCACCAGCAGTGGTCTCAAGACAGGGGCCCAATGTGACTGGGCTTGTGCCCTGCTCCCCTCACTTCCACGCTTTCTGGGAGGCTGTGCACATAGACTTAAGTGATCTACATTATGTCCGAAAGTCTTTCCATTACAAAGTGAATTCATAAATAAAAAATGATACTGAGGCTTTAGAAAAACTATTTTGTTGAACTCCTACACACACAGACACACACACACACACACACACACACGCTATAGAAAGCAAATAGCGTCTTCTGCTTTTTATACTCACGAGTTTACTCTTCTATTTCACAATCCCACAGAACAATTTCTGGCTCCGGGCACATTTGACATAAATCCTGGAGCATGTAATTGACTCGGCGTGCTGCAGGGATCAGAGAACTCATGAGATAATGGACAGCCAGCCCACTAAGGGCATGTGACTCGTGCATTTAATCTGCTGAGGCGGCTTGTGGCACTGCGCAATCCGGGCTGCTAAGTGAGATTCTTCTCTTTCAAAGCCCTGCTCAGTGATGGTCCTTCCTTGGCGGTGATTTTTCCAACCACATTGTTATTTCACTATTATCCACTTCATGTCATATTAACATGAAGTGGGAGGTGGGGATGGATCTTTCTTAGTTACACCAAATTTCTTCTTATTTTGTACTTTGGGAAGGCAGACTATTTCAGATCAGCATTCATCCACCCGCTAGTAATATACTTTAAAGTGACTTGCAGGTTTCTGACTGATATCCCGAGTTGTGCTGTGGGAACTCAGGTCAGTAATAAAAGAGTTCCCGTGACTGGGGAACTTTGTCAAATATGAGTGCTGGGTTGTGTGGTTACAGAAAGTAAGGCATCTTCCCTGATCGCTAGCACACACTCCTCACTGGGAGGGAAGCCGAACAGGCAGTTCTGGTGTGACACGGGAGACTCGAATGTACCAGAGAAGTAGAGGGAGGGTGTCCAAGCCAGCTAGAGAAGTCTTTGAATCCTGCCTGGGGGAGGTGACACTGGAACTGTTATCTAATAGCTGGGCAGAGAGGAAAGAGGGGGGAGCAGGGGGACAGCTCATGCAGAGACACCGCCTGGATGCTTTTAACCTAGCGTTGGTCAGCAAATTCATTAGTCAACAGAGCCAAGTATCAACAGGACAACGATTGAAATTTCTTTTGAGAGCCAAATTTTTTAAATTTAAACTATATAGGTAGGTACATTGTTATTAACTTAATTAGGGTACTCCTAAGGCTTAGGAAGAGCCACACTCAAGGGGCCAAAGAACCGCTTGTGTCTCGCGAGCCGCAGTTTGCCTACCACTGACTAGGGGATTACAAGTAGCTCTAATGGTGCCAGAGGCCAGGTAAGGGCTGGAAGTCCCAGGAAATGAGACATGTCAGGTAAAAAGGGTGAACTACCCCTTTCTCCTCTGTAGTTTTCCTTCCTCAGCGCTCTTAGCTTCCAAATGCCAGAGACCACCCAATATGTGTAGTTTGGTTGCTGAATATAGATTCAGAATTTCTAGACATCTGTGCAATTCAGCTCCCATTCATTTAAGCTTTAGCCTCTCTAAGGATTGTGGGCAACTGTGACTGGTTTTCTGAATATGGGCCTCGGGCTCAAAGCTGGGAAATTCTTACAGTACAATCAGCTAAGCACAGAAGAGAACAGGAGAAGCATCCTTCTCCCATTAAATGAAGAACTTCGGGGGGGGGGGTCTTATCCAATGTTTTTTAATAGAAAGTGATTTCCCTTATCAAAGAAAGGGGAAAGGAAGAAAAGCTTTATATTCTTAATTGTTATTTCTTAAAACAGCTGAGCAAGTCAACATTATTTATGGGCTCATTTATGTGTTTTGTTTTTGGAACTCTAAATTCCAAAAAATAGAGCCTGTGTTAAACAGTTAAATGGGGAGAGAATTAAGCGAATAGTTTTCTGAGACTACTGGAATTTTTATATCCTTGGCCAGGGCCTGTCTGAAATGCACAGAAAATCTGTATGTCCTTTCTCTCTCTCTTTCTTTCTTTCTTTCTTTCTTTCTTTCTTTCTTTCTTTCTTTCTTTCTTTCTTTCTTTCTTGTAGTAAGTAATAGTCTTAGACCTTCTGAATAGAATATTTTAGTTAGATTAAAATGGATCAAGTCTCTGTATGGCTAATATAGGCCATAGAAAGAATAGATAATACTAGTCATAGGAAGAACAGTGAATTATTTAGGTCAGTGCCTTTGCAGAACATACAACAAAAAATAACACAATATCTTAAAAATCTTTTTTTTTTTTTTTTTTTTTTTTTTTGCTATGTGATTATGCCTCTCTTTTTTTTCTCTCCTCCGCTGGGTACTGCTCAGTGCCTAAATCTTGCTTACATTTTAGAGGCAGTAATTAAACCCTGGAAATTTCTGGAGCTGTTCTGCAGCGCTCTGAGTATACTGTAAATCACCACTCTCGCCCCTGGGGGCTCCTTCCCAGAAGCTGTCAGAGGCAGCAACTCCATGTTTATGGGAGAGTCTCTCGACGCTTTATACTCATTGAGATAAAATTAAGTCAAAGAGCATTCAGTTAAAATGGCAGGGTAATTAAATGAGCTGTTCTCCATCCCTCCATCTAAATGGCATCAAGACTTTGAACTGGGGCAATAAAAATGTGGGATCGTGTTCTTGCTGAGCAATTCTGGGGGACTGCAGGCATGAGTTTTCTAGCGAGGACATGGCAGACTGGAGATTTACAATCTCTTCTGTATATACTCAAGAAATACATGTGCGTTTAGAGGTTCCTACTTCAACCCCCAAAGTGGGTGGCACTCATGGAGCACTGGAGGGTTAACATGCAGCTCTGATACCTGACTGTAGCTGCAAGGCTGAGAGAACAGATGTGATTTGTGGCCTCTGGGAGTTTATGGATTAATAGGGAAACCAGTTCAACAAACAAGGGTACACTGAATAAAAGAGATATGTACAATAAGGGTAACGCTGGATACCTGGCTGTGTTATTAATTAGAAAACATCTGACACTGAAGTTGTGATGGCCAAAAGAGAGCATAGAAACTGTCTAGTGCAGAGGTCTGAGGTTTGTCATTGGGGCTCTGCTAGGAGTTTCCAACCATGTCCCTTCTGTGAGGTTGCCAGGAGAGGTTAATGCAGTAGGTGGTAGCAAACCCTTCTCAGAGCACACTGAAACTATTTTATTTTTTCAAAATATATTTTTTTGATTTTTTACAGAGAGGAAGTGAAAGGGATAGAGAGTTAGGAACATTGGTGAGAGAGAAACATCAATCAGCTGCCTCTTGCACACCCCCTACTGGGGTTGTGCCCGCAACCAAGGTACATGCCCTTGACCGGAATCGAACCTGGGACCCTTCAGTCCGCAGGCAGACACTCTATCCACTGAGCCAAACCAGTCAGGGCTGGAACTATTTTATTTTAATCAGTCAGTCCCCATTGTCAGCCCCAATTCCATCCCCACACATCTCTGTATATACCTATGTGGAGATTTCATCCATGTACTTGTCCAGTTGTATTACTCTGTGAGTGAATACATCATCCTCCACTGATAGTTTTGCTGAAACTTAACAGGTGAACTGGCCTCCTTGCTCCTTGCACCTGCACTCACTCTTCTTCCATCAGTTCTCAGTATGAGCCACCCCATCTCTTGCATCCCAACCTTCTGCCTGGAGTCTGACTTCTTCCCCTGAATTATTCTGACCAGCAGCCTCCATGCCCTAAGGTGACCACATTCAGCATTCTTACCTGGGCCAATTTTTCTGCTTTTCACTGACTTTGTCGTTAAAACATGGTGGTCGTTGAAAACCAGTATTTTTCATATTTTACACAGTGTACAGTATAAGAGCATCATGGGTAGTAGATGTTTACAGAGTTAAATTTAAGAAATTAGTCCCTGATAAATTTCAGAATTGCACTTTTTAGCATATTTCAGAAGTGTGTGCTTTATTATCATTTAATTTGTTTCTTCTATTCTTTTTTATAAGTTTAATTCTGAACAATCAGCCAAAAATTTACCAAAGGCTCCCCTTCCGATTAATTTTCATGTACTTTGCATCCATTTAAGGTGCGTTTCCTGTTTTCATGCATTTAAGCATTGCAAAGATTGAGAAGCAAGTAGACATCTATGGGATATCCTGACCGAATCTGCTCTAGTTTGGTTGTTTTCTTATGAAACTCCCATCATTCTGCTCTTAATTGGTCTTTGCTTGGTAACTGGGTCTGCATTGATTGGAAGGCACAGGAAGTCTCCTTGCTTAAGTTCAAGTATTGATTTACTATCTGGGGTCTCCCTGATTCCGGTGCCTTTGTAACTGTTGCCTAGAACTACTTTAGAGGGAATATAAGAGAAGCACATTTACCATCTCCTGGCATTTAATACTTCTCTGAGTTTTCGAAACTTGCTTCGAAAGGACAGCACCACCAGCTTGCCCTGGTCCTGTAAGTGTTGCCTCTGCTACAGTATTTCAGTCTCAACGTCTTGCCTGTCTCCATCGTCCAAAAGCTTGGGCTGACATGCCTTCTCTGTAAAGATTACGTGACTCGTTTTCATTAGAAAATAGGTAGCTGAAAAACAAAGGGTTCCAACTTCATATGAGGAGAAAATAAGAGTTCCACGAAGCTTCGTAGGAAACAGACATGAGGATGGAATTGGGAACCCCAAGACAAAAATAAACAAAGAAAGCCCACACTAAGTGCCTGATAAACCCAGGACATGCACATGGCGATTCTAGATTACTCATGTGAAAGAAACGAGATTTAGACATTTCCCTGCAGATCTCTAATCAGACTTCCCACATTCATATTGATGTGAGTTTTCTCTTCTGTGTCCTCTTCTCTCCCTGGAAGAAATTGATGACCAGTGAAATTGATAAGGCAAGGTCTTAGGAGACAGGGAGATGAGTAAGCTTTTAGAATAATCAGGAGTTGGCTAAAGACCTTGATCTTGCACTGAAAGTTGTTTTGTGAGAACTAATGTTAAACATTGGGATTCCAACTGCTCTTTAAAGCTGTAAACCCCCAAAGGGCACCTCTGTGTGTTGTACTTACTATACCCCTCAAAATCCTGAGCTCTGGGTCTCATACGTAGAGATCACTCACCAAAGTATTGTTGAATAAAGAATGAGTTAATATTATCATCACCATCAGTATTGGATATCCATATCATATTCCACAGATAAGTGCAAGACACGATCTTATTAAGATAACATCAAGATTGTAAAAATTTTTCTGGCAGAGCTACATTTTTCTATATCTTTAGGACTGAGATTACTATGTATAGTAATAAGCTGAAAGCAGGTTAGAAAAATTCTCTGACATAAAGAAGTGTTAGCATTACAGCAAAAATGCAGGGTGTTCAGGAGGTGCACAGACATTTTAAAGATTTATGCCATTGGTTGCCAGAGCATTTTTATGATATTTCCTGATGGCACTTTATGCAAAAACTGAACTTTAAAGGAATTTTATAATTCACTGTAAACTTAATTTTGTGCATCGTTATTAACTGAGAAATATGCAACTGTGATAATGTAGCTTGCAAACAGTAGCTATTGAGAGATTACACCAACTTTATTGTATTATGCAGTTGTTCTTTTGCATACTTCATTTCCTCAAGGGAAAAATATTGTAATTTGTAATTTCCATATTACCAGATTATCATGCACTCTCCCGTGATTACTCTTTCTATTTGCTTGGAATTTGTCAATTTCTGCACAATTTAATAAGACAATTTGACTTTCCAAACACCAGGAAAAACTTGGAGGGCTGCATTTCAATGGAAAATGGAAAAGCCTACAGTTCCTTCTCAGGATCACAAGCTTAGCATTTCCATTTGTTAAACCACCTTCCCGTTCCATCTCCCTCCCCTCCAGTGAAGCTTAACTATTTGATTTCATCTTGCAACAACACAGTTTCTAAGGATATGATCTTAATACTATTTTAATGATGAAATAAGGAATGTTGGAGGTGCAGTTATTATAGGTTTGCTATATATTGTGACTGCGTTACAAATATACACAGACTTACATGGAGAGAAAATGCAGCAACTCTGTCACGAAGATTCAAAAACAATTTCCACACCATTTAATATACAAACTGTATAAACAGTTTCAAAAATCACCAAGGTGAATAAATTCTCTTTGGCCCTTGCCTGCACATTGTCCACACTTAACAGTGTTCTCCCAGCTGCTTTGTAGCCCTGAAACCAAGATGGTCTAATACCATTACACTGCTCTCACATCAGCCCACTTAATTGTGATTTGCTTCATCAAGTTGTTCCTCAAATAGGTTTTGCAATTATCTCATGTTGTGTCAATCATGGAAATCTGTTGGTTTAATTCTATCCAGTCAGCAAGTAGTTATTGAATGCCTACTTGGAGCTGGGTGCTGAAAATACCCTTTTCTGCCACATTCTGAGCTGCTGGCTTGTTGACTCCACTGAAGATTTTTTTTTCCAGGCTCCTTCTTTAAAGTCTCAGTTCTTCAAACCAGAGAGCACAGTTCGATGGAGCTTTCGTTAGCTTTATTTTTTGCACCCATTAGGGTTGGCATTGAGCAATTTTCACGTGTTCATTACTATGTCTAGGCACTGTTCAGTTATAGCATATCATAAAAATTATAAATATACTAGAGGCCCGGTGCATGAAAATTCATGCACTGGAGGGGGGGTCCCTAAGCCTGGCCTGCCCTCTCTCACAGACCGGGAGCCCTCAGGGATGGAAGGCAACCCGGCATTCAGAGGAAGGCAACCCTTCCATCACACCTCTGCTGCTGCCACTGGTTACCTGAGCCTCAGGTGGCACTGGGTGGCTGGGGGGCTGAAGGGACTGGGGCACTCCAGAGGCAGGCGCGCCAGAGGGGCTGAGGGGACTGGGCACCACCATCTTGTGGCTGTGGGCACTGCCATCTTTGAGGGCGTGGCAGTCAATTAGTATATTCCCTCCTTATTGGCTGTGGGTGCCACCATCTTTGAGGGCGTGGCAGCAATTAGCATATTCCCTCCTTATTGGCTGTGGGCACCACCATCTTTATGATGGTATGAGGGTTAATTAGAATATTCCCTCTTTATTAGATAGGTTACAAATTTAGAAGCAATCTATTTGATAGACTATATATACCAAAAGCATGATTTACTAAAATCCAGTGTTTTAAGAAGCACTTGGAAAACTCAAACATATTCAATTATGCTGGGTGTTGATTAAATGAAATTATAAATTATTTTTGGCAAAACAAATTATCACTAAAGGTGATCACTGTAAAGTGAAAATGACACCCTACGTTTTTATTAGAATTACTAGTATATTGGGATAGAAGTCAGGAGATAATCTTCTATCTGATTTTCCATTAGAACATGCATGCCTTCAGGACAAAGATTATGCCCTTTAATGTTTTAACCAAGAGAGCTCATGATATATTGTAAGCAGTTATAATATATTGAATAAATGATTATCATGTAAGTGGGTCTTTTTCAATCCAATTGGCCCTTCATATTCATGGGTTTTGCATCTGAGAATTCAACCAATCACAGATAGAAAACAGTATTTTTACATTTCCAAATGCAGATTCTCAATTGAGGATCAAAAGTACTGTTTTCCATCTGCAGTTGGTTGAATCCACAGATGCAAAAGGTGACTGTGGAGTCAAAAGCTATACCGAGCTTTAGACTGCAGGAGGGGTCGGTGCCCCTGGCCCCTGCATTGTGCAAGGGTCCCCTGAAGTGAGCATGAAGCTAAGCCCCGGGCTCTGGGTGGATGTGGAGGGACACATCCCTCAGACTTCATGCTTTATAGAGTCTTTGTCAGGACCGGATGATACACTAAATGTAAGGAATCTAGCACATGAGACCTGCTCCATAAATGTTAGTCCAATAATCCTCACCCTCCTTTACACCAGTCCTTGCTGCAAAGGACTCTATTGGTAGAACATGAGTTAAGCTGTTTTCTTAAGAGATGCTGTTTTTAAGAACACTGATAAATGTGACTGTTGTAATGTTTTTAGGCTAGAAAAGGCCACCTTGTATTGACTTCACCATATGCCTCCCAACAAGGTTGTATCATCCTAAAAATGGGGTAAAACTCTACAAAACTGCCCCTCATCCATAGCTCTTGGAAGAGTGAGAACATTCTGGACATAGAGGGGCTCCAGTTCTAATCCTGACTGACATTTAATATTTCTGTTTGTGGTAAGTTCCTTTCTGAAACCTCATTTTCCACAGTTGTAAGAGTAAAAATAGTCCCACCTCAAAGAATTGTGATAATTCAATACTATAATTCATGTAAAGATCTCAGCTCATTTATTTATTCATCAAATACTAATTCAGTAATACTTACTCTGTACCAGATTCTAAAGATAGAGCAGAAGAGAATAAGCAGCAAACTTACCTGTACTCGGGGAGCTTAGATTCTAGTGGGGGAGACAGAAAATAAATAAGTACAGTTTATAGTGGTAAGAGCTAGGAAGGAAAACAGAGAAGGGAAAGATGAAAAGTGAGAAAGGAAAATGAAATCAGACAGTGACTATCAAAGACCTGAGGGGGTAATGCCAGGCACAAGTAAATACATATTGATATTTTATTAGTACACATTTTTGTTCCAGTGCTCTGGGATTGGATATTGCAGCCAACACATCTTGGAGAAAACTGACATTAGATGATAACTTGGAGCAGTCATACCCTGCTCTTGTGATTAGATGTAATTGTGTTTTTTTAATCCTCACCCAAGGATATGTTTTTGTTGATTTTTAGAGAGAGGAAGGGGGAGAGAGAGAGACATTGATTGATTGCCTCTCAAACTCACTCTGACTGGGAATAGAGGCTTTCTGATGTATGGAACGACGCTCCAACCTATGGAGCCACCCTGCCAGAGTGACTTAATTGTTTCACATTAATTATTTAATGTGTTACTGGCTGCTGCTAATCCCTCCCCCTCTTTCCTTATGCCCTTCTGATAATCACTTCCGAAGGCTCTTTTCTCAAAAACAACAAAACAAAACAAAACCAGAAAACCCCAAACATTATCCCTTCTGGGATGATCTTGAGCCACCAGAGGACCAACATTTGCTTTTGCATCTTTCATAGGACCTGTCCCTGTGAAAGGACTACCTTGTTTTCACAATTGTTTCTCTTCAGATGCTAAGTGACATAAGAGGGTAGAATGTTCAGAGTGAAACACAGGAGCCCTTTGATCAAATGTGATTAGTATTGCTAATGGGATTTGCACAGCTTGCTCTGAGGAGAATGTTAGTTTGTCATAGAAGAGGACATTCTAAATGACAGATTCCAGATAGAAATATTCAGCATCAACTTAGTTGGTTACTGAGTTAACACTACACCACTATCTGAGGGGCTGGGGGCACAGTTGAGTTGGTTGTCTTCAGTGGCCCAGTGGTTAAGACAAGAACAAGGATTCTCTCCCATCTCTCCCAGCCAAACAAAATACTGTAATTCCTGAGGCAAGAAATGATTTTATCTGAACTTTCTTTTTTCATCCTTTTCTCTCTTAAAGAAAAAATACTTTCCAAGCTTTTGATCACATCCCTCCCAGCTTTAGTCAATAACTGCTAACTATCCACACTGTAGTCCCTTCATGAGGGTGAGATCAAGCTGTGTGTTCTTGGGCAAGTCCCTCAACTTGTTAAGGCCTCAGTTGCTTCTTCTGTGAAATGGGAATGAGGACTCCTAACCTGATAGGATGTGGGAATCTGTAATTGAGGATTTTGTGAACTCAGGAAAGATTCAGTGACACCAAAAATCAGTTCCCAAAGAGTTTTTTATATTTCTGTAGAGATGATGCTAACACATGGATGAAGAAAATGCATGATGCAACCAGTTGCTAAGGGATGGGTGGTTCTAATAAAATAGTTTTATACTATCTGAAACTCTGGGCAAGGTCTTTAACTTGTCTATCCCCCCACCCCCAACCCCGCTACTCACTCTAATTTGCCCATGTTGCTTTCACTACTCTGCACTTCAGCAAGGCTCTTTACTGCCCTGGCCTGTGGTTCCTCTGAAACCCTAACCCTAACCTTCAATGCAGATCCCATCCAAATACTTAGAAATCTCCCCAAGAACTCTTGGCAACTTTGCTCTTCCTTTCTTGGTAAATTCCACCCCTTCCCAAACATCATATACTGATTTTTATGGCATTGATTCCTTTGCTCTTATTTAATGGCTTTAATTATGCATCTGGGAAAATACATGATTTAATTTCTATGATTTTGCCTGTTTCTGAATTTTTATAGAAGCAGAACATAAGGCATCTATTATTTGCGTGTACCTTCTTTGACTCAATATTATTATTCTTTTCTAATCCTCACCTAAGGATAGTTTTTCCATTGCTTTTTCAGAGAGAGTGGAATAGAAGAAGAAAGAGGGAGAGAGAGAGAGAAACATCGATGTGAGAGAGACACATTGATTGGTCGCTCCCGCATGCACCCCAACAGGGAGTGAGGAGCTAATGGCAACCCAGGTACGTGCTCTTGACCATGAAAAAAACCCAAGACCCTTTGGTGCATGGGCCGATGCTCTAAGCACTGAGTAACACCAGGCAGGGCATCAATATTATTATATTTAAATATTCATTCATACTTTTGCATATAGCTGTAGATATAATTGATCCATTTTCCTTATTCTATGGTATTCTTTTGTAGAAATATGCTCCGATTGATTGATCTGGTCTACTAATTAATGATGGGCTATTGGGCTATTATGAACAATGCTTCTATGAACATTCATGTATGTGTATACTGGTGTCCATAACCATGTATTTCTGAGGACATATTTCTAACAGAGGATTATCTTATTCACTCTTTATAACAATCAAATGACATAGGTGCTATTATCCCAAGTTTTCAAACAATGAAGCAGGAACCACAGATGTTAAGTCACTTGCCCGAGTTACACAATAGGTATTCAATAGTCAGTCTGACTCCAGAACCCCACCCATTGTGCAGGCACCGCCTCCCCCCACATCCCCCCGCCATGTCACATGTCCATTCCCCACTAGACCAAGTCTCAGAATGAACAATTGTACTGAAGGAATCTTTTTATAGCTGGCACTAGCATAATGCATTGCACAGAGTAAGATGCTTAACATGCTAATTGAATGAGTAACTGTTGTTTCATATGCATTATAAGAAAATGTAGCAAAGGTTATTTTCTTGTACTTTAGCCTTACAGAAAATCCACATTTTAAGGAGAATAGAAACAATACAGAACTAAATTATTTACTACTTGTAAGCCCCCAAATGCCATGTTTTTAGAATTTATTACCAGATACTGTGGTCCAGACATCTTAGCTTTAGAAAAAATAAACATTTTAAATACCAGAAAAACACTTAAGAAATAAGAGAACAAACAACGCATGCAGTCACGAGCCACGGAATGCTGGAGCCTAAAGTTTATGTCTAAATTCTCCAAGGATCTGACCCAAAGTGAAGATCTCTAAAACTTATCACTTACATTCCTTCTATTTGATTGTAAATTCCTTGAACACAAGTAAGACTCATGTATTATTCTATCTCCTTACACCTAATGCATAGTAGATGCTCAATTAATAAGCGAATCCCATCTCTAGCTTACAACATTTCTGTATTGGTACCTTTGTAGAAACTGGCACATCATATCAACTTACTTTTGAATAGCACTTTAGATTTTGTCCTAATGTATTCACATTCTTTTTGTGGAAGTTTCAAATCTGAGATTTATCTTTTGAAAGTGAACTGTTTAATCTCTTTGAGCCTTAGTGTTGTCTATCAAATGGCATCTAATGCTTAGTCATAGTGAAACAGTAAGGTAATTTATGTAAATTCTCACCACAGAACTCAGCACATCCTAGGTGTAAATCATTATAAGGTTTTATTCCCATTTTACAGGTGAAGAAATGGGGAAGTAGACCGGTTAATTTACCTGACGCAAGTCATGAAATTAGGAGCAGAACAAATCTAAAAACTAGACTTCTATATCCTGATACGCAGCCTCTTCTTTCTCTTGGACTGAAATGATGAAACCAAGCTGTACCTGAGCCAGGGACCCTGGCCCCAAAGCAAACCCATGTGTGCACAGACACATCCTCACATAGTAGCGTAACAGTGTGAGCACTCTCATTTTGACTTTGAACAGTTATGAGTAAGCCTTCGATTGAGTAAGAACTGACTCCGATGTGTTTTAGCTACTGTCAAAATTGACCAAAATTTGACTGTCTCAAAAAAAAGTGATCACAAATCTCCTCGGTAAATGTCTCACATTTGTGATCGAATGTGGCTGCCTTGCCACTAACACGTTTGCAGAATGAGCAAGGCAGAGGTCCTGAACTCGTGTGTGGAATCTAGCTGTAGACATTTGCCTTAGCCATCATCCTCTTTAAAATGTTGTAATTTCTTGACAGTATTTAATTATTTGGAGATCTCACCTAAATATTTAGATTTCCGGTTCACCTTGGAAAATGAAAAGACGAAGCAATGCTTGGTCCCAGAGTTACTGACAGCCACCTGGAGGACAAGCCCTTCTCAGGAAGGTGAGCCCTCTCTTGTTCCCCTCCGCCACCCCGACCAGCTCACTGCACCCATTAATGTTTCCTGGGTGACCGTGGAGGCAGTTACATTTTCAGCTCCACTGTAAGGCCAGTATCAAGGGCTGGGACCTGGTACAGCCATCCAAGAAACATAAACCTCACTTCTCTGCTAGGTTCAGCCTGAAGCCGTGTTGTACACGCATCAGCTCTGTTTTCAGTGCCTGGGCCCCCCTCCCTCCTCGGGGGCTTCTGCCCTTGTTAGAGCAGCTAGCGCGGTGCTCTTCTTTTTCCTAATGGGCTCAATGTGGTGCGTCTGCTTAGCAGGTCTGAAACGTTTTTTGGAGATGAATTAATGTCTTAGGTTTCTCACAAGAAGAATTAGCTTGACATAAGCTTAAGTGTCTCATAAAATGTTTCCATTTCAGTGCATTCATATGGATTATTGGGACGGCACAGATTAGCCTATTTTCATAGTCAGGATGCCCGGTCTGAAGTGAGTCAGTTGAAAGGTGCCACGTAGCACAAGTGTCAGTATTTCGACAGTGTGAGTTCTTAATCATCTGTGCCAACAGAGGGGAGAGAATAGATCACTGCTCAAAATCTGGCAGGTATGAGGGTTGTTAGTGTGTGGTATTGACCAAAAAAAAAACCATTCTCACACTTACACCACTCCTGCCCCACACCTCTCAGCGAGGGATTTATGACAAGTCAGAGGGGATAATATGCAAAGCAGTTTTTTTCAAACCATGAGATTTTACTAAGCGTTAATCTATGCAAAGAGACAGTTAGAAATGTCAACTATCTCAGCATTTTGGGAATTGTACCTAAAACGAACCCCATACCAATATGAATTTTCACATGGGCTAGAAATCATATTTCTAAATAGCCGGAATAATGCAAACATTAGCCTTATTTTCAGAACGCACTCTAATACCACCTGCAGCTTGGAAGAAATTTTCTAAAAGAAAGGTCATATCTGAGACACTTTTAGTCAAGATGGCTCTGTAAGTTTAAACCCAGTCATAACTCTGCTCTAAAACACAGACAATGACAGATAAAATAAGAAAATTGATGAGGCATGGCTGAACTAAAAAATAAGGTGAGCGCCGCTAGTAACCAGAAAAGGTACAGAAACACAAAGTGGTGAGCAGGCTGCAAACTTGCTGGGTTCTGAAGCAGGATCCAAACATCAGTCATTGGTTGCTCTGTTATTGTGGAGTGAAGTGCTCCATGACAGATGGGGCGGGAGCTAGGCCGAGAGTTTGAAGCTAGGGTCTGTGGAGGCCTCCTCTCCAACTGCGAAACAAGGCTGACCCCAGGAGGAAGACATAGCTCAAACACGGGAAAGGGAAACAAGCGGACCATTGGCTCAGGGTGTGGGTGAGCAATAGCCCCAATATTGCCATGGGCTGGGAATGCTCCCTCCCTAACAATATGAGACCTGGTTCTGTTCGTTGGTCTATGGATGGATAGAACATGCAAAACCAGTAATTGAATAAGCAGAAGAAGATAAATAAAGTACATACTTCCCATTCAAAATAAACCAAAATTCCCAAACCATAAAAATAATGTAATGCTAAAAATAAAAGGAGCAAAAGATTCAGGATGGAAATTCCTTTCGCTGAGTTCACTAGAGATTCTGGATAGAATATTAGCATATACAAATCAATAGAGTTCACAGGAATAGTGGACAAAATATACTAGAAAAAAGGGTAGCCAAAAATTATAAACTGTATATGGAATATATTTAACAAAATATGTATAAGGCTTCTATGGAAAAAGATATCACAACTTTATTGAAGGAATTATAAAAAACACGAATAAAGAAAGATAATATCTTCTGGTTCGAAAGGTTCAACAGGATAAAAGAAGTCAATGCTCTCCAAATTTTCCCATAAATTTGATGTATTTCCAATCAATATCCTAATTAAGTTTTCTATGGAATTCAACAAGTTATGCCTAAAATGCATGATGAAGAACAATAGGTCAAAAATAGCCAAGACAATTTTGAAGAATAACATAGGGAGATTTCCCTTTCCAAATATCAAGGATTATTATGAAGCCACTAGAGGCCCAATGCATGAATTCATGCACCAATAGGGTCCCCCGACCTGGCCTGTGGGATTAGGCTGAAATTGGCTCTTCGACATCCCCCGAGGGGTCCCAGATTGCAAGAGGGCACAGGCCAGGCCAAGGGACACCACCAGTGCACAATTGGAGAAGGGGAGGGATGTGGGACGTTGGCCAGTCGGGGTGGGGGTGGGGTGGTGGGAGGGCTCCAGGGCCTGTCTGGCCCATCTTGCTCAGTCCCAATTGGCCAGACCCCAGCAGCAAACTACCTATCAGTCAGAGAGTCTGTCCCCTTGTGGTCAGTGCACGTCATAGCAACTGGTCAACTGGTTGACTGTCTGCCCCCTGGTGGTCAGGTGGTCAGTGTACATCATAGTGAGTGGTTGAGAGGCCTTAGCATATCATTAGCATATTATGCTTTGATTGGTTGAACAGCTGACCGGACACTTAACATATCAGGTTTTTATTATATAGGATAATACTTAGTGTGGTAATGGTATAGGGATAGACAAACAGACCAATGAAACAGACTATGTAGCCAAACACAAACCCACACATATAGGCAAATGTGAAATGTGACACAGGTGGGCTGAATGGCAGGTCACTGGGGAAAGGATAGATTCCTGGCAATCAGAATAGGACAATTTAGCAGTCTCCTGTCATCCATTACCATACTATTTCCATACCCATCCAGTTGGCAGTAATTAAAAGTACTGGGGAGGATGTGAAGCAGGGGTGACTCCCATGGCAGGAGTGTAGCACTGAAAATATTGACCAAAAAATAGGTGTCCCCCCCAAAAAAATGTATATGCACTTCGAATGATTATAAACTCAGTGTTTATTAACATAGAGTTCATTTGAAAAATGTAAAAGAATCTACAGAAATAAATATTTTTTTTGTTAATGCTTATTTCAAACTGATGACCGGTCTGGTCCAGGCACTGCTGATAATGCAAAGCAATGGAATTGCAAACATCAAGAATCATTTGGTTTGTTATTTGTGTGCCTTCAATGTGATTGTTGCTGGTTTTGTACCATAAACTTTATCTTTTATGTATCCTCATAAAAAATGTTTGGTGGCACTTTAGGATACATTTTCTTTGTTCATAGTCTGACTTCACCCATTATTTCAAATCAGTTAACCTGAAAAGAAGTGAAAACTAAGTGCTTTATCAGCTGTTAAAATGTGTATACACTTTTTGGGACACCCTATATATGTACATTGGAAAAAGTCAAACTGACTAACTTTTTTTTAAAATATATTTTATTGATTTTTTACAGAGAGGAAGGGAGAGAGATAGAGAGCTAGAAACATTGATGAGAGAGGAACATCGATCAGCTGCCTCCTGCACATCCCCCACTGAAGATGCTCCCGCAACCCAGGTACATGCCCCTGACCGGAATCGAACCCGGGCCCCCCCAATCCGCAAACCGACGCTCCATCCACCGAGCCAAACCGGTTTCAGCAAAACTGACTAACTTTTTAAAGAAAATGTAAGAAATCATCTTATGTTTTCAGAGAAGAATTTTCTTAAACAAAAGAATAAAAGCAATAATCATAAAGATAGAGAATAATATATTGAAATAAATTAAAATTAAAATTAAAACCGTTCTGAATTACAAAGGACAAAATAAAGTAACAAGTCAAGAACAATGTAGAGCAGCGGTTCTCAACCTGTGGGTCGCGACCCCTTTGGGGGTCAAACGACCCTTTCACAGGAGTCGCCTAAGACCATCAGAAAACACATATATAATTACATATTGTTTTTGTGATTAATCACTATGCTTTAATTATGTTCAATTTGTAACAATGAAATTGGGGGTCACCACAACATGAGGAACTGTATTAAAGGGTCGCGGCATTAGGAAGGTTGAGAACCACTGATGTAGAGAAACACTTTTGTAACACAAGCAATCGGGATTAATGTTAAGAAGTTACCTTTAAAAACCCTTCTAAATCAGAAAGAAAGATGGAAAAGAGGGAGAAAGAATGAGGATCTGTTCAGATTATGAGCAGGCAATTCACAAAGAACACACAAATGGCCAATAAGCATGCGAAAAGATGGTAAACTTTACTAATGATTAGAGAAATGTAAATCAAAACTCTCGAGTTACCATTTCCACACTCATCAGACTGACAATAATGAAAAACTCTGCCAACTCTGGGCAAGGATGCGGAGCCGGGTTACTCCCACACGCGCCTGGCAGGAGTGCAAACTGGAACCGCTGCCTAGGATGCCCCTGGCACAGCCAGGGCAGCCCTCCTCAGGGACACCGTTTCCTGTGTGCATAAGAAGAACTAACTGCATGAAAATCTTCACGGCAAAATTCTTTGAAATAGCAGAGAACTTAAAGATCCAACGGTATGAGAATGGACAAGTAAATCATGATGCATTCCATCGAATTTATGCAGCAGTAAAAATAATGAGGAACAAATACTAACATGCAAAAGTCTCATAAAAATAATATTAAGCAAAAACATAAGCAAACTGCAAATATGATGCAAGTAGCACAATAGCTCACTAATATGTAGAAGACCCATAGAACAGTGTGTACATTATTATGATTATATGATGCCTAGAAATGGAACACGCTCTAATTAGAAATGCTGTTACACCTGGGACAAGAGGGGAAGGAAGGAAAATCAGATCATAGATAAAGGGGGTTTCAGCACTGTCTGTAAGATTTTGTAAAATATATAAATCCAAAGTAAATATGGCAAAACAATATTTTCCAAAGCTGGGTGTAACATTTGCAACGCTGAATTATTTTAAAAATTGTTGAAACATTTAAAATAAAAACATTAGATCTATACAAACATGAACTCTGCCCCAGACAACATTACAAAATAAGTTAGTGAAAAACTTTTACATGGTCTAAACAGCTTGACTTCAATATTCTGTTATAAATACATATAGAAATATGATAAAGTGGTCGTTGGTCATAATGAGTCAATTTAATAACTGTCCTTTATTTTTCCAAATTGTCTACAATGCACCCACATTATTTCAATAACCAGAAAGAATATTTGAAACTTGGAATTTCCAACCCACGCCTGAAATTCTAAGAGGATTCTAAGAGGATTCCATGAGCAGCCCCAATGGCACCAGGCTGGTAGGTCTACAAGGCTCCAGGTGACGGCTGCATTTCACTGGAATATTTTGTCATTATTATTTGCACATAGTATATGAAGCATAATAATGACTGCCCCCTTGTCTCAGGCTAGCTCCCCGGAAAACAAGGTTACAAGCTGATTCTCTGGTGGTGGAATCCCTGGCTGAGGGAAGGTAGGTCTGGAAGGGGCAAGTCAGTACAAAGCAGTTCGTTAGAGAGCTGGCCGCGACCCACGAGAGCACAGGTAGCTGCTCAGGCCAGGGAACGTCTCTGGACAGACTGTCCACTCCACCACACGGGGAAAGTCCATCTAGGCGGGATGGTCGAGGAGTTTATTTGCTGGCCACATCCTTGATCAGAGTTTGTCCAGGGGACATGAACTCCCTGGCACCTCCAAGTTCTGTCACCTGAAGCAGCCACATTCCACAGCCCAGCGCTTCATCGGAGTCCAGAAAGGATGGGAGGAATCGAAGCTTTGATGAGCCCAGTGCAATGGCTCTGAGTGCCAGGGTGCTCGTGGCTGCCTCCATGGCAGGCATGAGATGGTGTGCGGGAGCCGGCCCTCACCTTAGCGGGGAGGGGCAAGACAGCGGAGGCGGTGGGAGAAGCAGCAGCAGCCTCAGTGGCTAGGATATCCACAGAGGAGCTGCACAGCGGGGAGGCCAAGGATGCTGAGGCAATCTGGGGTGCGTTCATCATCTCAGCACTGAGTCCCTGTGTCACTCAGATGCACTCAGCATTAGGGTGTCATCCTGTCCTCACATGCCGCACATGCCGCGAACAGATGCCCTCACCTTTTTCCCAAGAGGGGAAGGAAGCACAAGTCAATGTCCCTGCAAACTGTATTGAGGGGAGGGGGTACAGGGGGAAGCAGCCCTGATTTACATATGTATCCATTACATTTCCAACCGTCTGACTTCTTCAATGCCAGGACAAGGACGGTCTGGAATTCCCGACTTGTTCACTATGAGCCAACATCAGGGAACCATCCCAGGTAATCTGTAGACTGGCTCCAAGTTGTCTGTACAAGAATATTGAATCCCAAGTCATGGGTAAGTGCCCAACTTCTCGAATTTCCCACATCGTCTTATATGCTGTCCGTTTGGTCTAAAAGCCTCAGGTGCTCCCATGTAAGTTCCCCAGCTTCTGCAGGGGACATTAGCCACATCCTGTAATTCCCTCAGCATGTGGACTGTCCTCCCAAGATTGGGGTTTGTAATTCCCAGCCCGGGCGGTGCTGAGACCGGTCTGGATGTTGTGGAAGCAATGAGGGGTGGGGACACACCTTGAAAATAATGCCATTTTGCAAAGCACTTGCATCTGGTGAAGTGGTTCTATGGTGTTCAGGCAAGGGAAGTTCTGGAAAAGTGTTTTACTGTTGGTATTTTGCTTTATTATACAGCCTTTAAATGTCTTTGTTATCAAAGATCTTCATTACAAATAGAAATACAATAGTCATATATACTCATGCATATAACCCTTGCCTGATTTGCTTCTAATGTATTTTGGGAAAATGAACAATTTGCTTCCCATTTTTGTCTGTCCTCTGAGGCTTTCTTTTTGTTGTTAAGGTTTTACTAAGAGAAATAGCTCCCATGAGTAAAAATGAAACAAAGATTTCTATATGCAGAACTTGTCAGCAGGGTCAAAGTATATTAAGAAGCTTGAGAGTGTCTGCAGTCAAGAGGAGAAACTGTGCAGGATCCCTCTACCTCCTTTCCCTAAATGCCTCCTGCCCCTGTTCACCTTCCCGCTGTCTCTAGACAGTTACCTGAGTCAGTATGGCAGAGTGGACAGGAGCACGACCAGCCTCTGAGAGCCCTGTGACAGGGCGATGACAAAGGGACCTCTTCCTCTTCCAACGGAGACACCTGAGACTCACTCGCGACACTTCAGGACAGTGATCAGTACAAATGTGGCTATTACCCTTCTCAGAGACATAAAGTAGCACTTGCACTAATGCACCAGGTAATCATAGAGCAATGGCAATCACTGAAAACGGGGAAGCTAGAGGTGAGCATGCAGGATATAGAGTAATGTTTCAATGAAAAGAGCAAACACAGGCTCTTTGAGTAAAATGTTGCAGAGCTGGCAGGTGACCCTGAAAGTTAACATAGGATTTTGAGAGCCATGTTTATTAAAACTCTGTAACATATGTTTTAGCACATAGCAAGAAAAAAAATTAATTCTAACACAAACCTTAAAAATAATAACTTTCAACGCAAAGACACAAACACCACCATAGAATTTATTTTTACTTTATTAACAATGTGGCTTACATTTTTTTTCAAGTAAAAAGGGCTTTTTTCATTAAGAATAAAAATTAAAATATAACTCTGATATAGATTTTCATTTATTTACATGAAAACATATATACAGAATACAATCTTACAACAAACCAACAACATGCTCTTTTGTCCTGCAAATCTCAAAAGCAAAAACCCCCAATTTTCCCTTTTATGCACTGAAACATACACAAGATAGATGACTCAAATTTCAACACAAACTCTTCAAACTGGAATGCAAAACAGGAAAAGGGCTTTCAACATTCACGACTAGGGACCGTTTACGCTTCCAGATATCATGCTAGCTTCCATTTTGAACAACAAATGAGATCATTATTTTTTCTGCCACTTAAAAAATGTTGCCTCCAATTTCCCAACATGAGTTGATTTTCAGCCTGCCCCCAAACTTTCCTTTTTCCTCAATGCTGCTCGTTGGCGCACAGGAAGCACCACTCTGCTTGGTTATGTGACAAGACTACGTATTTACCGGTACCAAATCCTGGCCATTTAAAAAAAAAGCAGTAAGATGGAGAGTCTGCAGCTCAGGACACTGTAACTATTTATCATCTAAACTAGAGGTGCTTTTAACCAAACCCCAGGTGTCAGCAATTACAATTTTTACATAAACAAAGTAGGAGAAAATCACCCAATTCGATTTTATCACATCATGTTTTGGATACTTGTAAACCAACTATAGTGATAAAAGCTACAAAAATCAATGAACTTAAAGATTCAACCAAGTTAAAGGGATTCTAAAAATCCCTTAAAAAGAAAAGGACTGTGAATAAATAAGAGAATCATTAAATTGTAACAGTTGCTAGTTAGTTATTGCACCAAAGAGACATGGGCAGTATGCATCTCTCTCCAATGAGTTCATCCTAAAAACAACAGACACCTTCAGTTACTATTTTTCCCTTCAAATCATTGCACACGCAATCACAGCTTTCTAAAGACAGAATAGAGTACTTGGAACCTAGGTTTACCAACTTAACCAAAAAAAAGCAACAACGATGTTCAAACCACAACAAAGATTTTAACACTCCTGTTTTTATAGTACTATGTACAGAAATAAATACAAATGGGTGTTCTACAAAAGAAGTATGAAAACACCTAGTACTCCCAAAATTACAGAAATAAATACAAATGGGTGTTCTACAAAATGAAAACACCTAGTACTCCCAAAACGAAGGGAGAACAGCTCTTAGAAAGGGGTGTTTGGTATGAGATAAAAGGAAAAGCTCAGCACTTGTCTGATACAACACTCAAAATCCTAGGAGACAAATTAGGAAACGGAGACCAGTCTTCAAAGGCTGATCAACATCAACCTGCTGGAGATTGTAGTCGGGGTCAGAGGGGGCAGTGTTCCACGTCTGAGTCGCTTTAATTTATCGAGAAACAAATCAAAGCAAACACAGGAAATCATCTTTCAAATATGATCAAATAAGGTAAAGCAACCTAACCAATAGTGGTACTGCTCCACCACCGTGAGTCAAACTTTGATCAAATGAACCTAATTTTAAAAGGAATGGATGAGTTCTTCAAGCTACACAACTCCATGGTGAAGGAAACTGGTCTTAGCCTGTTTTTCTGTTGTTGTTTTTGTTTGTTTGTTTTTTGAAAAGCACAGTAAGTTCTGTTATGCCGGTCATACCCTGCTCTTGTTAGGTTTTTATGCCTATATTTTTGTGGAGAGTATTTTCCCAACACAGTACAAATGAAGTCAAGAAGTTAGTAGCTGAAACAAGCTCCCTTCGATTTCGAGTGGGATTGAGTGATGATGGACCTTTACCATTAAAGATGAAGTGGCATTTCTGCTTCTCAAGGTATACACCTGCCCAGGTTGGCAGTGTCTACTGGCCCAGGGCACGGGAAACACACGTCCCAGCCATTCCAAGAGGTAATGAGCTGCATGGTGTGTGCGGGGTCCAGAGACACAGAGGACAGGACTTTGGTCCCTCAGAGAGACAGAGGCGAGATCACAGTATCTGGAATAGGCAAGGGAGGGGCATTGCTTGTAGGAGCGTTTTGACTTAGGGGCTGTGGTAGTATTTGGGGGAGGAGGCGGTAACAGGTGTAACATCAGTATTTCCTGCCCTAAGAGACACAGTTAACAGCACAGTAAAATGCTCCTGGCAGCTGGCCCTAATTCTAAGAAGCTGGAGAGAGGTGGCTCGTACAGAGAAACGAATACCACCTTACAGTTGGTTCTGTAGCCCAGTTGCTACTGGCGTGAAGTTATACCCACCACCACGGAAATTCCCAGAGAACCCAAGTTCAGGAGGACATTACAACACTCGGAGCAAAAGCATCTTCTTGATCCTAAAACATTATCTTGGCTCCCAGAAGGGCCAGGAGATGGCATGAGATCACTTCAGGGTGATCACTCAGGGCTGGCCTTCTGCCTGTGGTGGCAGGCGTGTCCTCCTCACACACAAAGCAGAGCACAGAGGGGGACAGGGAGAGGAGAGTCTTGGGCACCTGGCCCTGTGGGGAGCAGGAAGCGCCCCCAGCAGTGGTGGCCAGCTCTTGTCCAGGCTGCCTGGCGGGAGCCTTCCAGCTCCTCTGGGTGGGCAGCTCCAGATACTCCCCCAGGAAATCTGCTTCAGTGCCGCGCCTCCTCCTGTGTGTCATCCTTGAGAGGGCATGAGAAGGAGACGTCCGTGCTGCAAGCACCTTGCTGGGTTTCGGCTGCTACATCCTTCCTTCCAGTTTCAAATGCAACAGAAAGAGCTGAGCTTGGAAAGGCCACAGTGAGAGACCATAAATGAGTCAGCACAGGGAGAATGCCAAGATCTTGAAATGGATACCCTTCCCAATTGTTGGACAGAGTTTAACTCCACAAGACCGAGCATTTAAGGCCAAAAGCACGCGGCTGAGAAGGCAGGGGCGGGACACCGAGAGGGGGTCGGAACTTTCGCTTAGAAGAGAGAATGGACTGCAAGCCAAGCAAGAATCACTGCGGACACTTCCATCCTCACAACCGTGCTTAAGACAGGGGTCCTTCCGTCAGTGGTCCCCAGGCAAATGCATCTGCCACATGTTTGAACTGGACTGTAGAAATCGGCTACAGGGAGATGAAAATGTCTCATCCACAAAATATTTGTTTTCCATTTTCATCTGGAACAGTGGCAGAATGTTAGTACAGTTTGGCATTAGTAATCAAACGTTCCCAAATCTGACAATCCTGCCTTAAAATGTAGCAGAAGTATGAGCAGCTAATAAGCCCCCCAACCTCAGGCTCCTGCCATGGTATTCGTGGGATTGTTGAGACTCTGATCAAAGCGAAAAGAACAAGGTGATTACAGTGAAAAAGTAACTGAAGGTGTGCAGCCTCTGCCTTTGGTGTTCACTCCTGCACAACGTGAAGTTTAAAAAAGGTATTTGGGCAACTACCATAACAGAAGAGAATAGTCCATCTGGGTTTGAATATATACATATTGGATCACTCGGGGGCATACACACATGAAGTGTTTGGTACAAACAACCAACCATTCTCAGAGTCGAAGATCTTTCTTTATCAATTTAATAAACATTGCCCAAGAAATGTCCTAAGAACCTAAAGCCAGAGTGAGCTGCAGGATTGACAGAGTTAAAAGCTATGGGGACCTCCCCTTTTCCCCATTTACTCTGTTTCTCATTTTGGCCAACCTGGACTCTTCCCTTAGCAGGAGCAGAATGGAGACAGGAGAACGTGTGCTCACTGCTGCAGTCCTAAGTGTCCCAACCTGTCACTTGGCAGGAATGAGGTGCAGAGTGATCACTACCCAAGATCACAGTTAGTAATTAGCCGCGCCAGGTAAAGACCAGGCCTGACTCAGGTCCAGTGCTCGCTCCGCCTCAGGCGTTGGCCTGTTGTAAACGAGTGGCCAGGGCCGAGCCCTGAGAATGGCCTTCAAAGAGAATCTGCTCAGGGCATGTAGCTGGTGTGTAAAAAGCTCCTCTCAAATCTCTTCCCACTCCTGCTCTCCGAAATTAATCTTTTCCTTCAATAAACAACTCAACATTTCCCAAGAGACTAAAGGAGTCCCTCCCAGATATAGTCACACTTCCATTAGAACATGAGAGAGATCTGAGATCCCATAAAAGAACCTGCAAGTAGAGGCGTGCATTACTCAAGGAAAATGGTCTCATCGCCATGACACACCGCCTTCCTTCACCCCCCCCAGACTTCTTAAAAGGCACCTCTGACAAGCGACGCAGGTTTAGCCCATCTCTTTATAGCTATGTCCTGAAACATTGCCTACAGCTGTGTTTGAGAAATTAGTTGCCACCAAGATCCAACTGTGGTGACAGTCACATGTGTATCGGTACAAAAAAGCATCTATGAATGTGCCTGAGAATGAGTAGAGCAAAAAATACCAGCCAGGCAGCCTCCTCGGTCACATTGAAAAGACATCAACTGCACCATCAGGTGTTTTCAAAGAAACATGGGCCCTGGTTTAGGACCTTGTTTGAAGGCAGCCGCCTGCTTTGGGGTGGGAGAAAGGCGAGATGTGGCTATACAAAGAAGCTCTTCATATCCCGCAGGGTCTGACACAGAACTTTAATGTACACCCTCCAACGGCCACTGCCGTGGTCCTGGTGTATGCTGTGAACACATGGAACTATGAAACAGGCTGGAGGGTGAAGGAGGTCCTTCGTGCTTCGCGCTTCCCAGTGACTGCATGAACCATCTCACGTATCCAGGGAAAAATAAAAGTTCCAGTCCTGGACCCCGTCCCGAGACACTGTATCACCAAGACAACGGGCCACCTCCCCAGAGGGTGGAGTCAGTTGGCATACTGGGCGTAGAAAGCCACTTTAACTCTCTCGATCTGATGGCACAACTTGATGGCGGGCCCCAGCTTCAGCTCCATGCACTCCTGCACGGTAGGGAGAGTCAGCAGCAGCAGCGCCTGACCGTCAATGTCCTGTTGGAAAATAAAGCCGGGTTAGAGCCCAGACAGTGAGCACCGAGGGGACAAAGAAATGCCTTAGTCCCAGCAGCCTACACCCCGGGGTCCAGGGCGGGAGGGGCTGCTCTCCTCTCCTCTCTTTCTGGAGAGCGAGGGCAGAGAGAGCCACTTGGCTGGATGGTTGTCTCATCTCTTTGTTAACACATCCTTTTTGCTAAAAGATATCTGGCTATTCTGAAAGTCACATCTAGGCGGGTGGGGATGAAGCACTGTAACAGGTGAGCCGCTTCAGGAATTCTTCCTCCCAAGCTCACTGCCCCTTGCAGGGGGAGCACCCCGCACCCCCAGGCCCCGTCCTTCCTATGCTCTGCTGTGATGTAATCTGAGCACTAGAAAAGGGTTCTGTACTAAAGGAAAAAGCTCTTCACTAAAAGAAAAGGTCTTCCATTTCACCATCAGAATGGTGAGAAGATGCTAGAAAAATACACCAGCTACACAGCACAATTTTCCATTCAGGAAAACACAGGTGTTCACACACACACACACACACACACACACACACACACACACCTACATCCACATACCTACATCACCCAGAAGGAAGGGCTACCTGTATTTTTATCTTAATTTGTCCTTCTCCGCCTACACACAGGGGCCCCACACTGACGATATTCATTAAATGTCAGTGATACTGCACCGGCTGCAGAAGGAAGGCTCACTGCAAAGCTTTAGGATCACACCACTGGATATTCCTGCCCCTTCCCCTGATTGGTTCTATACTAATTGGGTTCATTTAAGTAGATGTTGTTTGACTGAGTAACTGAGTGTAACTACCATCCCTCGTTCCATTCACCGGGACACTCTTCCTACTCCAGAGGGAATACTGAGGCTCCAGGAGACGGTGGGCCCAAGGTCATGACAAAGGTCAGGCATGGAACGAGAGCATAAACCAACACTTAGCACACCAGACTTTCTGCCACAAGGGGAGCCATAGTGTGCCCAGGGCTGCCATAGCCACGGAGACTTAACTGTCATGGAGACTTAATTGTCATGCAACTGCAAGCATGAACTCAGACATCACCTGTCAGTGAATGTCACATAGGTGTTCATTGCTTAAACTAATGGTTTATTTAATGGTCTTGAAAATATCTACAACAAAAAACCAAACTGAGTATGAATGTTAGCCTTAGAAAGACTAATGTTATAAAACTATGTGCAGGAGGCTTAGCCATTAGTTTCAATGAAATTGACAGAACAGGATAGAATAGACCTGAACTTATTTTAGAAAATGGAAGCTTTTCTTAAAGATGGAAACTGATGCCAAAAAGCTACCTAGTTAGAGACAGCCTTGGAACTAGAATCATGTGTTTGTGGTGTTAAACTTTGGAAGGAAAAGTTATAGCTCAGCTGTTAACATCCACACCTAGTCATGATGGCCATCCTTGGGCATAGGAAAACAATTACAATTGAAAATCAGCCCTAACATGTAAATATAACTCTGTAGACAATTTCAGTGATGGTGGCTGCCACAGGCATGTAACGCAGGTAAGTAGAAGATGTCATTCACTCAACAAGCATTTACTGAGAATCTACTAAGTGCGAGACACACTCTGATAATCTCTGGGGGAATCACACTGATTGACCGCCCCCTTCCAGGAGACTCTAACGCATCTCAAGGGAGGCAGACAAACAGGCCATTATGATGTAGAAAGATTAATGTATGGGCACAGAGCTACAGGTTCAAACTGAATGGACAACAGAACTGATCTTAGAGGAGTCAGGAAGGCTACAGAGAGTAGGTGTTACCTAAGCTGAAACCTGAGGGAACAATGGGAATTATTAAGGAATCAAGGAATTAGTCAGATAATAATTCCCTCACTGAGAAACAGGGAAATACAAATTAGGCCCACAATACAATTTAATTTTATAGCCACAAAAACCAAGGTCTAACAGTACTAAGTGTTGACACAGAAGTGTGCTGGAAAGGGGACCCCCTATACTACTAGCAGAAAGGCACACTGTGTATAAGAAAAAAATCAACTAAGAGCACAGGAAACACAAAATTCAGAATAGTATTTATGGCCCGTGGAAATCAAGGGGACTGTGCCTGAAGTTTCTAAGAGGTCTCCGTTTTGAGGTCACAATTGGGGGTGGGGTAGTGGGGAAAGTCCATTCCCTGTGGCCTGAATTTCAAATGTGGGCAACCTGGATGGTTGGAATCAAGTGCGCATTTTTGAACTTCCCTCTTCAGAGCAGTTAAACGCTTCTCGTGAATCTTGCGGTGCCCACATGGCAGCCCCTGCACATCTGGGGGAAACCCAGCTGAACGTCGTCTGCAAAGACGTTCCTATTTGCAGGAAGATAGAGATTATGGGGCGGAGGTGGATTAAGGCTAAACCATCTGATTCATTACAGCAATCCTGCACATCAGCTTTTTATCTGGACAAAACTGACAACAATTGGGCAGATACCTCAAGTGGGAGGAGTGGTTAAAGCGCAGGCTGTCTGCACTGAGCCCCCTCAGGGCCTCAGGATTCTCACCTCATTCACCATCTTCCATGATGATGTAAAACAGAACTCTAGGATATTCTTATTTTGAGAAGAATATACTACCAAGAATAAAATCAGACCTCTGATTTCCAAACACCAAAGTGTCGTGCTGCCTGTTGAAAGCACTAGATTTAGCGACCTGTCACGGGTATGGGAGAGCAATGGTGGTAGCCACTGTGATCCAATGTGGTTGACCAACATGTCTATCTCATGCTGCAGGCTGCACATCACCCCAATCCACTCCAGGGTCCCCACAGAGGAAAGGGAAGGGGGGAGGGGAATGGAGGCAAAGCTGGCAAAACTCACATGACCCTGCAAGGAGTCAAGGAATGCAGGAGGAACCCCACCTGGCAGTTCCTCTCATATGCAGCTGTTGTTCTGGTTTGAAAAAAGGTTTTTTTCTTTCCACTGATTTTATAGTAACAGACCTCACAGTTAATTTAATTTTTACAAATGTACTTTCATATAATTCAGAACTGCTGGCAAATCACTTGTCATGTTCAACACAGAATTAGCACAAATGGACTACTAATTTTTAGAAAATGAAATGTAATAGAATTCACAACGTGAAAGTTATGCTTAGCACGTGACAAAATTAACTTTATTTTTGTTTGATACAGAGGTCAGTATAGGACATGGCAGTTTCTTAATGGGAACATTCAAGTCTATTGAAGTAGAAAGAGGAGGGAATAGTCTAAAAGTGAACCTGTAAATTATCCTGAAAATTTTTATTAAAATAAATCACTAATTTGGTTCTTTGATTATTCTATGTCTCTCATTCATAAAAGGCGAATGAATAGGCAAAACTTTTTTGAGAGTTTGGTGTTTGTTTAGTTATAGACGTATAGGGTTTTAGTGGTTAATATGCATTGTACAGCATGAAATTACAGAGTATAGATTTTTTAAGCAGTTGCCATAATGTTTCAAAATTATAAGGCATGTATTCCAGTAATGGGAAGTTTATAATTTCTATAAATACTCCTGGTGATTACAATAGTCTCTGAATTTACAACATTCAGAGGAGCGAGCTGGCATAGCGATTACCATTCCATGCCCTGCGATTTTTTTCACATGCTGGTGAATAAAGACCCTGGGCTCCTTCCAGTTCATCTGACAATTCACACAGCACCTGGAGTGTCCCACTGGAGACCTCACCAATCACAGCCGTGGCCTTTGGGCTCAAAGATGATAGAACAAATTAGTAAAAATTAGTCATGAAAGGTCTGATTGAACAGGAAAGGACTCAAGTGCCCCGGTGCTTCAGGTAGCACAGGGGGGTAACAGCCTTCTATCACGACAGGCAAAATGGCCTATAGTGAAATTTAACATGAACAGCAATGAGGCTATTATCAATTAAAGCCCACCTATTTTTCTCTCTACACGAGAAATAAGCAGGTATGCAGGATCAAGCTTACAACTGGTGTGAGAAGAGCAACTGAAGGGAGCGCCCTGCCCATTGCTTGGCTCTAGAAGTGGCAACCTGCCGGGAATACTTCACGTCTTAGAAGCCTTAGCCTGGGAAGGCAAGGAACTTTCTGAGATGCTGTTATAAACAGGCCTTAGAAGCACTAAAGTAAAAAAGACTCAGCATACGTAGCACTTGAGTCTTTTTCCCAAATCAGCTTTGTTTTCACTTGCTTATTCCTAGAAACTTGTAAAAGGAATCAACGCATGAACTTGTTAACCTTTCACAGTGCAAATGGTCCGAGCTCCACGGATAACCTGGCATCGAGGCGGGAGAGGCTCCGCCCTCTATCTGTGTTAGGACCAATTGAAAAACATTTATCAGTTAAAGTCTGGAGAGACATATTTTTCATTTATGAGTTACAGTCATCTCATCTGCTAAATTTGGGGCTAGAATAAAACAAAAAGAAGACTTTAGACTAACAGAGACTGCTACCTTTCCCATCTGCCTTTTGACTATTGAGGCTCCATCAGTGTATGTGGAGGGTACACATACGAATGAGTAGATATGCATTACAGCGTCATGTTTTATACCTGCACTTGTCATGCATTCAAATGCAATGCTTTTAGCAAGATTTCAAAGCTCTGCTGTACTTTCACTCTCAAGACAGAGACATAGCTGATCAGCATGCCCCAAGTCACGTAAGTCCTCACATTTCTTGTAATTCTCTCTTTTCTGTTTGTTTTAATGAAGAGACACGTTCATTACCCAGGTTCCTTGTGTCTAAGGAAGCTTTTTCCTCCCCGTCTGCTTTTAAGTGTCACCCAGAGAGGAAATGCAGTCAGATAGCCAGGAGGCAACCTTGCCCTCTCACCACCGATCATTCATTCATTCATTCATTCAGGGTGCACTTATGGTTGTCTATACAAGATTCTCGTGGTCAATCGGAGACCTCTCAACATTAAAGCACTGCTCTCCCCTGGGAGGAGCTGGGAACCACAGTTATTGGCTTTGCACAACTCATTACCACATTATGGTGAACTGGGGGGAAAAGCTGAGAAATTCACTGGGAGCATGGGAAATCAGAGGCCTTTCTTTTTTCTTCTTGATTTATTGCTTGAATTGCCCCTTTTCTGGACTATTGGTTTGTGTGATCTAAAAAAAGACTGGATAGACATATTTTTGATTTATTTTATGGGAAACTTTAAGAAAAATAGACAGGGTCTTGAGAGACAGATATTTACATTGTGACACAATGCAAGAAATTTTAGCAAATTAAACAAACCCAGCAGAGCACGTACCACAGGCTTAAACTTGAACTTTTTGTATGAGGCCAGTGAGAAGTCTGCAAAGGGGCATGGGTTTACAGAGTACCCATTGGTTTGCATATTAATTTGAGGGAAAATATAAATAAAAACCATCCTTTCCTATGGCTCATCATGGCATATCTTACATTTTAACACGTTACAGTCACCTCATCTGCTAAATTTAAAATGCCTGTAAGGTAGAGATTGCATCAATTGTTTGTGTATTTATCCATCATTAGCACAATACCCACCTAACATACTAGTACCATGGGTTTTAAAATACTTTCCCAAGCCAAAGGGAAGCAAGAAAGAAAACAGTATAGGAAATTACTTCTGGGAAAATTGACTTGGCATATTTTTCCCTATTTCTCCCACTATACATAACGAAAAGCCCTGGATGTTATAAATAAACAAACTTAAGAGGAATTTGAAGGTGGAGAGAGGCAGACCAGCTAGGACTGTGGGGCCCAAGATATGACATGGTGGTGAGTGCTCTGGGCTTTCTTTGTTTGGCTCCTATACCCAAGGCTTATTGCTAAAGAAGCTGGGAACCCAGAAATGCCAACAGGCACAGACGACCAGAGGCCCAACAGAGACCTGCTCCCTCTAGCCAGAGGACTGGGGAAGGGGTAGTCTAGGGAGACAAAGCCTTTCAGGCAACAACTGCTCCCCTGCAGGACAAAGCGGCCCAGCCACCATCACCAGCAGAGGTGGCACCAAGTCCCCAGAAGAGGGGTGTCTAAGAAGGTCAAGTGGAGAGCCGAGACTTGCATGTCCACTTGGCCACAAAGAGTCCTCCAAGGAGGTGTTGGTGAAGACTATATGTGGATCTCAGGCTTCTGCCTCCCCCCACACAGAAGTAATGAAGAAGTGCCCCCTCCCCTTCCAAAGCTGTGTCTCAGGAAGCCAGTTAAAACAGAGAGTTTAAATGCGACCCAGAGTCTCATGATAAAAACAGCAGATACACCACAGAACCACCGTACCTGTTCCTGAAAAATTTTGGCCAACGGGGCGCAGTCTGTCAGTTTAATGAACCTCACCACATCAGTCACTGTCCACTCTAACGGGTTGCTCTCCAGAATGAGCCTCTCCTCCTCCTCTTGCTTTGTTTCCTGCAGAGATGAGGGAAGCAGGAGGTCATCTTTTCCCAGCATGGTGATTGGGGTCCCCTCTAACCCTTCCTGGACCCTGAGGGGACTCCCCCTAAAGTCTCTCGTAACTCTCAGGACAAGCCACAGACACTTTCTAGGGACCTTCTTAGCAACTCAGCTGGGCTGTGACTGCCTCCAATGATATGTGTGCCTGTAGAGGGAAAATATCTTTTAAAGGCAGTGAGAGTAGCTGTTGAATCCCAAGTTCAGGAAAACTTGGGGCAGCTGATTGAATAGGAGAAATGAATAATAAGGGGCATCTGCAAATGTACACAAGACAGTGAGCTATTCCCCCACTTGTCTGGGGGACAATGGTGTCAGTGACCTGCTGGCTGATCATCTGGCACCGTGGGCTTAGGGGAGACCTGCCCGGCTGATTTACTATTTTATGGCAACACAGAGTACCCTATAAAGGGAAAGTCTAGTGTTCAATGGGGCCTTGAGGACTTCCGTCTGTGCTCCTGAAAGAATTCTTGGTGGTTTTAAAGCCTTCCTTCAGAACTCCAATCTGATGTTCACTGACCCACTCGGTCAAGATATGAAATCACCAAGCCTTTTGCCCTTGACTTAGAATTAGGCTGGAGGAGGCCCAAAGTCTAGGCCAGGAACTATAACGCATTTTCTTCTTCAACACTCTGCCCAGGCAAGCCAGTTCCAGGGCCCATGTGCTTTACCTGTGCTGTGTCCTTGTCCTGGCCGGCTGCCGGGCCCTTGTCGCCGCCCTCGGCACAGGAGGCGGCCTGCACTCTTCGGCCTCGTCTCGTCCTTTCCACGGGCAGCCGGCGCTCGGGCTCAGAGCTGCTCCTCAGGGTGACGGCCCTTCGGGGCCTGGCAGAGGGGACCTCGGCTGAAGAGGTGTCTGTCTGGTCGTCCCGCAGCTCAGAGCCGGTTTCCTCGCTCCCTGTGTCATCGTCCACGGCATCCGCATCCTCCTCCTCGCTTTCCTGGGAAGGAGGGAAACACGGGAATGGAGTTACATGAGAGGAGCCTTCGTGAACATGCGAGGCTGGGCTCTAACCCGAGCTCTTTCCCGTCCAGGTGGCTCCGTGCAAAGCACCTGGCGAAGCCTCTGACTGATCTGCAGGTCCCAACCAGGGTCCCAGCGGCTGCCCTTCCCCAGCTGGAGCAGCTGACACCCTAAATCTGTTTTCAGCAAATGAGGAAGAGGGTATCTCCTGTTTCCAACCATTCGGAACAGACTTCCACTGAGGCCATCGACTTGCCCACCAGGCCCTGCGTCCCCATGCAGAGCTGGGAGGTGCTCCAGGTGAACATACCTCCCCCGAGCCTGCCGCAAAGTCCACGGTAGAAGACCTCCGTTTCTTCTGCACAAAAATGGATTTTCGCCGTTTCCTACGCCTGGCTGGCTTAGGGTGTCCACTTTCAATGCTGCTTTCTCCAATTGGGGGCTTAATGATCTTCTTTCTCTTTCCATAATAATAGGCTACAAGGAGAGAGAAAAGACAGAGAATTTAAAGGTTTTTTTAAAGGTTACACACATGTTCATACATGGACATAAAGTACAGGGGCAAGAAGGGGGTGGGGAGAGGATTCCTACGATTTGTCCATGAGTGACCATGTATGCAGAATGAAAGGGGGAGATATGTATCATATAGGAAATTCACACTCTGAATAGTGTTTCAAGCATGTTCAGGTTCCTGACACACGAGTTGACAAATCTCATCTGGGCGGGGCCCGCAGAGCACCGATCGTGCTTGTGGGTCCTGGTGACACCCTAGCAATGGGCTGGAACCTGGGCCAGCAGAACAAACTCCCAGGTCACTGTGACAAGGGTGAGACACCCCTTGGATTAGACATAACTGAGGGAGACACAGAGGAACAAAAGCCAGGATCAAAGAGTTCTCAGAGCTCGCACTGTCTGCAGTGCAGAGTGAGACCAGAGCAGAGGCAGGACAGGGCCCAGGGAGCAACTCCAGAAGGTAGAGGTGACCAACTGAAGGGGAGATGGAAGAGGCAAGTGCCGAAGGAGGGGACATCTGGAGAGGACACCTGGCCTGGGCCATGGTAGCAACTCTCCCAGGCCGGGTGGAGAAGCAGAGTCAGGAACAGAGAAAGCGAAGAGAGCTCTGCACCCTCCAACTACTCCACTCAAGAGTCTGAAGAAAGTAGCATCAACAGGGAGAAACAGATTGTGACAAGGCCGTTGCCCGTGTAAAAAAGGCGATGAAAGACTCATTCTAATTGCTCAGTTAAAAACCAAGAAGTAGTTCTGGTGACTAGCCATTACCAATAACGTGTTTTATTGTGCCCTTCTTTCAGCCATACAGTTTTCCGAATCAACCAATGCCCTGACGTGCATGTCAGTGGATACACCCTCGGCTCTTCATCGCCAATGCCAACCAGTGACATGCATCCTGATTTTAATCACCCACCCCTTCCTTAGACCAAGCTGGAAAACACAGAAGCATTGGCCACAGCAGATCATAGAGTTCTTCCATAGCAGTTCCTATGAAAAATAATTCAAAAGGTTATTTACTAGTAAGCCCAACTGGTGTGACTCAATGGTTGAGTGTTGACCTATGAACCAGGAGATCATGGTTCAATTCCAAGTCAGGGCACATCCCCAGTGTGGGGTGTGCAGGAGGCAGCCGATCAATGATTCTCTCTCATCGTTGATGTTTCTAACTCTCTCTCCTTCCCCCTTCCTCTCTGAAGTTAATAAAAATGTATGTTTTTTAAAAAGGTTATTTAAAATACCACAAACATCAACTACTTGACCTCATATTTCAGGCCCAGGGACCAATGTTCTGTTCATTATTGTACTCACTGTATTTGGTTTTGGTATGAATGGAGCAGTTTTCTGGGCAGTTTTCAGAAACCAGCACAGGACTGAACAAATTTGGACAGCACTCTAGCTTGGCACAGACCCGTCTGCAGAAGTCTGCTACTTGGTCAGAAGTTCGTACAATCTTGGCCACGGCCCTGTATGTTTTGCCTCTGTACCTAGAAGGAAGGAAGAAAAAGTTTTGGCAAGACTGCAGAATTACTCAGACCTAGTTTGTACAGTATCTCCTAAAGTACCCTTTTATTTTGTGACAATAAAGCAGGTTCTGTGTGATTTCCATGTCATTTGTTTTTATCATTCTTTATGTTCTCACACAAATATTTATAAGAAATGCCAGTGCTGACAGTGCTAAGAGAATCACCGCAGTAAAGATTTCCACTTAGCATATTCTCACTGTGGCTGGCATACATTATTCACACCAATTCCAGATGCTTCCAGAATCTAGATACCGTAATTTGTCGCTCATCAGTTTTGAGAAGAAAACGTTCTCCTGCCCAAGAAAAACCATATGCAGTGAAATCACCAACATAAAATGAGGAACCAGATCTTCTGGAAAGCAGGTTGGGTTCTGCTTTAAAATAAGTCCTTCAGGCTTCCTCCAAACATAGATGCCCCCCAAAACATATACACACACTTTGAATGGTTATAAAGGCAGCATTTATTAAAATACATTTCATTTTCAAAATGGAGCTGTCAGCTGTTTGCGGGGGGGGGGGGACACCCTGTTTTTATGGTAAATTACGATGTAAACAATGCCTGCTTGAAAGGATGAGCATTTGGAAATAGGTCTGAATCAGCTTTCAATATATTTTTTTAAACTATCATTGGTATAAAACAATTATAAACTTTCCAGTTGGCAGCAGATCATAGGTCCTTACTTTTAGTTCACATTCACTGAACTTAGAGTCCACTGAAATGAGAACGCATCAAATTGAAATCTTGAACAAGAAATTATTTTCCAGAAACTAGCAGGTGGGGGTGGCTCTGGCAGAGAGCAGGCATGGTTCTTGGAAAGCTAAGTGAATGCAGATTCGCTGCCCACTAGTGAGGTGACGGTGTGAGAGAACTCTTTGCCACCTGCTCTTTCACACACACACAGGTTCAGGTCTCCGACAACCCACCACACACCACAGGGACATGAGGCAACTCGTGCAATCGGGAGTGTAACATAAGGAGATCATTACCTTTGCAATTTGTGAATAAAACACTGAAGTTCAAAACATTAGGTCTGGTTCACTGAGAATACGGTGATGGAAATAAATGGATTTTGGTTTTTTTCTGTCCTTCTGAAGTCTAAATATTGTTCCCCTGAAATTCATTTTTTTAAAGTATCAACAACTAAAAAATTAAATTCTAAACTGGAAAAACTGTATGTTCATTCACTGGTCTTTCCTGCCCCAGTCCCTCTGTCCTTCTTGTCCTTCTGTCTTTGAAAACCAAGCTGCACTTTCTGGGTATTAAGAACTTTGTGGACAAGATCATGCTTTAAGACCACAGCCTTGTCCGACTGCTGACTTTTCTAGGACCGCTATGGACCCTCGGTATAGAAGCAAGTGTGTCCCGCCCTGAGGAGGGGTTTCCTGAGCCGCTCTGGGTGGTTCTTGCTCCTGCTTCCCTTGTGTTTCATAAACACAGCACAGCTCTGAACACAGCATATCCTAATGGTGGTGGAAACAGAGAATTAAAAGACAGTTTTACTCGACATTTTTTCTTGTGATTTTTTTTTCCACCACAATATTAGTGTTCCTGGGGCTCTCTCTTTGAAAGAGCTCAATATAAAGATTCTTAAAGTCCCTATAAAATGGTAAAGTAACAGAAGGTAAGAAAGTGTAACTGTAAAATCAGGTCAAAATTCAAACTGTGGAAGTAGGGGACACAGACAGCTATTTCTGTTCCCAGACTGCGGATTTGCAAGCAGACACTTCCAAAAGCTCAGGAGAGGGTGTAGGAGAAAGGGAACAAGCGCCTGAGACACGAACAAAGGGTGGCCTTTTCTTCCTCTTCTGAAGGAGGATGATTCAGTGGAAGACTGTCTCAGTACAACCCTTCACCATTAGGAAAAAAACAATCTAAATTTATGAAAATAAAATTAGTCATTTTTAACTATATTTTTATTGTTGACACTATTGCAGATGTCCCCATTTTTCCCTCCTTTACCCACTTCCTTCCCCATCTTTCCTCCCACCCCCCTCACTCTGGCCATCAATACACAATTGTCTGCGTCTATGGATTATACATATACTAGTAGCCCTGTGCATGAATCCATGTGCAAGTAGCTCTCTGCCACTTGCCTCACCTGGCCATCCGCCCACCGCCACTGGTAGCTCTCTGCTGCTTGTAGCTCGCTGCCCCACCCTCCTGTAGCTCTCCCCCCTGCTAGCTGGCTGCTGTGCCTTCCTGTAGCTCTCTACCACTTGTAGATTGGTTGTGATGTTACGGAGTAACAGATAATTAGCATATTTCTCTCTTATTATATAGGATGTTCTTTGGCTAATCCTTTACCTTATTTCATCTAGTCCACCCCTCCCACGTCCTCTCTGACAGTTGTCAGTCTGTTACATGTATCCATGCTTCAGTTTCTATTTTGCTCATCAGCTTAGTTTGTTCATTATATTCCACATGTAAGTGAGATCATAAGGTATTTGTTTTTTACCTCCTAGCTTCTTCACTTAGTATGGTTTAAAGGTAAGGGACTCTTTCACACACACACACCTCTTTCCTGCCCTTTGGAACAATTCTTTCTAAAAGCTATGGCAGTGGTGGTAAGGGTGGGGGGACTGGGCAAGGAAAGTGCCAGCTGGGGAAGGCAGGGTGGGATCCGCAGCATCCTGGCCGGGGTGTGGACACTTGAGTGCTGCTGGGACCCCCCTTCCCTGAAGGACGTGCTGTCCTGGTTTGAGCAGTGCTGCTGGCCGGGAACCTCCAGATGTCGTCCCTTTCAGTTTGCCCCAACTGCAAAGTTGCCTTCCCACGGACAGCCTCCATGCAATGACTAATTATGGCAGGAGCTAAAAGGCCTGGCCACCTGGGCCAGCTCTGGAAAACCATGGAGGGCCATTCTAAACAGCTGCCCACAGGCTACAGATGGTGCCTCCCTCTGCCCAATCTGGTTTTTCTTCCTCTGCTTCCACAGGTGTCAGTCCCCAGCGTCCTCCTTAATTAAACCCCAGCTGGAAGGATCTGCACCTGAGGCAGGTGAGGAGAGGGTATAGGGCAGCATTCTGAGCAGGCTGCTGTGTTCTGTGCAGGCGGCTATGTTCTGTGCAGGCTGCTAGGTTCTGTGCAGGCTGCTATGTCCTGAGCAGGCTGCTGTGTGCTGTGCAGGCGGCTATGGTCTGTGCAGGCTGCTATGTCCTGAGCAGGCTGCTGTGTGCTGTGCAGGCGGCTATGGTCTGTGCAGGCTGCTATGTCCTGAGCAGGCTGCTGTGTGCTGTGCAGGCGGCTATGGTCTGTGCAGGCTGCTATGTCCTGAGCAGGCTGCTGTGTGCTGTGCAGGCGGCTATGGTCTGTGCAGGCTGCTATGTCCTGAGCAGGCTGCTGTGTGCTGTGCAGGCGGCTATGGTCTGTGCAGGCTGCTATGTCCTGAGCAGGCTGCTGTGTTCTGTGCAGGCTGCTGTGTTCTGAGGACATTTGCATCTGGGGGATAGCTGGCGTGCGTCGGTGTGAAGGCCTGGCATTGAGAGTTGGCCCCTGAGTGGGGTGAGGGAAGAACGAAGTGAAAAGAGGCTGGTGCTACACCAGAGCCTGATCAAATAAACATAGAGAAAGTGGTGTGAGCCAGGTTGCCCATGTATATTGGGGAGGCTGGGGCATCAGGCCAACGATTTACTACCAAATTGATCTGGAAAAAGAATAGTCCATTTGTATCTTATAGTTGCAATATTTCTGTAATGCTGAGGTTTTTCAAAATAAACATTAAAAAACCATAAAAATAAAATTTGTCTTATACAATGATTCAGACAACATTAAGCTTAATGTATATTTCCCACCAAATGCATATTTTTGAGCACGATTAGTACTGGGAGCATTTTCAGTTATGATCACAAATGTGGAAGAAAAACTGTTTGAAACATCCGAATCCAGACTGAAGCAATAATTGGCTTTTGAAATTGGTCGACGAATCAGGACAGTTGTTCAAACAACTGTTTTATTAACAAAGCCTGTGAAACTTAGAGAGGCGCTGGCCTGGCCTACCAAGACACACAAGCAAACAGCAGCTCTAAGATTCTGCCCAATGGTTGAAGGAGACAGCTGCGTGTATACAATACTGTCATTTCTATTTTCTCAAGGACATTACACCACGTGATCATCATACAACCTTCCAGACAGACGAATGGACAGGTGTCAGCAGCCCCACCTGACAGACGCAGATGTGGGAGGGCAGCTGGCACCTTCGGCAGCACTCAAGGCATCCAGGTGAAGCTGAAAGCTACAGTCCTCAGCACTGCACTGCCTTTATTTTACCACAGGTGAAAATCAGAATCTGCTCTGTAGCTTTTCATTCCACTAAAGGTTTAAAAGCGATATCCCAATGACATAACCTTGTAGGCAGGAACTGTGAGAACAGCTCAAAAGCCTGGGATAATGCCTTTCCCTTTAGCCTCTCATTGTGAACCTGGAGAGGAAAACAGTGAGCCATATAATGTATTAAATGGCCCAGCCAGGCTATTGTAAACACGTGAAGATAAGATTTTCTTCAAGTATTCAAGTTTTTTGTTTTGTTTGTTTTTTGGTGTGTTTTTTTTTTGGGGGGGGGGCATGGCGTAGGGGGTAGGGGGCGGATATTTAAAGAGACAAACAAGCTAGTACACAGGAGAAAACTCCCAGGCATTGTAAACAATTTCAGAGAGGAGGGAAGGACAGAAGTAACAGGCTGCTGGGCTGGAGCACAGAAGGAGATGCTGAGATGACACCCATCTCAGACGCACACTCTGAAACAGTACAGGGAGCAGAGAACAACAGACGGACCGACGGGGATGGCCTCCCTGGCTGCCAATGTGGGGACCCACTCAGAAGCCCAGGGCTGATATAAAGATTATTGTAAGACAAAGGCATGTGAGATTCCACAGATGCAGAGGGCAGCTTTTTCGGAGCTTCCATTATCTGACTAAAAGCAGAAACTTTCAAGCAATGAAGACTGCCATAAATTCCCTCTGTGAGGCAGCTTCTAATCGCAGGAGAGAGACCAAGAGTAAACCTACCATAAATCCCCTCTCAGGAGTTTCATGGCCAAGAGAGAAAGAAGGCTCGCACCACATAAACACACATTATCACAAACTTCCTTATCTCCCATTTGTTGTTCTAAAAAAAAAAAAAACATTTGTCTTTCCTAAAGAAATCCACCTCTTCTTCCCCTAGAGTCCTCTTCTGCACCCTCCCTTTCCCCCACTAAGTTAAGTCCCATGCAGATATACATTGTGCCAAATCCTAAGTGCCCCCTGGGTTACTCAGCATGGGGCACTCCTGCCTGCATACATGCTGC
This sequence comes from Myotis davidii, assembly GCF_000327345.1. Taxonomy (NCBI): domain Eukaryota; kingdom Metazoa; phylum Chordata; class Mammalia; order Chiroptera; family Vespertilionidae; genus Myotis; species Myotis davidii. The sequence continues at coordinate 1,429,101 of NW_006297018.1, read as the reverse complement.
ACCTGTAAGTAAACTGTCTTTTCTCTGGCTAACCTGTCTTCTGTCAGTTTAATTTGCAGACTCCCAAGTACTGAACATAAGAAGTAGAGCAAAGGTTTCTCCTCCATGACATCAATAAGGAAGCGTGAGTGGCCTTCCGATATCTTTGCACCAACCCAAGTAGGGACTTATTTCCACGTGTGCATGCACAAGGCAGGGTGGAGGAAGACAGTGACGATGGAGGAACAAGACTGCTGGAAAAAATGGTCTCTTCTCCTCCAGTAAAGAGCTGAGAAAAACCACAGTGGATTTTGAGCCAAAAGAAATAGAGCTAAAAGACTGACGCTGGCCTGACAATCCCCAGAACCATCAGCACGGCCCACGTGGGATGCCCTCCAGTTGGCCTAAGTCATGTCATTCATCTTCAAATGACTCACATCGGGACCTTCTCCCAAAATTTGGGTAGGCAGTGAGAGGGGTGTGGGAATGGTGAGCAAGGTATCAGCTGTCCAGCGGAAACCACATCCTTGTTTATTAAAGAAAGAACTAAAGGGGGGAAAGGGGTAACCCCAATAACTCTGCAGAAATAGGGAAGCTTCACAACCTGTCCACAATGAGATTTGGCTCTGATTTCCTTCCAAACTTCAAGGGGCACACCACCCACACCAGGGTCAATATGCTGGCTCCCTCACTGGTTCTCAGACTTCTGATACTCAACTCCTCAGAAACATCTCTCTTCCTTCTTGATCCCTGCATTGCAAGTGCTGAGAGCTTTGTGCAATACATGCGGGGGGGCGGGGGGGAGGAGAAGAGGGGTGTTTATTTTAGAAAGACAACATCTGTGTTTGAACCAGCAACACCACGCCCATAATCAGATGAACTGAAGCCCACACACAGAAATTCAGCCGTCCTTCCACATCCCCCTTCACCTGCCTGCTTCGTGTAATGTGTACAGTATACATTTTCAGAACGAGTTGCATACAACTAAGCAAGGTAAAAATTAACAAATGAGGAAACAAAATGTTTTTCAGCAAAAAGTCTCTGTTTGAGAATCCTTTTTCACATAATCTCCTTACAGCCAAATATTACATTTAACTGGTTCATAAAATATGGGCATGAAAAAAAGGCCCCGAAAAAGTAAAATAAAAACATATACAAAATTAGTCACTGCTTATGAAAAACAAGAAACCAAAATCTTTTCAGTGAATCCGAGAATGACTTACCTAAAAAGTAGAGATTTGACTAACTCCTCGCTTTTGCCTAGCTGATAATGAAGACTAATTTACTTGAAATTATATCAGGATATCTCCTCTTTAAGTTCTGAATAACTGTAAGAAATAACTGGGAAAATCTACTAAGCTTCCACCTGGCTTTTGTAAAGACGATCACAAAAGCCATTCAAAGAAAAGCCCCCGCCCCCAAGCTTCTGTAACATATTGGAAAAAATATTTAAATGTCTCTAGATGCATAGAATTGGAAGGTTTTTCTTATCCCCACTAAGGTAGAGCCTAAATTCCTCCTCCTGAAATTCAAAATAATGTAGGTCAATTAGTACACTTCAGTATCACCCAAAAGAATTTTCTCTGCCAGAACAGCTGGAACAAACTGCATCTGAGTCCACTGTTCCCTTGGCACTACCGCACCATACCAGTAGTTTGCAGTTCATGTTAAAGACTCATAATATCATAGACTCCTTACACAGTGATCAAATGTTACCTTGATTTGTTTTACTATAAGGGTACGGTTATTGGACAAACAGAAAAATAAACACTGAGGAACAACCGCAGGTGACAGTGTTAGCTTTCCTTCTATGTACAAGTCAAACCTTTTCAACGGCACCTCCACCCTCTCAAGTAAATGGGTCTTTATTTACTCGTAGAACAGGGTGAGGGGTGTCTGGCCCACGGGCTGTATAAGGCCTGAGAAATCATTGGCTCTGGCCCTGCCAAGGTATTAGGGAGTTAATAAAATGTTTGGCCAAATGTAACAGGCTAATTTTTAGGTTGATAATTGTGTATGGCCTGAGAATGATGTTATAGATAGCTAAATGGCCCTGGCAGAACAAAGGTTCCCCACCCCTGCTGTAGAAGTAAAACCCATTAGAAGCCCAGATGCTCAGTGACAGCATGCAGAAAGTCCTGTGGAGGGTCTGATGCCCGTTCTTCCCAAAAACATTCTTAGTGATGTTATAGTTTCCCGGACCACAACCAAGGTGGCTGGATGCCCTAATGCAGGTCTCCGTGCTGAGTTAATTTACTCATGACAGAGACCACACCAGCCTTTCAGCTCCCAGGGCAGAAGCCAGCTCTCTCTCTCTCTCTCTCTCTCTCTCTCTCTCTCTCTCTCTCTCTCTTCCCATTTGAACTAAAGAAATAGCAAAGTTGTCAGGATCTAAAAAGTTGTCATTTTACATCAGGAGGAAAGAGGTGACTCGATACCCAGTGTGAGAAAAAATGTTCCCGTTCCCTGGAAGTCTGTCATCTTTAGCAGCCGCTGTGAGAGGCTGCTGTGATCCCGCACACTCGAACCCAGTTCACAGCCCTGCTCCCCAGTGCTGCTGTGTGCGATCTTGCTGAGGAACCCCCTGTCACATCGGATATAGCAGGCACTTCGCCACCTTTACAATATAGCCGTGCTGTGTCTGTATTGATTGAATCAGGCTGGATTTAATGAAGGCTCCGATAGACGTGGTGACGGGAAAATGAGCGCAAATACTGCAAAATGAGTGCTCCTTTGTCACTTTGGTTTCTAGAGCAAGTTTCTGGCTAACTTAGGAGCAAGGGAGATTTTAATAGAATGTAAGGGTTTTTAATTTTTATTTCTACTATTTGCATATCCATTAAGTGTATTTCGGATGTATTGAATGTTATAGGAAAGTTTAAAAATAAGAATTAACAATGGTTTCTGTATAAATACTTACTCAGATTTTCTGCCATCACTACTATGATGAACTGCCCTTGATTTTACTATTGCTGATGGTCATCCCCTTAAGTAAGGGAGGAATATATGGAATATTACATTGGTAAGAAACTTGTTTTCGTTTTTCCTTGGTTACATGTGAAGCTCATTTAAATATTTCTTGGGAAAGAAATGAAGGATGAGCTATGGTGCCACCTTTCATTCACACGCCATTTCATAGAAATAGTCTCCTATTTGCATATATATTCCCTTTAACTTTTGTGACTTGGCAGAATATCTGTAGACCGTAAGTGACTTTTGCTGAATCTAAAATTACAGAGATGCTCAAAACAGACGCTAGAAAGTGCTGAGTGGGTAAATGACAAAAAGTGTTGAAATGTCAACATCTCTACTTAGTACCAGTGTAAGATAACTACAGGGAAAATAATTACTGCTCATACACCTTAAATATCCCTCAACTTTCACTTTGGATAAGGCATGTAATCTCTTTAAAGGAGGGCTTGTACACATGCTGGCCTTTGAAAAGTGGTTCACTCTTTCAAACAGCATCATTTCCCACATGTTACATCCAAACAATGTTAGTTCACTTACACAAGAAGCTGATCAGTAAGATCTATTCTATTTGAAAAGTGTAACTGAATACTAAAAGGCCTCCCAGGACACCAAAGCAATCATTAAACAAAAATGTATCTGGAGAAAGGGATCTAAACAATTGAGTTCAACCCTGTTGATCCATAGGTGCTCTCAGCTTCAGAACTCAAGAAACGGAAAGCAAAAACAGCACCTTTCCAATAAGCCTATTTCCAAATAAAGGAACAAATTGAGCAACTACATGTCAACCCGCAGCGCATTCACCAACACCAAACAGAGGTACTGGTTCTTTTTATCTTTTAAAACTATCAACTCTCAGCGTTAAAGAATGTTTGGATCTGACTTAATGAAACTTTTTACAGTACCGAGTATTAAGAACTGCTAATGAATATGCATATTGATAAGGGATATTCTCTCTTTTATGAAAGTTTCCCCTTTTGGTTAAGTGATCTATTCGACCTGAGCACAGCATGTTTTAATTGTGAATGTTTAGCATACTAAGTATTAGTTAAGCAACTCTCCAGTTCAGCGGTGGTCCACAGACCACTGGTTTGAAAGGTTGGCGACCACTGCTCTAGTTCACTCGAGGAATCCTCAGGCTCAAGACAACTCCGTGCAGCAAATGCCAACAATCAGTGTCCAGCACACAGAACTGCAGAGCGACATTCCTTCTGCTGCCATTTCCCTGCGCTGTGTCCAAAAAAGGGACGGCAAGTTTCTGGCTCTGGCTGGGTAGCTCAGTTGGTGAGAGAACTGTCCCAATACACAGGTTTGTGGGTTTACTCTCTGGTCAGGGCGCATACAAGAAGCAACCAATGAATGCATAAATAAGTGGAACAAAAAAATGATGTCTCTCTCTTCTCTCTCTCCTCTTCTTTCCTTTCCCTCTCTATAAATCAATAAATTAAAAAAAAAATTTTTAAAGAGGAACAAGTTTCAAAGGAGCAGGCCAAGTATTATTACAAAAACCCTTGTTTCCCAGAATTAAAAACACTTACTTTGCCTTCAGCGTCTCCTCCTGAAAATTCCAGTGTGGATCTTCCACCAGTTGTAATTCCCTCAATACCCTCCCAGGCTTGTAAGCTGCATTGATTATCATGCTAAGAACCTGTTGGGGAGAAAAATAAACAAAATGAACTTCAATTGTAGCCATTCTCGCTAACACCAGGAGGCTCTGAAAACCCTCTGCTGACACATTTGCTCTGCATCTCCATTCAGTGAAGGGCTGGGGAGAAGGTCCATAGGGCATTCTGCAGGCTGATCTGCTGGAGAAAAGGATGGTAAACTCTCATCTCTCTGCTGACGAGAGCGGGTGGCACACTCTCACTAACATTCCTGGTTGCAGAAAAATTGAACCCTATGTCTTCCAATGTGTGTGTGTTCTGTGCTGTGGAGGCGGCTCTAGCTCCTGGTGACCCTATGAACGAGTGATGGCCACAACGTCCTGTCTCAGCTCCTGCAGACACAAGCCTACAGCTTCCAAAGAGCCAATGGTTGTTATTCAACAGTCACTCTTCAGTAGGACTGGCTACTAACAATTTCATTTTATTCTTAAAAGTAAATTTCAAAAGGCACCAATCAGAGGGGGACAACAGGTTCATGCCAACACTTCTGGATAGACTTCAGATGCAACAATTTTGTGAAACTCGCCTGATGCTGCCCCAATGCATGGGTATTTCATACTAGGCCAATTCTCTCAGAGGGGGCGGTGTTTCAAAAGGAAGTTTGGAACACCCAAACACCATCTAACATCTTATTTCCTCAAATGACCCCTTCACTTCCAAGTCCCAAGTCCAACAAAATGAGCATATTGTCACTGTCTACTATGACACCCCCAGACAGACCATACCCATCCCTTCTAAAGTCTCAACTGCATGCTCTGGGGAGATGGCATATCCCTGTTCGTCTCTGATGTGTTTTTCAAATGAAAAGACAAGGAATTTAGATCCCTTGGGGCCCTCACCTTTCCATAAGCAAATCTTCATTAACAATGAACACTTGTAAGTTCTGGCATGTTCATGAGTTGCTGCTATGTGGATAGAGAACTGAAAGAACATGAAGGTGCAATGCTGTGTACAAAGACATGAGACCTATGGTTCAGTTCCATGCAATGCCCACCGTCAGGATCTGCCATGGACCAGGCTTGGGAGCACATGCAGGAGCAGGCCACAGCACCTGCTGCTCCTGGAGTCTCCCCCAGTCCAGAAGCGCACAAGCCAGGCACTGAGCTCATTCTTCATGTTTCAGAGCAAAACAACATCAGAAGAGTGATAAACATATCTTATCGAGATGGGACACTGGCATCACTGCTGAAGCAACTACTATGTGTTGGAGGAGCCCAGCCCAATATCAACGGGAAGGAAGAAGATTCAAGTATGTTAGAAGAATTTTCACATTTCAGTTTTCATGTATCTGATGTGTTTCAGAATGTAACTGGCATGGTTTGTACCCTGATTTAATTCCAAAAGACAATAAAGCTTTCTCATGTTAAAACTGGGGATTTGACCCTAAAACATTTTATACTATGCAGTTAGCATGGCAACTGTCTTTTCTTTCCTGGAGTAGCATTTTCCAGGGCCCTGTGACTCCCCATAAAGAAAATAGGGTTCAGCCAAGGCACTACGAGGCCAGGACAAGGCAGAACAATCAGCTTTGATGTGTTTATGTTTTCTCTATTAGAATAATCATCTGATTTTATTGTTTACTGTCAATATAATTTACAGAGACGTGGTTTAAAAATAAATCCAATTAGAACTGGCTGAAATAATGTGCAAAGTGTTTATCAACGGACAAGAAAATTTCAACTGATTCTTTTCATCGTGTTTTACTGAGGAACCCCCGCAGCTACATGCTATTTGCTGCATATCAAAATGCATTTTGTGGCTGTGAAAAGAAAATGCCTTCCAGAGTTCAGTTCAGCCTGGAGACAGGCAGCAGTTAAATCGTAAAAAGCATCTGATACTGAGTAACTGTCCCATGACTTTTCCCAATGCCAAATCATTCGTCTCTGAATTCAACCCTATAAAACTTTGGAATTATGAGCTGAGAAACTTCTGTGTACATGGCATCTTGGTGTATTGTTGTTACATCCATGCCAATGATCAAGTTGACAGCTGTTATCATTACCCATAATTAGACTGCATGACTGTATCCCACAACACATCAGAATGCAGCTCATGATGAGGCTCTTGACCAGAAAGGGGAGCATGGACCCTGTCTCCAATGAACTAGCAGGACATAATTCACGCAGGAGCAATGCCTCGCTCGACTTCTTGGAGTTCACGAATTGTTTGTTGAGAACATACTTCTATGCAGAAGCCCCCACATTGTGTTATACAGCAGAAAGGCAATAACCTTCGTATTGGATAGATCCCAGATCAAATCCCAGTTCCATCCCTTAGAAGCTGTGAGTCCTTAGGCAAGATGCCTGATTACATTTCCCCCTGTGTACAATGGGGGCACTGCCCTTTATCTGGTTCATAATGAAGGGGGTCAGAATACGCCACCTCAAAAGATGCCACTTGGACATTGGATTACTTTGCAGTGAAGGCGAGTGAGAAACAGCAGACGCTGCCCTCCGCATTCAGCCAGGAGCAGAGCTTCAACTTCCCCCTGTGAAGGCGTCGGCCTCCTCTCTGCCATACCAGAAAGAGAACAACCCTCCTCACTGGGGAAAGAAAGATGGCACAGAGATGACTCTGCACAAACAAACCTTAGGAGAAGAGCCCTTATCTTCCAACTGTTTACCCTGCAAATCCACCTTCCCGCAATACTACCCCTAGGAGCCCCAACCCCTTCTCCTGTGCTTATCACTCTCCATAATTTACAGCCTTTTGTTAAAATGGTATGGAGAAATCTTTCCCTTCTTTTTTGTGAGGCCTGTGTGCATTCAAAATAAACCCTTACTCTGTCTTTTGTCAGTTTCATTTGCAGGCCCCAGCTGCTGAATTTAAGAGGAAAAGATTTTCCTTTTCTACAACAGGGGTATTTTGAGAAATAAAGGAGGGAGTAATTTTGCATAGCAAAATATTTAAAGGTAGCCCTCTTCCTAACAGCAATGCAGCCCTCGCATCAACATCAACCCATACACTAAACTCTCCTGTGCTCTTGGCCTCTCTCTCCCCATTGGCCCGTACTGGTATTTGCCTTGCACCTTTGCAAAATACAGTGGGGCCTTGACTTACAAGTTTAATTCATTCCGAGACCTAGCTCGTTAAGGAGCTCGTTAACTCAAATTACTCTATCAACTCAATGCAAAATATCGGCGGAGAGACAGCTGGTATCTCAAAAAACTCGTTAGTCGGGAGACTCGTAAGTCAAGGCCCCACTGTAACTTGCCTTAGAAGCTCCTTGACTTTCTTTTTACTGCTTCCTTTTCAGAACTAAACATCTCATAAAAATAATTTATACTTCAAATTACTCACCGTCAGTTCAATTCTCAACCTACCCAAATACAGTTTCCTCTCTAGCCACTACACAGAAATGCTTTGGGAAAGGGCCCCAGTGACCTAACACAGTGATCGGCAAACTGCGGCCCCTTGAGTGTGGCTCTTCCACAAAATACTACGTGTGGGTGCACACATACAGTGCGATTGAAACTTCTTGGCCACACTCAAGGGGCCAAAGAGCCGCATGTGGCTAGCGAGCCGCCGTTTGCCGACCACTGACCTAACGTTAAATCCAGTGAGCGCTTCCATCTTTCTGGAGCTGGCAGCAGGCTCCCAGTGCAATCCACTCTCGGTCCTACAAGGCTGCTTTGCTCTTCTCCTTCTGCTCCATCAGCCTCAGGGTTTGTTCAGAAAATAGTGAGTGGGTCAGGGTACGGGGAAGAGGCGCGGAATAACTAGAGGGAGGACTAGACAAAGAGGAGGAAAGAGCGTAAATGCTCTTAGCAGGGGAAGGAGCAAGCTGCAGCAGTGTTTGGTACACAGGCCCCACTCAGTGAGCGTCAGCTGCCTTCTCCCGCTCCTCCCCATTCATGTATTATTTCAGCACTCAAAATACTATGAAAATCGATGGGATTTTTTTCCTGTTCACCTCATGAAATTAGGCTAACCCATGATTTCCTTTCATATTTGCTCTTGTGAAAACTTTCTCCCCCCAAAAACAAAAATTACTCAGATAATTTTCAACCTCAACTGTATCCCATGCTTAAATTATAACTATGTTGAAAGTGCAGGGAATCCCTTAATATAGACAAATTATATCTGTAAGTGTCAAAATTAGAAAATACTTCAGAATGCAAGTATGGCTCCCACAGCCTGGGTCCAGCTGGTTTAGTGGGAAGATGACAGATTGAAGGTATGCAATGTGTTGAATTCTAGTGGCCGGGGGAGAGGTGTGCCTGGGGTAGACTTTTAGAGACAGACGGTCCACAGGACACGTGAAGGAGACTATCTGCTCTGATGAAAAGGAGTTTGGCCCCCGCATCACGTGTTCACCATTTCAACAGACCTTTCTGCTTTGCAGTCTGTCCCAGGACCATGGTTATAATAAGTACCTGTTTACAAACTCAGGACCATCAAAAGCCCTCAAGGCCTAAAACAGCGGTTCTCAACCTGTGGGTCACGACCCCTTTGGCAGTCAAACGACCCTTTCACAAGGGTCGCCTAAGACCATCCTGCATATCAGATATTTACATTACAATTCATAACAGTAGCAACATTACAGTTAAGAAGTAGCAACGAAAATAATTTTATGGTTGGGTCACAACATGAGGAACTGTATTTAAAGGGCCAGAAGGTTGAGAACCACTGGCCTACAAGGTTTCTTCTTTTCAACCTCAAAATCAGATGGAACAGAGCTAACTTTATGAATACATTTTTAAAGTCAAATGATAACTTTTTTTAACTTAATAAGCACCACTTTACCAATAGGATTTTGCTCATGAATGGGATCTTATGTGGAAAATTCAAAAGGAATAAAATGAGTTAAGATTCAGACTTCAACAGCTGGCTTTGTCCACACAACGGGAGGCCCAGTGAGCACAGAGCAGGCAAGCTAAGTTGTTAGTGTTGGGACCAGGATGTTATTTAAGACCTGCCTCCTGGGCTAAGGAGTTCAAGCGTCAGCTGTACTTCTTTTAATAGAGTTCTGTCCAGCCTACCCTCCGCTCCCGAGGCCTACACTGCCTCCACCACGGTAAAGGCCATCAAACGCTGGAAATCAGGAAGACGCGCTCTGAGAGAAGACTGGACCCAGATAGTCTTCTCTTTCCTTTAGCCCAAACGTAACCTTCTAACGAAGCCAGGGAAAAGCGGGAAACGAACTTTGGCAAGAAGACAAGCCAAGGAACTCTTTCAAGTTATTGACCCTGGAAAGTGGGTGTTTTCACTCTGTCTCCACTACATCTAATAGACTCATGACAAATTATGTAATGATAACTGTTATGCTCATCTCTCCTTTTGTTATTAGTTGCAAAAACGCTTCTAATACCAGTAACAATCTGACATTTTACCAGGGGGAGAACTGCTTTGGCCAAACCGGCCTCCACCTTTATTTAGATTCGTAAACATTTGTGCTTTGCCAGCCTTCCCAAACACTCTCTAGAGCAGTGGTTCTCAACCTTCTGACCCTTTAAATACAGTTCCTCATGTTGTGACCCCACCATAAAATTATTTTCGTTGCTACTTCATAACTGTAATGTTGCTAATGCTATGAATCGTAATGTAAATATCTGATATGCAGGATGATCTTAGGCGACCCCTGTGAAAGGGTCGTTCGACCGACAAAGGGGTCGCAACCCACAGGTTGAGAACCGCTGCTCTAGAGCCTGCTGGTGCCTGCTAGTGTGTGTGTTAGAGCTTATCCCTCCCGGCGAGCTGGGTACATGTTTTTTAATGGGTTTATGTCCAGCATACACTTAAGACAGCAGCGACAATAACACAGAATTCAGGAGGCACGTCCACATCTTCGCTTTTGTTGACTGACAACCAGATGTCACCTGGGCGAGATGTTTCCTCTGCCATCAGAACCTGAAAAGTGTAAGTCCTTTCTCTGAGGCCATATTTCCTGCTGTCTCAACACCACCTTCTCTCAATTACATCAGTAAATACATGGATGCTTTGAAAAATAAACGCTATCTTCATTTTCGGTACATTATCATTTACACATAGTTGAGGTGACTTTGGATTTCTTACTTTCTGGGTTCCCACACAAAGCTCTAGTTTTTAAAAGCTGTGACAGGCAGCCCAGGACAAATGCTCACAGATACGTAATAAAGGAGAAAGTCAAACAAGTCATGGCAAACTCCCCAAATGTGGGAAATAAACACTTTAATCAAAACCAAGAGATGGAGGGAAATAGCTTAATGTGCTGGAAAAATTATCTACAAGCAACAACTGAAGCCAAATTTCACACTGCCAGGTCCCAATGAAAGCTTCCGAGTCTGGTGGCTTGGGGGTGGGCGGCGGTAACTTGCCCTCTCTGGGGCGCTCCCTCACTATTTGCAGGTCAGCATCTCTGGCTGAGGGTGGGGAGGGAAGGAAGGCCATGAGTTCCAAGGGTTCTGAGCAAATAGGACCCCGGCCTTGTGCAACCACAGGGTTTCTTTGGAACCTCCTGCTCCAAACACCTAGTTCACACGTCAGTGGAGCAGAGCAGAGTCAGTGCAGGGCCCCGAACGCTCACTAACGGCGGGTCTGTACCCTCGCTTTCTGCTTCAGATTCGTTCAGTCTCCTGTGATGTTGGAAATCATACTTCACCTGACTGGCTTCTGTGTAGTCATACTTCATGGAAGAATCCCAAAGTCAGAGATTAGCAGATGCCTGTGTTAGGCAAATTTCCTCCATCCCTGCGAGCCAGTAAAAAAAAAAAAAAAAGGCTCTGGGTCCTGAGCCATACAGAGCACACAAAACCCACTGACACAGCCACTGGAAATGAGACTGAGGGGACACAGAGAGGGGGACCCCTGTAAGAGTCATCTTTTCTATCCTCCATCTTATTGTCAAGGCAACAAACAGCACTGGGCTCCAGATTTAAAAGCCACCACGTCTACTGCTCCCACTGACCCGAGATAACACAGAACTGGGTGTTATTCTAATACAGCCGGGACAGGCTCTGCTGGTGTATTTGTGTTCATGTGGGCTTGTCACCAGGAGGCAGGCCTAGAGGCAAGGAGAGAAGATGGGGCCCCCTCCTGTCTGCAGGGGTTCTGTCCATTCTCCAAGGAAGAGCCCACATCTCTTGCTCACCATAACCCCTCAGCTTCTAGCACAGTGCCTGCCCGGCACATGGTTGTGACTCATGAATTTCTCCGGACACGAAGGAATGGATGGATAGATGGAGGATGGCTGATTCACTGCTGTGTTCCCAGGGCTCAGGGAACCTGAGATGGCTGCGGCTGAACACCTCGGGATTCAAAAGATTCTACAAAGATTGCGGGTAGACAAAAAGAACTATACATGGACCACAGTGGCAGCATGCAGTCCCCACCTCATTATTCCTGCACTTTCTGAAGCCACAGAAGCAGATTGAGAAGATCAGTGCTCAACGTTCTCCTTATTTCTGCAGCCACTTTTCCGCCAAGTTAGACTTATCACAACCTGTCCTCTTAATCATTCCTAAGACATTGCACCCCTTAACTAGGCTGTGTTGAAGAGTACCAAAGTGACTCTTCTAGATACGACAGCTAGAAAGACAGAAAGATAGAATAAATGATACCAAGATGATGGATGGATGGACATATGATAGAATAAAAGAACGACAGAAAGATAGATCAACAGATATGGTTGGATGGATGGTAGGGAGTCGGGTGAACCGAGTTGGGATTGTGTGGGTGCACACATGTTACCTGCATTTCACTCATCAGGAACAACATTCCCACCTTGGCAGAGCAGAAGCTCCGCCTATCTCACTTACTGTATCATGTCGCTCTATACCATAATATGCGGACTGACCCTGATGTTAGGTGGAGTGCACAGGTCTCCAGTCAGCGTCTCTGGCCCTCTCAACCAGGGGGGCAGAAGTCAGCCCTTCAGAAGTTCCCCTGAGTGTTTGGGGCTCGAGTCGCTTTCTCCGAAGCCTTCTTTTAAGCAGCAGAAGGAGGAGGAAAGCGAGCAGAACACCGGGTGCTCTATTTTTATCTTTCGTGGAGTGCACAACTTGTCGATTTTCCCATGATAGACGTTCATCCCTTACATGACTGACCCACGCTGCCAAAAAGCAGCGCATAAAATACAGGCCATTTCTGCTGCCGAGCTAGCACATCCCACAGCGACAGCCAGCTTCACACATCAAAGGGCAATGGGCAAAATGTGACAAAGGACTCTCAGAGATTCCCCTCTGGAAATGACAGGTTCCTCGTTTTTGCTAAAAACAGGTGACACACTGGCTTTAAATATCTTAAACCAAATAACATTTAGGAAAACCACGGATGTTCCCTAGTCTCTGTAACCTACCAGGGGCCTTTCCAGCTGTGCCTCCTTGACATCCACGGCCTTTAGAGACCCCACAATCCTTCCTAAACTGGTGTTGTCTTTCATTTCTACCAGGAGGACTGGGTCGCTGTTCTCCCGTTTCATCACGTGTCTATCAGAAGATGGCCTTTTCATGGAGGACACAGTGACATGAGTAAACACGTTACTCCATGTTCCACTCTCCCCTGTTCTGCCGCACTCAGGCTGGCTCGCTCACGTATGCTCTTTCACACACGGACACGGCACCCACCTCATCTTTCTGTACATGAAGGAAGGACCACAGACCTGGTGACTGCATAGAAAGTAAATTCCCCAACACCTTTGTGAATGGCCAACAAGAATGAGGCTAACAATCTCTGAGGAGGGGCACACTTGGGATACTAAAACCTCGTGAGTCTGCCCAGGGCCACATAGGCCTGTTGTCTCTGTGTATATTTGGGAGACCTTGGCATCCCTGGGGACAGGACAGTCCTGGCTGGTGATGATGAGGCTGAGCATACAGGTTTAATTTATGACACTGACCACCACTTACTGTCTGTACTCACAGGTCCCACCCTCCATGCAACAAGGTCCAGGGTCCCATAAAAACACCCCCGTCCCCGAGGGGGCATCAGCAGGCTCCTCCCCTGTCCCGGGGCGCCAGGCCTGCTTGTTCTGAGTCTCCTTATGTGGGATGACCGGACATGACTGGGCCACCTGCCGGCTCTGGCACCAGCTCCTTAGAGTCACCTACCCACCTGGGCAGCAACCTTGCTGGAACTGAGCCAGACACAGCTCTTAGCCCCTCAAACCCTCACTCAAGTCGAATGCTCAGCACGTTCACTGACCAGAGGTGAACAGAGACACACATTAATAATCACTTTTGCCAGAAACATCCTCCTCTCCGGGATACCGCCCTCTGAGTTCAGGACCCCTCTTCACAGTTCTCCACAGGCCGGCTCTGCGTCTAGACCCACAGACATTATCTGCTTCTAGCAGAGCAAACGGAGAGCAGGCACTATCACTTCACGTTTCCAAAGATATGAAAGTAGCCTGTAACTGCTAGCACCACCAATGACCTGAAAAAAGCAAATGCACTCTGTCTTCCTCCAATTACCTCATTCTCTGGGAATAAAATGAAATTTGAAACCACACAGAGGTTCTGGTGCTGAAGGGAGAGCATTAGCATAAATATTGGCTTGGCGGAACTTACATTTTTCTTGCGCTCCCAGAACTGAAGTGCTGGCTTTTTTTTTTTTTCCTCCCCTCCCTGCCTCATGCATTTTCTGAACATCAGCAGAAAACTAGTTTTGTCATCAGAAAACTACTCTGGCCTGGCTTTTAAATCTGGCTGCTGGCACCTATCGGAGAATTGATCAGGGATAACTACTTTTGACTTAAAAAATCATGTAGGAAAAGTAAAATAACCAACTGCTAAAGAGAGATGGAACCGAAGGCCATCTTGTTTGCTAACAGAGCCGGCAGGCAACCCAAGTGCTCGTTTTAATAACTGGGATGTGAGGTGTAAAGGGTGTTGCACCCGTCAGTTCACTGCATTGTCATCAGCTCCCGTGTTCAGTTCTGATCACTCACAGTGGAAACAGGCAGACAACCCGCTGTAGCAAGAATGCACTCAGCCCCAAAGCACTGGCAAACTGAAGAGTCAATTCTCGGTCCCGGAGTCTTACTTTATATCCTTACAGGTAATCCTGGTTTGAGTTCTTTGATTGAATCTAACATCTGTAGGGATCTACAGTCTGGGCCAATTGGAGTAAACCAGTGGTCCCACCTCCCATTTACCCACATACCTTTCAGAGGTATCCCTGAAAGATGAGATTTTTTTTTCCTTTTCTAAATATAACACTCTTTTAACCTATGAATTATCCCCAGTTTTAAGACCTACCCTATTCTCCAGCCACACATGACCACCTTCATTACCCAGACACAGCTTGAACTGCTACCTGTGGAGTCTCCCATGCTGTGCGTTCAAGGTTCTATTTACTTCAGCTGAGCCAGAGCAAGCGTCCCTTGGCATGTATTGTCACTTCCTCCCTGTGCTCCTGGAGTCTCTGTTGTGTGCTCTGTTGTGTATATCAAGCCCAGAGTCATGTCATCTCCTCAACAGAAGTTTGAGACCCAAACAAGCAAAGGGCAGATGATTGTCTGACCAACGACTTCATGCAGTGCCTGGCTCCTCAGAGTTGCCTATCCAACATTTGTTCAATGGATAAGGAATTGTTGTGCCCAAGGGATTAAAGCACATTCATCACGGTATAGTAGCAATAAAGAAGATATATGTGGTGTCCTTTTTCTTCAGAGAAAGCACTGATGTGTGTGAAAAATGCAGACAGTTCAAGAGCCGTTCGGAAATGGTTCCAAATTCCAGTCTGTGTCCAAACATTGTCCGGGGCTAAGCTATAAAAATGTAACCGAGCGAAACCTCCACCTGCAGGTTGTTTCCCAGAGGCAGGAAGAGAAATGGGAAATAATACCATCTAAGTCAGTGGTTCTCAACCTGGGGGTCAAACGGCCCTTTCACAGGGATCGCCTAAGACCATGGGAAAACACATATATAATTACATATTGTTTTTGTGATTAATCACTATGCTTTAATGATGTTCAATTTGTAACAATGAAAATACATCCTGCATATCAGATATTTACGTTGCGATTCATAACAGTAGCAACATTACAGTTATGAAGTAGCAACGAAAATAAATTTATGGTTGGGGGTCACCACAACATGAGGAACTGTATTAAAGGGTCGCGGCATTAGGAAGGTTGAGAACCACTGATCTAAGTGATGCACGGCCTGGGCTCTGTCTGGATGCAGCCGCAGCACAAACCTGATGCAAGCGCCCAGAGCCCATGGAAGCTTTCTTCAAGCACCTCCTCCTCCCTTGTGCTGTGAGGGAGGGAAAAAGCCGCCACTCCGGACCCGCCTGAGGAGTGTCCATTCTTAACCACACCCTCCACCGTCACAGGAAGCCCTTTCTTTTGCTCTTCCGGGCTACTTCCCTCTTCAGGGAAACCTTCACTCTCCAGCTCTGAACCCTCACACCACACACAACTGATCTTTCCTCTGTCTTCCCAAAGCTCTATTCAGACCTAGCGCAATGTTTCCCCTGACTCAGAGGGTGGTATGTACACCCCTCCCACTAGACTGTAGGACTATCCTAGGCAGAAACACTGTTTTCCAACTTTGTATGGCCAGCTTCCAGCCCGCAGGATTGAGAAAGGGGGTGCTTGGTCAGTGTCACCCGAATTGGTCCACATTTCCATTATCTCCTGCAGAAACTGCACCTACACCTTAAGCACCCTGTGGAGATAAGCCAAATTCAACTGCGAAAGCACTTTACCTCTTTCAGAACCAACACGCATTTGCCTGGTCCCACCGACTGAGGTAGCTCTGCGATCCTCCCCTTGTTTAGGTAAGGGCCTGAGAAGCACCTGTGATTGATGAAGAGCTGAGGACAGCAGTATTTCCCGTTGACAGAACCTGTGGGAAGAGCAACACAGCTAAGACTTTAGGAAGCAACAAAAAACTTGCTTAGTCCACTTGGTTGGCAAAATTACCCAGAGGCACACTGTGACTTAATATCAGAACGTTTTATAGACACAATACTGTCTTAGAAATCCTGATTGTTTTTCTAGCATATAAAATAAATTTTCTGTTTACCATGCAGTATTCAAGATACACATGAAATGCAAAAATTAAGACAATGATAACTAAGAGGGGAAAAAATCACATTGCATAGCTAAGTTCCCCTGTGTGTCCTATCCCAGAAATTCCTCTTAGAGGTAGCCACTACCCTGCATTGGTAGTTTGGTAGTTATCATTCCCATGCAAGTCTATAAATTCTACCACACACATATAGCACATATAGGTATGTGTGTAACAACAAACCATATATATATATATATTTAAAATACTCCATAAATGGTTTTCAGCAAAATTTGGTGGTTCAACATGAAGTTTTTGAGATCCACCCAAGTTGGTAAATAATTATCCAGAACATGTATTCATTGTTTTCACTTCATTTTTCATTATTCCATTGTAAGAATATATTACAATTGAGTTTTCCATTCTTTTATTGATGGACATTACGTCGCTTCCACTTTCTCAATGTCACCAACAGTGCTTTACTGAATACACTGTAAAAATCATCTGCGTACCTTTAGTTTTACTAGATACGGCCAGACTGTTCTCCCAATGACCGCCCAAATGGATCCTCGAATAAGCAGGGTAAGAGGGCCTTCTCTCCCCCCCAGGCCAACAGAGGCATTGCAGGGCTTCTTCATTTTGCCATTCTGATGGATGTGAAGTGTCCCTTACAAGGGCTTTGATTTCCATTTCCCTCACTGTTCTTTCAACTTAGAAAGTGAACCAGGCAAGTGATTGGTCTAGTTCAGTGGTCGGCAAACTCATTAGTCACAGAGCCAAATATCAACAGTACTGCTTCAAAATAGACTTGCCCAGGCCGAAAACCGACTTCTGCGCATGGGCCACGAAGTTTCTTTTTTTTAAAAAAAATATATTTTATTGATTTTTTTACAGAGAGAGAGGGAGAGGGATAGAGAGTTGGAAACATCGATGAGAGAGAAATATCCATCAGCTGCCTCCTGCACACCCCCCACTGGGGATTTGCCCACAACCAAGGTACATGCCCTTGACCGGAATCAAACCTGGGACCCTTCAGTCCGCAGGCTGACGCTCTATCCACTGAGCCAAACCGGTCAGGGCTGGGCCACGACGTTTCAATCGCACTGTACGTGCGCCCGCACATGGTATTTTGTGGAAGAGCCACACCCAAGGGGCCAAAGAGCCGCATGTGGCTCGCGAGCCGCAATTTGCCGACCATGGGTCTAGTTGTACTGGAGCTACCACGGGGAAAAGGAGAATTACTACACGGTAAGATGTCACTCCAAACTTCTTGATGCCTAAAAACACAGACTGCGGCTTCACTTTCAGCCAAGGACTCAGGCTCTGCCACTGCTGCTCCAAGCTAAGCTACACTCACAATGCCATTTCTGTAGAACAACTGTTATAGTTAAGATGGTAATTTAACAATCAAGGAGTTTTGTTCTCATGGGACTTCAACTAAAAAACAACAGGTAACAAGAGGGAGTAAAATAACAATTACAGACTCTGAATGAGTAGCAGACACAGTACTTTTAAAACCATTCTAAGTTTGAATGCTATACAGCAGGCTAAAAACTTTAGTCTACAACTTCATTACACGGGAATTTTTTGGCAGGATTACTCTGCCCAGACCTTTAGGAAAAAACCGTTTTAGTAAGTCTACTCATAAAACTGCTCTCTTTATGATAAAGATAACTTTAACTAATAGGGTTTTTCCACAGCATAAAGCTTTTAAACCTGGAATTCAGAGCAGGTTTCACTTTGACTAGAAAATAGAATTCTTAATCAAATATATTACTGAGTGTACCAACGTGTCTGTAATCAGATTTGTGGTCAAAGGCTAATTCACATTTGCGTTTCCAAAGATCACTGTAAGATATAGGACTTTACATATTAAAAACATATTATTCACAACCAGTTATTCAAACACAGGGGTTTTTAAAAAACGATTCAAAAGCCCGCAGGGATTTAAGTATAAACCACTACGGTAAAAATGCAAGTGAAACTGACATAAAATGTAAAAAGGGAATGTCCGATAATTATTACTTTCAACTCCTTTTGCTGCATGATTTTTCATGATACAGCCTTAAATGGGCTCATAATTTCTAATTAGCACATGGACCCTTTTCCTGTAGACCACGAGAACTGTCTAGAGCTACTGACCAAAAAGCAGAAAAGAAGAGGCACAAGGAATTTAACTTAGAAAAAAAACACACATTTTTATAACGTTATCCATTAATAAGCAGCAACAGAGTACAATAGGCTCAAAGCTGAAATATTCACATATTGACCTAAAAATATATTCATGTCTCCACTCAGAACAACAAATTGAAACGTGACAGAGAGCCCTAAAATGGGTTCATTTACCTGTGGTTTCCAGGTGAGGGAATAGACAATGGTCATGAGGTATTTTCTCAACAGGCACTGTGGATGTCAACCTGTTGATAAAGAAAACAAAACTCTCATGGGTGAACACTGTATGGAAAACCATTGCATTCCAAAGTCTTTTTACAACTTAAAGCGACTATTAGAGAAATCCAAGCTAGGAGTCTAGTAAGATAGGATGTGTGCATCTAGGAGCAACCTCACTAAGAATATACAAAAAGATGATTGAGATTGTGCTCAAATTCTTGTAATAAACCTAAGACACCTCACCCTTAAGTGGTCATCACTGATTAATGAGGTTCTTCTAGGTCACTCCTGGGCTTGTCTTTTGTTATAGAATTATAATAATGTCCTTAATGATATTTTAGACATGAAGAAACATCAACTTACACTGACTTTAATTAAAGTCAGATTTCTCTCTAATGTCTAATTGAAAACCACTTCTGCTGACCTTTGGTTTTGGGTGACTGTGTTTGTGTAGGTCATGGCCACACTGAGAACAAGACTTTCAAAGAAAACCTTTCAATGATGGTTCTTAAAATGTGCAGTAGGCTTATTCTAAGACAAAAGTCTACATTCTAGTTCAGGAAAAAGTTGCGGAATAAATACAAAGCGATGTAGCCTTAGGGGAAAAAAGAATGGGTTTCACAGGGTGTTTAGGTTGGCTGGGTAGAAAACACACTTGAAAAGCTACATAAAGTTGAAGTAAACCAATAGGAGAGATATAAGTTGGGTCGTCTATGGCACTGGTTCTCAAAGTGGGGGCCTCTAAACTGGAGGATCAGTGTGACCTGGGAACTTGTTAGACATGCTGAGTTGGGTGTTTTGGAGATGGGCGCCTAGCTGCCTGTGTTTGACGAACAGTCTGGTGACTGATGCAAAGAAAGGGTGAAACCCGCCGATCCACGGACTGCACATTTAGGAGTTGGGTATTCAAATATGGATTCAATGATGAAACCATTATTTTATTATTTATTCTCTATTTCAATGTTGGAGTCACATTATTAACTTGATACACTGTTTAGAAATGAATGTGCAAGAAATTCTGTTATCCACATTTCAATAACAATGCAGCTTTTATTCAATTTCATTTTATTTAAATTTAAACATGGAAAATGCGGTTTTTAATTTCATTTCCATCAGTAGATTAAGAAAACAGAAAGGCTTGGCAAGGGATATGTATGTTAGTATATTTTAGATATTTTCCAATATATAAAACTGTTACCCCCAGTTACAACTTTCCAAAAACATACTGCTGGCATCTGTACAGGATGCCCAAATACCCTTTTTCCTCATAAAATTTCAGCTGAAATGTGAGATAACCTATACTTATTCAATATAGGACCTACAAATTTTATACACAGAATCCAATTTAACTGTCCTAAAAACGCTGAGAAATAGGTATTTTACAATTGAGATGAAAAAATATTAAAGCAACTTGCAAAAGTACACCCAGTTGGGAGGTGGCCAAGCTGGGCAGCAGCCCTGAAGTCTCTCTCAGCAGGCTCAGCCATGACTAGTAGCGGGGAGCATAGTTGGTGGGGCTTTGTGTCCTCTAGGGCATTAAGAACCACTATCACAGAGAGCCATCTATATATATAAAGAGCCAGGGGCTGTCACATCCAAAACAACAGAACAGATGACTGAACAGACTGAGTGGGGTGACCAGGCCGGCAGGGGGGGCAGTTAGGGGTGATCAGGTCGGCAGGCAGAGGCATTTAGGGGTGATCAGGCTGGCAGGGGGGCCAGTTAGGGGCGACCAGGCAGGCAGGCAGGTGAGCAGTTAGGAGCCAGTGGTCCTGGATTGTGAGAGGCAGTCGGACATCCCCTGAAGGGTCCCAGATTGGAGAGGGTGCAGGCTCGGCTGAGGGGACCCCCGCGCCTCCCCCCCCGCCCCCGCATGAATTTCGTGCACCAGGCCTCTAGTCACTAATAGTGAGTGAGACTAGGGTGTCCTTCTGGTATGCTGAAGTGGAATCAAAGTGAGAAGTTACAATTTGGAGTAGAAGTTCCTTTAGAAGCACGCCCTGTGCCTTGCACAAAATAGGTGCACAGTAAATCACAGATATATTTTACTGTCATCTTTACTACTGT
The DNA here is from genome assembly GCF_000327345.1 of Myotis davidii. Lineage (NCBI taxonomy): Eukaryota > Metazoa > Chordata > Mammalia > Chiroptera > Vespertilionidae > Myotis > Myotis davidii. Next base: position 1,408,094 of record NW_006297018.1, on the reverse strand, counting down.
GCTATGTGTTAGACTAACTCTAATAACAACAGCCATGCTTCCCATCCTCTATAAAGACACTCCATAGTTTATCAGTTCATTTTTGAAAACTAAACAAGCAGAAAAACAAAAAAGAAAAACTTACTGTTTTTCTGGTTGCACAACTGCAATCTTTCTCTTCTGTTGTGCTGTAAAACAGGCAAAAAAAATCAGCTTGGTTAACTAGTTGGGTAAAAGCATTTCAAAAAATGGTTTTAAACCTGTTAGTTTTAAAGTAGCAATTTAAATACTGAAAAGTTATTTTATTCATGCCACAATTTTATCTTAATTGCTTCAAGCATAAAATAGACTTTGACTTATCAGAAGTGAGGTCTAAATAGAATTTAGTACATTTAATCTTATCACTACACACTGTCTATTTCACTTTAAAATGTGATTTAATAAGAAAGAAAAATAGCACACATATCATACCTCACATGAACACACCTGGTAAGATGAATTGTTGCAAGTACGATTACCAGATGACTTTTTTCCCCAAAGAAAGTGTGATAAGTCAAATAATGTTACCATAACGGCTACTCCCAAATTAGGATTAGAGGCATGTTCTTAAACTAAAACATTTTATTATTGAAAGGAGGGTTGGTATCTACCAAATGTGTCTATGAAATAGTAACATAAAACAGTCAATAATAATTTTTTAAAAAGAACATTTCCATTTCAGATTTATAATTGATTAGAACCACCTTAACAAAGACAGATCAGAGCTTTTGGCATCTATTTTGGTACAAATATTCCTGAAATTTCCAACATAAGCATAAATTAGTCCCAACAAAACATCTAAAGCTGTTGAGAGTTGGTGAGTTTAGACTTAGAGGGAAAAATAAAAAACGATGACTTGAGATTGAAATAATTATCCTGGGCTCAAAATTTTAGAAATATTTTAAAGTGAGGGTAATATATTACTCTCATTAGCTCAGTCTCACTGAACAGTATGGTATCTGAGAGATAAGAATCCTTTAAAATTCATTTTGCCTACAATCAGAGCTACCTTCTTTATTTTCACACAGTGTCCTACCCTAGTCTTGATGAATATCGATTAGGAGGACTCTAGATAAGTCCCCTTCAAAATCTGTTGACATCAGGAAATAAAAGGCCAACTCTGAGATGGAACTTTCTCTATAGCATTGCTCTGAAATTCTACATAAGTGATCCACATGTACATGTACTGTACATGTAATATACACTCAAGTGTACTGCTAGAAAGAAGTAAAGCTAGCATATAAATTACATTTTAAATACAAGAAATATAATCTGTGTCATAAAAATTAAACCCCTTAGCTTTAAGGAACCAAAATTTTAAATAATATTTTTGATATACCTATGGTAGAATATTTAATGCCAAGGTTTATTAGGTTTGAAGATTTTCAAATGGTACCTTTTCAAGATAATGACCTAATATTATAAAAATGTACCTTAAAACACACTATTGTACATACAGGATGTCCCCAAAAAAGTATGCACATTTTAGCAGGTGACAACTCAATTTTCAAAATCAAATGTATTTTAATAAACACTGCCTTTATAATTATTCGCAATGTGTGTATACATTTTTTGAGACACCCTATATTTAAGCGTGTGTATTGTGGGATTGGTTAACCACTAATATTGTTTTTTTCCCACTAATATTGTTTTAAGTTGGTACTGAATGTGATGTAATGCTCTTTTCAAAGTACAGTTGAAATCTCACTGGTCAATTAGTGCTAATAGTAGTTAAGAGTTTATATCTATGTCACTAAATTATTGGGACCAATTATGTATGACTCCTTTGGGATAAACCTCATCAAAAAATGTAGTCCTTTCTCAGATATGCTAATATAAAAATATAGTAGTTAGTCTAATTTTTTTAATAAAAATAATGAGCTGTATACAAAACAGAGAGAAGATTCCAGATATTTATTTTTGCCTCTCTGTGACCTTCAATTGTCCAGTCATTGTGACTTAGTTTATCAATCTGTGAAATGTTCATCTCATGCACTTAAAGAATAAATGAGATTTAAAAAAATTGGTGCTCTGTGGGAAATTTAAAACCTTTTCTTTGTTTACAACTTGGCTATCCTATCTTAACAAAATTGCCTATTTATTCATGCCAACCCTGGAGGTTATCCATCTGGGCTCCAAACTAGGCCATACTTACGGACTATTTTGTGAGGTGTAGTCAAAGGGTAAGAATTCGCTTCACACCAGCCCACTGGGAAGATGTCCATGGATTCAACATCAACAATAAACTCTGGAGCAGGAGTCTGCAGGCCTGCATTGAAAAGTTAAGACAATAGGTACAAACAGGTTTTACCAAAAAAGATACTGAGGAAGAAAGGAAAATACTGAGCATCCCTGAGACTGAGGAAAATATACTCCTGGATATTAAACACAAAACTGATAATAGCCTTATGACAGACACAAATGCCTGAAATATAAAACAGCAAGAGCATAAGGGGTTCAAATAGGGTGGGGGAGGGGGTGGAAAGGAGAGATCTTCGGACTGAAAATGGGAGGAGGAAGTAACCCAGAAACAATGCATCAGAGCCAGAAAAGCTAGAAGAGGGAACAAGTCTCTTCCTTTCCTAAGAATTTGAAATTAAAGAAATGTGGCTGAGCTTCAGGTGGGGGCCACAGGGCACACTTTTAAGCCACCAAGACATTCTTCACCCAGCACCAAGCAAAGATCAGCCTTTAGCTAATGAAAGTTAAACATGACTTTCTCTATAACACCAATTATGAGCAGTGAAAACAGATGACACAATTTCTCTAGGGAACATGTTCCTTTATAAGTTTGATTGGAGTTGATTATTTTGAATTCAGTTTGTGGCTTGCAGACTTTGGCCATGTCACACCACCGTCTGTATGTAGTATTGTCTTTTTAGTGGGGAACCTACCTACTTCCTGTTTCGTAATCATAATAATCATAATAAATCATAATAAATGCTGTGATAAATAAGCATCATAGTGGAGCCTCTGAAAAGGAGGAGAGATCTGGATGCAATACCTGCATTAGCTAAAGTTTCAAGTAGCTCTAGCTACTGAGGGAATAAAATTAGAATACAGAAAACTAGTGAAAAGAAGAAAATTCTACTCTGAATCAATAGTCCTTTAAACAAAAAAACACTCTGAGAGAAGATACTCTTGAACCAAGAATCAAAAGATAAGGGATCTATTAATAGAGATTGACTAATGGGCTCTGACCACTTAAATCTTAGTTTGCTTTGGTTTCTTCACTGAGAACCAAGATGAAAATAACACAGTGGAGCCTCGCACACATCCAGGTCATCACACGACATCTAATGATTTTTTAATCATATCACCTCAAAAACTTAACTTCCTAAAGCTAAATACCAGCAAACACAAAATGTGAGCTACAGTTATGTTGATTCCCAACTTCTCAAATCTCATTCTAGAGTAGACATTGTGAAAACAGAGTATGTTATTTGTCAGTGGAGGTTCCCAATTTAGTGTCAAACCAAAATAGTGATGCATATAGTGCAATCTGAATGCAGATTCTGGTATATGTGAGCACTGAAAACAGATTCGTAGACACACATATTATCATTGCTATTAGTCACTTTAAACTTTTGATTTGTTCCCAAAGAAAGCAATTACTGTTATTATCAATCTTAACTTACTTTTTGCTTAATTCTCCTATAATTTAAAAGATATATGCTAAATAAATGCAATCATGTTTATAGGGATTACTTTGGAATAGAAATCATTTGTCTCATACAACTCAACTGTGAAAATTAATAAACAGAAACCTCATTTAAATTTTGTAATTAATTTGAGAAGAGAAAGAAAGAAAGAGAAGCGTGCATTTGTTGTTCCACTTGTTTATGCATTCGTTGGTTGATTCTCGTATGTGCCCTGACCAGGACAAACCTGAAAACTTGGCATATCCAGATGACACTGTAACCAACTGAGCTACCTGGCGAGGGCAAACAGAAACCTCATTTAGAATGGAGGTTAGAAGAGAGAACTCTCACCCAAGTGTCACTCAATATGCACTCACTGCTGATCCCAAGGGAAGAGAGGTACCTGCATCTGACAGGAAGTGGTACTACTGTACCACCTCGCAGGAAGAAGCGTCTTCCTTGCCCAGTAACAGCTCAGCCCATGAGAGACCACCGCAACTCAGTCAATGAGAAGTCACTATACTTGAACTTTCAGTTGCTCCCAATGGACTCTTGCTTTACAACAGCCTCTCCCAACTCCAGAAAAGACTGCTTCTCTCCTTTGTTTCTGAACTTCCATGATGTGCCATTAGGCCACATATCCAGAATTACAATTCTTTGTTGTTCCCAAATAAGCCCATTTTGATGAAGAAATACCTGTCTATTTGTTCAAGGTCAACAATCAATATTTAACCTATTTGTCAAATAAGTAACAAGACATCCCAAACAAACAAAAGGTAAAGAAACTCTCCAAGTAGCTCAAAGGTGGAAGTGATTTTTCTTGTCCCCAAGGGCACACAGTTCTCCAGAGGTTGCAATGAAGAGGGTTGTTGGGTTATTTCCCTGTTACACAGGGGATGAAGTTGTTCTAGTCTTCAAACTCACAAAAATAGTGTGTGTTTCTCAGTTACTCAACAATTTTGCTCACAAATTGAATTCAGGTACTAGATATGTTTCTATTTCCATATTTACGTTTAGGTACAAATGACATTTTCAAGGTCAAAGTGGCATAAACTGAATGTTATAGCTTATTCCTTCCTGAATTATGACTTTTGTCTTCCAATGTTCTGCTAATTCAAACATCACATCATATTAATGCTTTAATATATACACTCTAACAATGTATACATTAATACATTTCTAAGGCTGTCTTTACAGTACTTTAAAATTCTTTGATCATGCTTTCCATTCAATTAAGCAAATATTTATGAGCTGCAATGTGTCAGCTATCATATCCTCAAGAAAGTTATAGTCCTGTCTTCCCTCCACCCCCAAATCTAGCCCATTAAGGCAAAAACTAATGGAAAAGTGGGTTCTTTGTCATCCAGGGAAGATTTCCAATCCTGTTCTGAATGATGGTACCAATTCTTTATTTCTCTTTATCAACCTTATGAATCTGGATACATCTGGCTGGACTCGGAATAGTTTTTTAGAACATAATCTCTTATAATCCATTAAAAATGTATACGGTGCTCTTTTCTTGATTATTCTAGGATTGCCAAAACCACGTATGCAAAGCTAGATGCTCCAGTAAGGACCGCTGTAACATATTTATCATTTCACAGGAAAATCTCTTATAAATGACACAAGACCATGGCTCAATCTCTGACTTTATTTCTGCTGCATCAAGTCAATATGGACTCTACTTATTTGTTCTTATCCAGATCCTTCATTTAAAAAAAACTTCAGGAAGCCTAAACCTCCATCTATGGAGAAGGAATTAAATAACTATCACACATCCATAAGATGGAATATCCTGCCGCAGTGAAAAAGTATAAGAAACCTCTTTATATACTTATATGTAAAAACATGTATGTATAGTTGAATACACAGAGTTCCGCAGGGTGCAGAATACTCTGTATATACAGTAGGCTACCATCTGTTTAAAAAAGAAAAATAACATATTTTTATATGTGCATGAAATAAATCTGGAAGAAAAAGCAAAATACTAATCCAGTGGGTGTCTGCTCAAAAAAGAACTGAGTGGCTGTAGGCTGAGGAGACAGGAGAGGTAGAGAGAATCTGACTAAAGATAGTTTCACTTATTTGGGGCCTTTGTGAATGAATTACTGATTTTACAATGACAACCTCACTATCATCACAATAACAACAACACAACACAAGATATTCGAAAAGGAGGAGTATGGATACACCCTAGCATACATAAATACAGTATTGCCATATAGGTCAGATTAATGAAGGACAAATCTGTCCTTAAAAGGGAACAAAGCTAAGCTAGGAATTATTTCACTGCTAAGAGGAGAAGGACTTTCCATACTCACAAAGCAATTGTACAAGCACCTAAATTTGTAAGAATCACTTTGGAACCTTAAAAAATATTGCAATTTGCTGTATCCAGAGACTGTGTCCTCAGACCAGAGGCTACCCTCCACTTCTACAAAACCCCACTTGCCCTTCTAAATACAGGAACTGTATCAGGGTTCAATCCAGCAGATGACTCTGGCCCTTGCCATTGACTGTGACCTGTTCTACTCAGAACATCAGGATGAAAGAAAGAGACAGTTTGTGATGATGCTGAAATCTTGGAAACACAGCCCTATCACATTACATAATTGCTTCATTCCCAGCAAACTATGAAAGAGAACAAACATGGCGAGCACAGCAATAGCAGATGCTACTGGGGGACTGGAGACAAGAGGGATGTGAGGGAAGAGACTAAGAGCCAACTGTGAGAAAGATAATGTATTTTCATTGACTCCAGTATTAGAACTGGAACGACCCCTCCATCTCAGTTAAAAGCTGGGATGGGAAGAAAGGCAAAGTTATTTAAGGAAACAAGTTCACCTTGTTCAGTGCCCTCATTAATAGTTAAAGGTCACACCAAATTGTGATGGGCTCAGCATGTGATTAAGAGGTACAGCACTAGAAGGATGAAGAGCTGATTGATTATGGTGAGCAAGCAAGAACTGGATGCTGGAAACCCCATGGGCCATCTGTCATGCTTCTTCCATTGTCAGATGCCCATCCAGGAGTAGGATTTTAGAGTATCCCTTTGTCAGCTCCGGAACTAAATTCCCAAGGAATAAAGAGAGGAGCGAGACTGTGGCTGGCAAGATCCAGATGTGATAGAATACAGACAACCTAAAGGAAAACCCCCATTTTATAGATCAGTAAACTGAGGTACAGAGAAAGATCAAACAGCCAGCAAGTGGCACACTCAGGTTTTCAATCCAAGTAGTCTAGTTCCAGAGCCTCAGAAAGCATATAAGGTGGGCAGCTTTCTCTTCCTCCCCCTTCTCTCCCCTCCCCTCCCCTCCCCTATCTCTCCTTTCCTCCCCTTCCCTCTCCTCTCCTCTCCTCCTGCGCTTACTGTTTCTGATTTATCTAGCAAGCCTTATTCCTCTTAGGGCCCCATATCCCTTCTGCAGAATTCCATTACGAGGTAACCATTGCCACCTACCACAAAGATGAAGAGCCAGATCTACCCTCTCTCTACAGGCAGATGATGTCAGGGTCAGACCTTTTGAACCGGAATGTGGTCAGTCAGAAGTCATAGTCATCACAACGGCAGCTTGAAAGCCCAAACTTTGCTTTGGTTCCTGCTGCAAAGCCTCCTGGAACCTCCATCCAAAGGCCTTCCTCCCAGATTCCCATTTTGTTGCGACAGCCAGAGCCAGTTCTGTTGCTGGCTACCAAGTACCTGTCTAACTGCTCCATAGCTTGGGGGACAAAGCAGATTTGTTGTGACGAAGGCCTGCTAGCAGGGGCAGCTCCCACTGCAGGGCCACCCTCTCTGACTGCAGGAAATTCTGCCCCATACCCTGATCTGCTAAAGCAGCTCCCCGCAACAGTGCCTCCTGCAGGCCATACCTCTTTAAAGGTTTAACCACCCACATTGACTAGAATGTGTAATTCTAGTGTAATTAGAATTGTGTAATTCTTTTCACATTTGCATTTCCCTTTGTTTCATTTTAGCAAGTCTAGCGAAATGCTTTTTAACCACCTGACTTTTTCACAAATCATGGGAAGGCTTAAGGGGCAGTTTTCTGCACCTGGTCTCCTAAAGAGAAGAGGTTGACTCACAAACGTTTCTTTGAAACCTGCCACACTCTGCCCATTTGACCTCTTAGAGTCCGTTACAAACTCCAGTGTGCGTGTGAATCACATGGGGAGGGGACTTTAAAGGCAGACCCCCAGGAATCTACATTTTAGCAGGACTCCCGTTGATTGTTGGTTATAATATGGAAGGTAGTTTCCTGGTACTGAACCAAGCATACGGAAAAACTGACCAAGAAGTCTTCGGATTTTAGCTGACAAGTATAAAATACCTCTTGTCGTTTCAAAATTTGGTTTGCAAAACAACCATTCTTAAGGGGCTGCTGTACCCTACATCACTTTCTCATTAGGGACCACAGATTTTACTTATTCCTCATGTTGATTCAGCAAACACTGCGTGAGCGCATGAACTCGTGTACAGACACTGTGCTATGTGATAGGCTATAGGCGAGGACGGGAGCACAGCCCTGTGCAATGGCTCACAGCACCAATCACAGAACATTTCAGCATTTAATACCAAGAAGAAATGAGGTTTTAGGACCCACAGAACTTAAAAACTGGAGGTACAGAAACTGGAGGTAGAGTCCATTCTTGACTGACATCACGGGCAAGAAAGCATAATCGGTATCTCAAGCAGAAAGGGACTGTAGCAGGAAACTAGGTGCCTATAAGATCCTTGGGAGGGATGGATGACAGAGGTCATGAGACCCACAATGGGCAATTTTAAGGCCACTGTGGCATCCCATGGGCAGGAAGCCGTGATCTGTGGCCTGCCACTGGCTCCAGTCCCTCTCACAACTCCAGTTTGTGAGGGAACATTGGGACTGCTGCAGCACCCCCAGAGACCCTTGGAGCTTAGGAATAGAAATGGATGCACCAAGTCCAGCTGCTAACACTCCAGGGCCTTGCTTGCCAGCAGGAGCAGCAGCAGGGAGGTCGCCCTTTGAAGCTCACATGAGTAGATAGATACCAGTGGTGGAGCCTGTTTTGAACTCAGTGCGCTATCGTGTATGGGCATCTGGGAGTTAATTCTAAGGTCCCCAGCCCCTGCAGGCAGAGAGGAAGGTGGGCTGTGGTGCTGAGAGCCAATCAGCCATCCCAGCATCCCCTCTTTCCACTTAATTGTAAAAGAATCTGTGTTGTGTGGAAATCAAACATACAACATCTTCGGTTCCATAATGAAATGTTGGAGGCTTATTCTCTTCAGCAAGTTAGCCAAGAAACAGTAAGTTTCATTTTTAACATTAAGTAACAAAGCAAGACATGTGTTGTTAGCTCTGCTCACATGTCGGGCATGTCAGTGGATAAACGGGAGGCATTTTCAGTAATGACTCACACCCCTGATATGGCGGTGTCATGCCCCTTCCCCTTAGTAATTTCCTTTCCTATCTCCACTTTCCCCTCACATTCAGTCTTCCTCTTGTGAAGAAGTGTAATATACATTTCCATCCCTTGCTTTGGTTGTTTTGTTTTAATGAAGATGTTTTCTTTATGTGTAAGTTCCTCTGCAGTCATGTGCAATTCCCCTAACCACTCCCCTGCCAACCCGATTGCCCCCAACTGCCCTCCCCTGCCAGTCTGGTCACCCCCAACTGCCTTCCCCTGCAGGCCTGGTTGCCCCCAACTGCCTTGCCCTGCTGGCCTGATCACCCACAACTGCCCTCCCCTGACAGCCATCTTGTGGCCGTGGGTGCCGTCATCTTTGAGGGCGTGGCAGTCAGTTAGCATACTCCCTCCTTATTGGCTGTGGGCGCTGCCATCTTTGAGGGAGTGACAGTCAATTAGCATATTCCCTCCTTATTGGCTGTGGGCGCCACCATCTTTGCAACAGTGTGAGGGGCAATTAGCAAATTCCCTCTTTACTAGATAGGATGCTCAGGCGGGTACACACGATTACCTAGAGCAGAGTATTACCATAGAGAAAGCACGACAATGTCCTTCTCAAAACACAAAGCCCCTTCATCAGAAACTGCCCTTGCTATCAGCAGCTTGTGAGAGCTTGAGATTCTTTCCAAATAGGCACCTAAAATAATATTACACAAATTTCATATTTTATTCAGTGCTCCCCCTTCAACATCGGCTCCTTTATAGACACTTAAAGAATGATCTGACTTCAAGAGAAGTGAAATATTAAATAAAAATCACCCTTTCAATGACCTACAAGTGGTCAATTAGCCATGTGTTGAAAATACTTCAAATCAATTTAATGCACAAATATAACTGATAAATTGTTATGAAGTACTTTATAAATTCAAAGTGTCGAATAAATGGTCTATAATCAGCATCACCATCATCATAAAAGTACTCAACAGGCACAAAGTGACCGTAGTGTATCGCTGACATTTTGTCCCCAGGACTGAGGAAAGAAAACACTATTACATAAAACTGAAATAATGAGAAATAAGTACCGGCAAGCTTGCTATTATATCAAACGGTAAATCTTCAGTAAGTGCCCAAACCAAAAACTAACAAAAACCCCCACACAATTTAAGACCGTTCAAGGAGATTGAGTGGAATTTAATTTATTTGATGAGACAAATGCATAATTTTGACCAATAATCCCAGGTAGATGATAGTCAACAGATTGTTTAAATTTTTTTCTTTAAATGTGCAAGGCCTGGAAAAATGGATAATTTACTTTCTGACCTGCTTCAGAAGACTAACTAACTCATTACTACAGAATGGAAGTACTCTGAAGAATAAGCAGAAGAGCTTCCATGTACTGACTTGTATTTTTTTTGCTATAAATCCACAAATTTATATCCAAAGAAAAACAGCAATTTGAATATAAATAAATTATGACTGCCAAATAATTTTAACCACAATGTGCTAAATAATAATGATGATACATGGACTCTGAACATTTCCAGTTTTGTTTTCAAATTAAGAATGTAAACAAGACTCCAATCTGGTGATATAGCTTAGCCTAGTATTAGGTAGCATGTTCGATTAAGGATTCAAAATCATCCAAGAGCTCTTATTTTTCCAAAAGCAGTTGAATCAACTTTACATGTAATAATGAAAATAAGGTCACACTACTGCTGTGGCTGCAGAGATATCGCTATTATGCCTGTGTCTACATTTTGGCTACTTCTACTAGAGGCCATTTTATTTGAAAAATAAAGCAATCAACTTTTTGAGAATTTCCTCTTATTTCAAACTAGAGGCCGAGTGCATGAATTCGTGCATGGTTGAGGTCCAGCTGGCCAGCCCAATTGGAATCGGGCTGGTGGGGGCAGGGAGGGGTCATGGGCAGTTGGTCGGCTGGCCCGACTCCGAATTGAGGGCAGGACCAGCCAGTGGGAGGGGCCACAGGTGGCCACACCCTGGTCGAACTCCTGGTTGAGGGGACAATTTGCATATTAGCCTTTTATTATATAGGATTGGAAATCTTAAACCATGGTAATGTTTTAAACTATTTTCTGGGAATTAACGACACCTATGATGTTTAGCTAAAATCACTGCTCTCTACCTTTCCCACTCTCCTGAACTGTAATGTTGATGAGATGGTAGGCCTATCTAAAAACTTTCAATGCTTGTTAGACCTGCTTACTGATGAAATAAGCATGAAGATATTAGCAGCAATTCTATGACCTTCCAAACTTTCTAGTCCAATGGTAATACAAGCATGTTAAAAGATCTAAAATATAGACCAGGAAAGCTAACATAACTTCATGATTCATATCTAGTCTTATTGTTTTTTCATAAACACTTTAAATAACTATTGAGTGCTGTGAAACTAAAAAACAATCAAACAAACAAAAAACTCAAAGTATTTTAAATCACAGAAAGATGGGAAAAACTTGGAGATCAAATTCATTTCAACTCTTTCTCATTGAAAATATAACATCTATAAAATATAGTTTCTATCTAAATTCAAAATCTGATCAAGGTTTTGTTTACAAAGTATATTATCCTGTGAATTATCTGTATAATTGTAAATAAAATGTAGCTATAAAGAACAGTTTAAACACCAACAAACAAGTATAAATCCTGTTTATTATACAGGGGTGGGCAAAAGTAGGTTTATAGTTGTGAATATACAAAACAGTTTATTCTTGTATTATTATTTATTAATTATTTTATTATTTATTTGTATTACAAGTATAAACCTACTTTTGCCCATGCCTGTATATTTGGGGAGAAAGTTGTCTCCATTTACTATTTTAAGGAAAATTAAACAACCATGGAAGAAACCAAAGTAAGGGTATTATTCACATTAAAATATACAATTCTATCCTCATAATAACCAAGACTTCATAATAACCAAGACCTCAAATACCAGTCTTAGTGACTCATATTAATTTAATTGTGACATTAGCTTTTATAATCATAGATGTAAAAAAGCCCACTGTGTTCCAAACATAATTATCACTCCAGCATCTCATTTCATGAAATTATTAAATTAAAATGAGAGCCTCTGTACAAACTTGTATTTGATTAGTATCACTTACTTGAGAACACTGAATAATTTAAGAGCTGTTTAAGTAAAAGGAATACAAAAAGGACAGTTCTAAGACCTGCTGGATGGATCCTAATTCTCCAGAATGGTTACAAAGCGGGCATACCTTCCAGGTGAAGCCACAGCAACCGCCCCTTCACCCTCACAACAGAGGCCACACAGAGCTCTCCTGGATTCCTGGGGTTTACGGCTTCAAGCTTCATGTTCTTTGTGAAACCCCGGCTGAATGATGTCTGAAAGAGAGAAATGACACTGAGCCATTGGCACCACAGCAAGACAGCGCGCAGCAACAAAGCTGGCCAACTGAGGAAGCAGACAGGCGCACAGGCACACGCGCACGCACAGACCTTATTTATCAGACGAGCAGGCTTGTCTTTCCCACCACTCATGGAGAAAGAACCATGCCTTCTTCATTTGTATCCTAGAAATTAGAGCTCTGCTTGGCACATAGCAGGTGCCTAATAATATGTGTTGAATGAGTGAGAGGATGAACACATGATCTCTTTCCAGCCACATATGCATCCTTACTCCTACAGATTCACTGAGATGCTAATCATTTCTTCCACTTCCCTAGATTCCTCACCAAGATCAGATCCTGGCACATTTGAGGTGGTAAGGACCGAGATCAAGGCTCTACCTTGAAGAGTGTCCTTTCGCGTGTCTCTCAGTGCAGGTGTCCTGGTGATGAATTCCCAGAGTTTTCCTTTATCTGAAATTATCTTTATTTTTCCTTTCTGCTTTTGGCTTATTTTTATTTACTTTCTATATTCACATTTCAAAAATTTACATATAGAAAAATGCACTCTTTTTGGTGCAGTGCTCTACGAGGGCAAGGCTGTTAGGGGAATACATACAGTCATGCGGCCACAACCACACTGGAGATACTGAGCAGTCCCTTCGCCCCCAAAACCCCTTGCACTGGCCTTTCGGTAATTATTTCCTTCCAGTAGCTCTGGACCACTGATTTGTTTTCTGCTCCTAAAATGCCACCTTTTCCATAATGTCATATAAGTGAAATCATATACTACGTAGCCTTTGAGTCTGGCTTCTTTCACTAAGGAAACGGCATTTGGGCATCACTCACGCTATTGCACGAATCAGTAATTTATTCTGTGCTACTGCTGAGTAGTTTATGTAGATATACCACAGTTTGTCCATCATTTACCAGTTGCAAGACATGTGAGTCATTTACAATTTTTGGTGATTGTGAATAAAGCCACTATAAACATTTAAGCACATGTTGTTGTGTGAACATTAATATATTAGTCAGCTCCGGCTGCCATAAAATACCACAGAGCTGGTAGCTTAAATAACAGAAATCTATTTTCTCACACTTCTGGGGACTGGAAGTCTGAGAACAGAGTGTCAGTGGAGTCAGTGGCATGCAAATGGCAGTCTTCTCCTTGTGTCTCCACCTGTTCTTTCCTCCAAGCTTGTGGCGTGTGCTCTTCTTATCGGGACACTGGATTAAGGCCCACCATATGACCTAATTTTACCTTAACTACCTCTTTAAAGACTCTAACTCCAAATACAGTCATATTCTGAGGTCCTGGGGTTAGGCCTTTAAAGCATGAATTTTGGAGGGACATAATGCAGCCTGTAACACTGTTTTCATTTCTCGAGAAACAGGATTGCTGGACCATATGGTAAATCTATAATAGTAAAAGCATAATATGCTAATTAGACTGGACAGCCAAATGACCTTCTGGACATCTTTCCAGACGATCTTCCAGATGAAGCCAGGGATGCGAGGGCCAAGCCCCTTGCATGAATTTCATGCAGCAGGCCTCTAGTGTACATATGTTTCTAAAAAACTGCCCCCCAAAACTGCCCAATTATTTTTGAATATATCATTTTGCATTCCCATCAGCACTGTATACAGTTCCAGTTGCTAAACATCCTCCCAACTGATACTGCCAGTTTTTCAAATTTTAGCCATTCTTATAGGTAAGGCTAGTGGCATCTCGCTGTGGCTTTAACATGTATTTTCCCTATGACTAATGACATTGAGCAGTTTTCACTTTTGTCATTAGTATATCTTCTTTGTTGAAGTGTATCATTATTTTTTAAAAATATATTCTTATTGATTTCAAAGAGGAAGGGAGAAGAAGAGAGAGAGAAACATCAATGCTGAGAGAGAATCACTGATCAGCTGCACGCCCCCCACTGGGGATGGAGCCCACAACCCAGGCATGTGCCCTTGACCAGAATCGAACCTAGACCCTTCATCCTCAGGCCGATGCTCTATCCACTGAGCCAAACAGGCTAGAGTGAAGAGTGTTGTTTTTACCTTCATTCTTGAAGTATATTTTTACTGGATATAGAATTGTAATTTTTTTTCTTACAGCACCCTAAAGAAGTTGGTTCACACTCTTTTGGCCTCTGTTGTTTCTCATGAAAAGTTTGTTATTATTCAAACTGTCTTCCTCTATTTGAAATGTATTATTTTTCTCTGGACACTTTCAAGAGTTTTTTTCTCAATGTTTATTGGTTATCAGCAATTTGACTATGTTGGGTTTCTTTGTATTTATGCTGCTTGGGGCTCATTAAGATTCCTGAAGCTCTAAATCTAGATCTTTCAGCTGCTTTGTTAATTAAGGATCACTATTTCTTCATATATTTTTTGTTCCACTTCTGGGTCTCCAGTTCACATGAGATTTTTCCTCAGATCCTCCAGATTCTCTTCATCTTCCTCTCAACCTCATGCCAACTTTTTTCTCTGTTCTTCAGATAGGATAATTTCTGTCTTCAATATCATAAACTCTTTCCTTGCTCATATCTATTCTGCTATTAAGCCCTTTCAATGAGTTTGCTTATTTCAGATATTGTATTTGTCAGTTTTAGAATTTCCCTTTTTTATACTTCTATTTCTGTTTTGGCACTTCCTATCTTTTCATTCATTAGAAGAATATTTTCCTTAACATCAATGCTTCTAAAACTTTAGAGGGTATCAAAATCACTTGGAAAGCCTTTAAAAACATAGGACTGCTGGGCCTCATCCTAAAGTCTGTGATTCAGTTTATTTGAAGTAAGACAATTTGTATTTCCAACACGGTGATGCTGAAGGAGCTGGCCTTAGGACCACACTTTGGGATCCAATGCTTTCCACTACTGAGCTTAGTTATAATAGGGACTTTAAAATACTTGACTGCTACCAACATCTGAGTCATTTTGGATTTGGTCTCTGTTCATTGTCTTTTCTATTGAAAATGAGTCAAATTTTCCTATTTCTTCATGTGTTGAGCAAGTTTGGATTGAAATCTGGATGTTTTGAATGTTATGTCATAGAAACCCTGGATTGTGGCATATTAATCCCAAGAGTGCTGATTTTTCTGTTATAGCAAGCAATTACCTTGGTTGGTCTCAAACTACACACTTGTCTCTTGAGAAGCAGCTCAGATCTTAATTCACTTCTTTCATCCTTAACCATTAGGCTGCTTGGAGTTTTCCTGGCAAATACATGGTTCGAGGATTTATACCCAGAATTTGTGGTTCCTCCTCCTGGCTCTCCCCTGTTTGTGATGCCTCTTACTTTCCAGTAGCTGTGGTTTCCTAAATTCTGTTATTGTGTTCTTATAATCACTTATAATCACTGTTTTAGTCATCTCATATGTTGTCACCTGTGGCTGACCTCAGGCCACTCATCTGAAAATTTGGGGATGATCACCCCACGGTCTTCTTTTTACTAAACACCTGCCTCCCTACCCCCAGTATCTCCCTGCTTTTGTTCCTGTTCTGCATCCTTCTGTAGCTGTTTTCATTCTGCCCAGTGTTTAGTTGCTATTTGCAAGAGGATGGATTCAGTATGAGCTTAGCCATTACTGGAAGCAAAATTCACTTTTAAATAAATGTGATATACAAATTTCCAGTCACCCACTTCTATAAATTTTAACCAGATATAACAATACCACATAAATATATATGTTTCAAAATATACAAACTGAGATAAACAAGTTCCTGTAAGTAACAGATTACATCTCTTTGTTACTGATGGAAGGAAACCAAGGTAACTCACATTTACATGTCTTTTTATATAAGTTAAGTTGAAATGAAAGTCTATCTCTATGTAAACAGAACAAAATTATCCAATGTATGTTAAGAGACCAATTTGCTCTTTTCCTTTATATTTCCTTGGAAATAAGAATCAAAACTACTCTATCTGGGTTATTTTCCTACAAACCATCCTAACTTATCCACACATATTATGTATTGAGCTTCTTTCTGATAATACAACTTGATAGGCTGGCTGCCTGTAAAGTCTCTAAATAAGTTAAAATGCCATTTATCCTACTTAATAAGGGAAAGCTACAACCACATAACTTCTGTTTGAGGGTAATTTATAAAGGATCCATGGCAAAACCGTTACCTGTGAGTTTATTTTACGAAGCATTTGGCCGTGTCAATCCATTTCAGAACTGCCTGTGATTGTTAAACATCCTCAGGGAAATGTCATCCATGTATCCACTTCTAAACTAACTCTCCTCTGCTATACACGAGATGTATGATTAAAAAATGAACTCATAATAAGCATACTGAAGAGCACTGTCGCAAGCAACTAAACTTCAGCCAAGTACCAGCAATGCAACTCATATGTCAACAGGCAGATAACAATCCTGTCGATTAAATAAATGAGGAGCCAGAAAAAAGGGGTCATATTTGTAACAAGTGCATCCCTAATAAATACACCAATGTATTTCCTAGAACAGATGTAATCTGGGTAGCTAAATCCTAAAAGCTCAGAGGCCACCTGGGGATGTGGCTACTAGCTCCACAATTAAAATGCATTTGGACAACAGCTGGCTGAATGGGAGCAGAGGACAGATAAAAAGAAGCTTTGGTCTCACAGAAAAAAACTCCTTAAATACAGGACCAAGCCACATGGGAAGATTTCCTTCCCAAAGCTGAAGAATCAAGGAAGGATTTTTATTCTTTTCAGGCAGAAAGCACAAAGTTAAGGGGTTTGAGGATATGATGAAGTGTTTCCATGATCCTGAACGAAAGGCCAGAAGGCCAGTAGATTTTGTCACAAGTGACGTCAACATGGTAAGAAGGTTAATAAAACCGCATTGGACTTCATAAGCCTAGAGTGATAACCGGCTGCTATCCTCATGGTGGCATGATTACACAGCTGCCCACTTCAAACCACCTAAACACTCACCATGCAGTTCTTTCAACTACAGAAGAACTGCCTTTGTGCAAAGGCCTTGGTCATCCAAGTAGAAAGTCCATTTAGTCATTTATAAAGCTTTGATTTCCACTCTGCCACTGACTTGTTTCTGTATTTAGGAGTACAAGTTGACCCAGTAATCAACCTGCTTAATTCTCCAAAATCTGTTTTTGACTTATGCTCAGTATTGAGTTTCTCTCTATTAAGTCAACCCTTTCCTCCTCTCAGTTTTCATATTCTGTTACCTTGCAGAACAAATTATAGGGAGGGCGGCAATGAATCAGCAACAATAGAAGCTCGTGTCTAGAAAACAAGTCTGTGATTCTGGAGCACTCTGCACTTAGTATCTGCAGTCCTCAGCTGGCAGACTGCGTCTTTTCTCAGCACAAGGAATTAGCTTCATCATGAAATATGTGTTCAACACACTAAACTATACATTGATGCCTCATTCTTAAATCAGAGATACTAATCTATGTCTCTTTTCATAGTTCCCCAGGGTTAATGAAATACAAATGAATAATTTATAAACTACTCAATACAACCAACTCTGATAACTAAGCAAATACATACATGTATGAGCACACACACACACACACACACCTATTTTATTTGTCACAAAAATCCTATTCCTATGCCAATAAGTTCTATTTGAACAAGGTAGGGGCTTAAAGTAAGCACAGCAAAGTACAAAATTGTTGGACTAGCATCCTAGCAAAATAATCTAATGCAAAAAAATTAAGATCATATTTTAAGAATATTCCTCAGGTACAGAGAATCTCCTATTGATGGCTTATCAATGTTATACCCCATAGTCACCAATAGCTATGCATAGCAAATGCACAGCTATTGGTGGCACAGTTTGTCCTCCCTCTTATACACTATGGAGTCATGGCTGGGGAACTAGGCAGGCATCTCCTAGCCTAATTCATGGTGCGGATGAGTGGCTGGTTCTCACTGAGTGAAAGGGAACAGAGTACCATGTGTCAGTATCGGCTACACTGCTTAGAACTAGGGCTATCCTCTCCTGGACTTCTCTCCCTATCTGCTCACCAGATCCAGGGGCTGAAACAAAAACATATCTAGCTCAAGGCTCACCACAATGAGAAGAACCAGCTAGAAATCCAGTACATCCTGTACCCTTCCCTCAGTGAGAACTAAATTTATAACATGTTTCAGCCACTATACCTTCAGTAATCAATTTGTTGCTACCTCCCAGAATTACTCTAACAGACAAGCTGAAAGGAGGACTTTTCAAAATTGTGAAAGTTTTGGGATTCCATAGAACACAGCAACACTCTACTCTTGCTCAATAAATAGAAAACAATTTATGGTGAGCAACAGCTATGGTAAAAGGAGTAGCAAGAAACAAGCATCTTACATTTTTGAAGCAGAAAGGAGGTGCTTCTTCCGTCCCATGCTGCTTGTGATAATCGGCCCAGTCGAAGTCCTGGCCGGAATAACCTGTGCAGGACAGAACATGGGCAACATTGATCAGGCTAAACACCGACAGTGAACAGCTTTACAGTCTCCCTAATTAAAACAATGAGGGGTGCAAGGATAGGCTCCCAAAAGGTGAAGCCTTTTCTTACACCTGACAGCACATCGGATTTTATGAGGGTCGAATGAAATATTTTGAAAAATGTGAAGTACTACATACAGGTAAGGTGCACCATTATTATCAGAATGCGGTGCCCAAAACCAGGTAAAGCTAAGGTGGAATTGACCCACGCCAGTGCATGACAATGGGTAGATCTGTTCTGGAGAAAAATAGATGATATTGAGGGAGGGGTTTGAGAAACAACTATTCATATATGCTAAATTTAATGAGATACAGATCTTACCAAAGTGGTTTTTTCTTTCTTTATTCATTTGATTTTGCGGGGAGGGTACACTTATAAAATATATATCCATCATAGCCACCACCACAAGATGTGGGAAAAGGTGAGAGAGGAAAACAGTTCTAAATTATAAAATAAGAACAGCGCTGAGTGCATGGCTTAACCTAGATGGGAAAATACATCTTAATGTATGAGTATTTGCATTTCCTGTGGAAAAAAGGACTGGGATAGAAATGAAAAATACAGTAGTAATTAGAATTCATTGAAACTGTATAAAATGTCACTATACCAATGATGGCGAATGTGTGACATGTGAACTCATTTTTTTGGTTGATTTTTCTTTGTTAAATGGCATTTAAATATATAAAATAAATATCAAAAATATAAGTCTTTGTTTTACTATGGTTGCAAATATCAAAACATTTCTATATGTGACATGGCACCAGAGTTAAGTTAGGGTTTTTCAAAATGCTGAAACACGGAGCTCAAAAGGCTCGCCATCACTGCACTATACTCTTCATTTAGTGTTTTCCCTTTATTGGTTTAAGTGAAAGTAAAATACATTTAAGTATATTTTTGATGCAAAAGAGACTGGAAATATTTCTTTTCCCGCATATTGTCATAAATTTATACCTGTAAATTCACTTAACATGGGGACTTTAGTTCCTAAATCCCACAATTGCAGAGTAATGACAGGAATTCTTTACTAAAGAAACTCAAGATACCGGTTGCCTCCTACCTCCGTCTGTACTCACAAGTACAAAATAATGTTCTTTTCATTAAGTCAGCACAATTTACCCAACTTTTCTTAAAATGGAGGCATTAACCAAGAAGGCAGCTGTCCTCCTCTGGCCCTCCCATGTCCTGCTCCCCATCAGTGGCAGAGGTACCCCCTTCCTTGTAAGACATCCCTCTCATTCTATGAAGACTGACAAGTCCTCACTTCTTCCCCATAAGGAGATAAGAAGTCTCAGAGTTTTGAGGTGCTATGTACTCTTTCTAGCTGGTTCTGAACAGGGCCAGCACATCTTCCAGCTGCCTTTCCCCCACGGCTTTCCAGAACCGCCCCTCCTGCCAGAGGCTCTTGCAGCAGAAATTTCTGGAAGGGATCAAACCAACTTTCTTCCAAATATTCATAAGCAAAATAAAACATGTGCTAAACAAGGTAATGCAAGTTCCTGTGCAATTACTATAATCTGCCACTTGAAGAGTAGTAGTCTGTCTGGAACTGTTTGGGGTCAAATACTCACATTAATGTATAAGAAAAGGAGAATTCCAACTGGTGAGACGTTACCTAACAGTACGAAGGGCACTGAACCAGGAGGGAGACTGATTTTAGATCCAGTTCTTCCAGGAACTAGATGGATCAAGGTAAAAGTAAATTAAACTTTCTATGCAACAAACTTTATCTACTACTTCAAAAAATAAGGAGGCGATCTTATAAAGTTCCCTCTAGCTGCTGCATTCCATGACTCAGAACCACCACTGCTAATAGTTCACTGTTGCTGCTTTGGATTTTTTTCCTTTCCTCTGTGCTTAATGTCCTTTTCTTCTCCCAGGAGAAACGTGTGGCAGGGCTGACAAACAGAGGTTATGTGACAAGACATTCCCTAGCTGAGCTCTCAATTGAACAGCTGAAGACAAGATGATCCCCTGCAACAGGACCCGATTTGTTTCGTGGTGTGGCCAGTCGACTGTTACAAAGTCAAGATCTCCTCTGTTCCATCTCTTCCCTATACTTCTGCTGCTTCCTTACTTAATTTTGTGAATGAGGAAACCTCATCAAGATCATAGGGGAAGAGAAAAATTAGGAAAAATGTATATAAATTGTAAACTATGTTCTGAGATAACATGAAATTTAGGTATTTTTTAAAATATATTTTTATTGATTTCAGAGAGGAAGGGAGAGTGAGAGAGAGAGATAGAAACATCAATGATGAGAGAGAATCACTGATTGGCCGCCTCCTGTACACCCGACACTGGGGATCAAGCCCACAACCCGGGCATGTGCCCTGACTGGGAATCGAACCATGACCTATTGGTTCATAAGTCAATGCTCAACCACTGAGCCACGCCAGTTGGGTGAAATGTAGGTATTCTTTATGGTCAATATCTGTTCAGATAAAATTTTCAACTTAGAAATCACCTCTACTTCTACAGACAGACATTTAGCAGGGTTCTCTAGAATTCAGTTCCTAATCGCCAAACTCCAATGGACTTTAACCCCCTCCATAAAATGCTATGCTCCATGGTTTCTTGGACCAACATTCAATCCTCTACAACCAGTCTTCACGACTCTATAGGAAGCCATTTTTAATCTAATAATTTCAAGGGATAACCAAGTCTTGCTGAGTACATAAGCCTACCACTAGAACTCTCTCCTTTCCCTGAACATTTGAACAGCCAAGGCTTCTCCTCCTCCTCCTCTTAGAGACCTTTATTCACTTCATCAGTTAAAATTCTTTTCCTTCGGGTTGATAATGAGCTCTCTTTGTAAGGTGGTTTTGTGACAGCTCAGAAAATAACTGCTACATAAAAACAAATTGCTGTGGCTGGTATAATAGAGACAACAGGGGTCAATTATACTCATTAATCAACAAAGACAGAACAAGAAGTACTAAGGCTTAACTTCAGCCAGGAAAACATGTTTTAAACCCGGGAGAGAGGGTAATAGCAGAGGGGAAAAGAAAATGAAGGCAAATCAAAACCCCTTAGGCTATTAAAATTTGCAGCAAGTTGCCATAGGAGACTGTTGAACCGCAACCACTAGAGTTATTTCAGCTTTTATTAGTGTTTATTCTGAATGAAGTTCCAACTGTTTCAGGTCCAAAAGGGAACAGGTCGATGACCCATTTCCATATGACACAAATTAATTGACATAAAGCAGCTCCACTTGCAAACATTGCTATTGGCAGTGCAAGTAGACAATGCTTTTAAAAAAAACAATTTGGCAGTAAAAATGTTCATGGACTTTGACACAATTTCATTTCTAGGAATTTATCCCATAAAAACAAACCTAAAAATACAAAAGAATGTTATACATTAAGATATAATGGCATTATTATTGATAATACTAACTGGGGATGGGTGGAGGCGGGGGGATGACTTTGTATCCAAATATAGAAAATGATTTGAAACTTATCCAAGTCCATGGAAAGTCATGCAGACATGAAACTGCACAGAGTCTATTTTTTTAAAAAAGTCATGATAAATGATTGTTATAGTTTTATTTTATTTTTTTATTACATATATTTTTATTGATTTCAGAGAGGAAGGGAGAGGGAGAGAGAGATAGAAACATCAGTGATGAGAGAGAATTATTGATCGGCTGCCTGCTACACACTTCTTACTGGAGACTGAGCCTGCAACTCGCGCATGTACCCTTGACCTTCCGGAATTGAACCCAGGACCCTTCAGTCCACAGGCCGATGCTCTATACACTGAGCCAAACTGGCTAGGGCAATTGCTATGATTTGAAATGAAAATATTGGTATAAGCATACACAGAATTATCTAATTTATATTAAAAATATGCAAAAAAGAAAAGCCTAGTGGTAAATATCAAAATAATTAACTGGGTGGTGGGATTCCTGGATACTTTTTTCTTCTACCTCTTTGCACTTTACAAGCTTTCACTAATGATCATGAGCTACTTCAATAATAAAAATTATTTGAAAGGGTAACATCTTTGCTCTATTTTAAAAGCTCATCAAGGCGCTGGTCAATCAATCAAGGGTTGATTCAGCTCGTGACTGCCTCCCCACAGCTGTCCTCTCACTTCTGGTGTGCTAACAGATTCCTGATGGTTCGAGTTCCCACAGGAAGTCAGATCTCTCCCCAGTACCAGCAATCAAATCGGGACAACCCTGAGACAATCATGGTGGTCAGACCTGTAGCCAGTGATTTGGGATGGAGGAGAGGGGAGGGTTACAAAAATATTTCCCTTTAGTAAAAGACACGACAGGAATAAGGGGTGCTTTTTTATGCTCAGTGGATATGACGAAAACTGTACAGTCTTAATAAAAAATAAAAACAGCAAAAGAATACCATGTTTTCCATCTCCCTGATTGGCAAAATGAAAAATGACAGTAATCCCACACTAGAATGACTGTTGGGGAGCAGATACTTTTATTCTGGTTGGTATCTAGCTTGATTAACTATTGCAGGTATCAATTTGGCAACAAGTGCCAAATTTTTAAGAAGGTGTCTACTTCTCCACTCTAGTCATTTGTTCACTTACATATCCATTCATTTAGAAATATTTAGTAAGTGTATGCTATACGCCAGGCAGGGTTTTAATACTAGGAATACAGAAATGAACAAAGCCCACAAAAATCCTTACTTCACAGAGCTTACATTTCAGTGAGAGGAGACAGATTATACACAAATATAAAAAGTCAGGTGATCACAAGTGCTAGAGAGAGAAAGTGGACAAGAGGCGTAGGAAGGGCTGCATCAAGGGAGGCCTTAAGGAAAAGTTGAAACGTAGAGGAATGGTGGAAGCGAACCATGTGTCAGGCGGAAGGACGGGCAAAAGCAAAATTCTAGCAAAAGATTGCAAGTTATAAAAAGATAATGTAATAAAATGTCAATTTTCCTAAGTTAATCTAGAAATCCAGTGCAATTGTGATTGATATTAAAGAGGGCAGCCGAACACCTCTTTAGAGGGCAGACCACCTCAAAATGCACCACCTGAGTCAGGACTGGGGAAGGGGAAGAGTGTGACCAGGAGAGAGCACAGTGAGCGCCAACGTCCTTTGGAGGGATGTGCCTGCCCCATGGTCCAGGAAGGGCAAGGTGGCCACAGTGAGGGAGCTGACTGGGCAACATCTTAGGAGATGAGGCCTTGCAGGCTGTTGCCATGACCAGGACTCGGCCACTGAGTAAGGTCTGAGCAGACAGAGGAGGAACAAGTGTGATTTACAGTTTAATAAGATCAGGGTGACTACTGTGTTGAGAGTAAATTGAGGGAAGCAGGAGGCCACTGCAAGTAACCCAGGTGAGATTTAAAGGAGCCCTGAACCCAGGAGGTGCTGATGAGGTGTGATCAGATCCCAAAAATGTCAACAGGATTCACGATGGATTACACATGGGATGTCAGAAATAGAGAGGCCAGGGTGCCTCGATTCTCAGTTCTATCTGTAATGCTCTATTTCACTTTTTAAAAATCTGAATCAAATATGGCAAAATGTTACAGCTCAGTCATGGTGGCAGGTCCATGGGG
>NW_006297018.1:1369477-1382591 GCF_000327345.1 Myotis davidii | reverse complement strand
AATAAAAATATTTTTAAAGTATTCTGCTCGGAGTCTCACTGGTACCCTCACTTCCATCTGTCCTGCTCGCCACCTCCATACTCGGAACCTCCATTCAGAATTCTCATTTTTATTAGTTCCTTTTTGTGTTAAGCTTCATATGCTATATTTTTTTTAAATTTATCTTTATTATTGAAAGTATTACGGATCTTCCCTTTCCCCCCACCCCCTATTGATCCCCTCTTCCCTGCTTCCACCCCCTACCCAGGCCTTCATTGCACTATTGTCTGTCCATCCGTATAAATTCTTTGGTTAATCTCTTCCCACCCTCTCCCTTTCCTCTGAGATTCCTCAGTCTGTTAGATGTTTCATGTTTCTGGATCATTGTGTTTTGTCAGTTTATTTTGTTCTTTAGATTCCATAAGTGATAACGTGGGATTTATTCCGGGAATGCAAGGCTGGTACAATATTCACAAATCAATAAATGTGATACATCACAAAAACAAATTGAAAGACAAAGATCACATCATATCAATAGACATAGAAAAAGCATTTCACAAAATCCAACACCCAGGTTTGATAAAAACTCTCAGTAAAGTAGGAAGAGAGGGATCATGCCTCAACATAATAAAGGCTGTATATGACAAACCTACAGCCAACATCATAATCAATGGGCAAAAACTAAAATCATTTCCCTAAGAAGAGGAACAAGACAGGATGTCAGCTTTCACCACTCTTATTCAACATAATACTAGAAGTCCTAGCCACAGTGATCAGACAAGAAGAAAATAAAAGGCATCCAAATTGGAAAGGAGGAAGTAAAATTGTCATTGCTAGTTTCTTATGTAACCTGACAGTTTCTTTACAGAAATATGAGCAAACAAATACATATTCTCATTTACCTCTTTCTTAACCAAAAAAAAAGTATCATGCCATAATCTACAGATCTTTATCACTTGCAGCATATCTTGGAGCATTTCTCATATCAGTACACAGAGATTTCCTCATTCTTTTTAACAATTGCATAGTTTTCATTGTATGGCTATCTAAAATCTATTTAACCCATACAGACAAGCACTTGGACTTTTTCCAGTGTTTGCTATTACATATCATGCTGCAAAGAACAAACTTTTATGCATATTATCTGCCCAGTATATCTTCAAGAGAGATTTCCAAGAACAAAACTTCTGAGTGAAAGGGTAAAATGCATTTATAATTTTAGTAAAATTTGACAAAATGCCTTGGACACAATTTGCACCTACCTGCACTATCACCAGTAATCTGGGCATTCTTGTTCCTCCACATGCTCATCAAAACAAAATTTATTTTCTTTCTCTTCTGATTTTCCACTTCATCTTATAAATGCATGCCATCTCAATATGATTTTCACTCGCATTTCTCTTATTGTGATGTGTTTGAATAAGAGACCTTGTGTTTCTTTTAACTGTGAACTATCTGTTGATATTCTGAAACCCTTTTCTGTAAATTGCTGGTCTTTTTCTTACTGGCTTAACAGTAAAATCTCTACTATTTCAAGATAATAAGCCAAAACACAGCCCCTATAAATTACCAGTGGGTCCTTGACTAATGATATTGATCACTTCTTAAATGTTTTAAGTGGTTTTTCTTTCTTTTTTTCTTTTTTTAAATGCTTATCACTGATAGTTTCTTATTGGAAAATACTAACCACTATACTCAATATTCCACAACAGTATTCATGAAGCAACTTTCTTTTTTGTGTGTGATTTTTCAAAAGGTATCCTTCATTTTCAATAGAAGAAGAAATAATTTGGAAAGCTACATGAAGACAGTTTCATTTCACCATATACCACAAATACTTGGGTGACAGAGAAGAAATAATACATGTAGCTAAATGTTAGGTATAAAAAGGCTTAACATATGAAAATACTTAATATTCTGGTGATAGTGCAGGTAGGTGCAAACTGTATCCAAGGCATTTTGTCAAATTTTACTAAAATTATAAATGCATTTTACCCTTTGACTCAGCAGTTTTATTCTTGGAAATACATTTGTATAGCCATTTCATTACACATTAGTTCAGTACACTAATCTAAAACAACTTCCTTAATATCGTGAATGCAATCATCCAAATAAGCACATACATTTTCCTAGTAAATATGGCTACAATCGCTTTTCTAAACAACACTTTTTAAGAGTTACAATTCATGAGAAATATATTTAAAAATTCTGGTAAACATTAAACCTCTGCCATCATGAAATAATCAAGCAGCCAAAATGCATGTATTAATACTTCCCTTTTTTTCATTATGTAAGGAAATACCCAACGAATGTTCTTAAAATTCTTAAATAGGTTTTATTACTAACTAGACATTTTCAAAGTCCAACTAAGAAGCATGTTAGATATCTAGAAAAAGACTTCCTTCAACGACATGAAACCCATCCACACACATGGTGTGATTAGAGTGGTTAGATTCAGTGGTTCTCAACCTGTGGGTCGCGACCCCTTTGGGGGTAGAACGACCCTTTCACCAGGGTGGCCTGAGACCATCCTGAATATCAGATATTTACATTACGATTCATAACAGTAGCAACATTACAGTTATGAGGTAGCAACGAAAATAATTTTATGGTTGGGTCACAACATGAGGAACTGTATTTAAAGGGCCAGAAGGTTGACAACCACGGGGTTAGAAGGAAGCAACGGTGGTCCAAGAGGCTTTCAAACTCCACAAGTGACCCAATGCTAACATTTCACAGCAGGAAAGGCCTTGTCTTATCTACCACCAACACAGATTCTATCCTATAAACACCTGGAGAGCCATTTAAGGGACTATAAAAATACTTAGACTTCTGTCATTTCTTTGATTCTGCGCAGTGCCTGTGGAATACCAGGTGTGTCCCCCTTTGACAGCCTGAAAGCTGAGGCACAGGGATGTGGTCAGTCTTTGGTGAGTGCCCAAATGCAAGCAAGAACCTGGGCCTTGTGAACTGGAGTTCTCACCGCTACAGGGAGCGGGATCCGGAGCCAGACCTCCTGCCCTGTGACTGTCTATGTGTGACTAATTTTCCTCATAGGACAATCCTCATTTTTGAGGATTCAATAAGTTAAGCACTTAAAATAGTATAAACAGTGTTACACAGAAGTTCATGGTACTCTCTAATTAGGCCACATTCCATTACTGCAGAACCTAAATATGAAGAATCAACAGCTGAAATGGAAATACTCAAAAGCAAGTCCTCTGTGGGAATGAGCAGGGATGAACAATGAGGATAAAAACTTAAAAATATCAAAGTATATTCATGCCAGTGGAGTACAGGCATGCCATGGATGAGCTGGGCATACACAATTAAAGGTGGTACGTGGTATATGATGGCCCCAGGAAAACTGTAACTCAACCTGTGGCCAATATGGCTAACACTGCAAATAAACCAGTGCCTGGTGAGCTGGAAAGGTTAGCATTCATTATAATCCCTCTTTAAATTTACTTTTTTACTCTATTCCGATTTTCTCTTCTATTATTCCATTTATTTCCTCCCTATCTTCTCTCCTTTTGCCTTTCTGCTTTGAACCTTTAATAAACCTTAGACCTATAAGGGATAACACATCACGTTACTAAAATTACAGCGTGGTGCATGAATCCCAATGTAAACATTATTTTAGTGCAACGCAGTTCCCAATTTAATTATTTTAATACTAGAGGCCCAGTGCGGTTCCTCAGCCTGGCCTGCGCCCATTCACAATCTGAGACCCCTTGATGTCGGAGATCCAGTGCATGGATTTGGCCTGATCCTTGCAGGCCAGGCCAAGAGACCCCACTGGTGCATGAATCTGTGCACCGGGCCTCTATTATGCATATAAGATCTTTGGTTAATCTCTTCCACCCTCTCCCCTCCCCCCTTCCCTCTGAGATTCATCAATCTGTTCCATGTTTCCATGCCTGGTGGTCAGTGTGCATAAAGCTACTGGTTGAATGGTCCCTTAGGTTTTTATATCTATATTAGGGGCCCAGTGCATGAATTCATGCACCTTGAAAGGAACTGTGGCCCACGAGGCTGCAGTAGGCACAGGGGTGAGTCTCGTTTCATCCTCCACGCCCCCACCTGGCCCCTCCCACTGTGGCCCTCGACCCCCTGTCTGCTGGCGGTCCTGCTCCTGCCACAGCCGCTCCCACACACTGATGGCACTGGCCCCACTCGCACCCACTGACAGTGTGGAATGATTGGGGCCAGCGCCAGCAGCGGGTGCAAGTGGCAGCTGCTGCCTCGGTTGCCCCTCAGGAGCAGGAGGAGGTAAAGAACCCTCAGGGGAGATCAGGGCTAGAAGCTGCCACTCATATCCACTGATGGTGCTGAGTGATCAGGACCGGGTGTAAGTGCAAGGCGGGACTGCGGTGTGCAGGAGCAAAGAATTTTCAGTAACCACCAGAGGCTCACCCCAATGACAGCGACCGGTGCCCCACCTTGGTCTGGTGCCCCCACTCACCTGCTCCACCATCCCACCATGGCCAACGCGCGCCATGTTCTGCACACCCCTCCTGGTGGTCAGGGCACGTCATAGTGACTGGTTGTTCAGTTTTTACATTTGTTCCACCATTTGGTCTATTCGCATATTAGCTTTTTATTATATAGGATAAATATTATAGCATCAAATTGTTGGATATCTGGGAACAACTGAGCTCTGGGGAAAATCTGATTTATTTTAAATAAAATGTAAAAAAAAAATGCTTCAATAGCATTTATTTTCTTTTCAAAGCCACTTCACAGACACTCTGCAGTTTTTAACCTCAATCACTTAGCAACACTTACCCTCTATCATTACACAAGAGCAGCAGAACCACCGATCATTCAATTGCTAACCCGGAACTTTGCTTTATAGAAGTGGATTGAGAAGCCCAAGGTTACACTTCCAATCTGTACAGCAATCTGTACAGACCCCTATGTCAAGCTAACCATGAAAGACATTCTTTTTCCACTACTTCTACATTATTTACAACATAAATTTCTCTAGATAAACAATGACACCCTCCTGAATCAATCAAACTCTGCACATTTTCACAAAACACAAACCTTTGGGAGGTGTGAGATTGACTCCATTTTTAAGGCACCACTGTACTGGGAAAATCCCCAAAGAATCTGCATGGCACAGCATTGAGAGTTTACTAGGTTCTGGTCTTAGGTCGTCAATAGTCACTTGAAAAAAATGATTGTTAAAAACCTGAAAGAGAAAACCAATACAGCCAATGGTTAGTTCCTTGGGATTACATATAAGACTAGTAATGAAAATATTGGCACAGCTTCCAAATGCAATCAATGTATTTCATCAAAATGGTTTGACCACAAACTGGCATGTCAACGTATATTACTAAATTGATCCAGTTGCTAAAAAGTTAGAGTTGATCACTGTGGTCATATTAATAAAAAGTAAGCGAGACAGAGAATAAAACGTAAACCAATAATCATAGCTGAAAGATAAACAAACTGCTGAAGTAAGACAGACAAACCCTGACCAAGGAGAAAGCCAGGCGGGCACTGAAAGGTCTAATTGGTTTTTCAATGTCCACAGCAGGGACACACGTTCTCACACCAGGTCAATCAACAACACTGCAAGGTCTGGCCTGAAGATTTCCAGTCTCATCTAAGTCTCATGTATTGCTCATCTAGTATCCGCCCAAATGCCCCACCCTCTAGCCCAGTGGTTCTCAACCTTCCTAATGCTGTGACCCTTTAATACAGTTCCTCATGTTGTGGTGACCCCCCAATTTCATTGTTACAATTTGAACATAATTAAAGCATAGTGATTAATCACAAAAAATATGTAATTATATATGTGTTTTCCGATGGTCTTAGGTGACCCCTGTGAAAGGGTCGTTGGACCCCCAAAGGGGTCACGACCCACAGGTTGAGAACCGCTGCTCTAGCCCAAGAGGAAATCATTCACACCAGGCCTGTCCTTAGTGTTCTCACAGTCTAACAGCGCACTCCCTTGTCGGTCTATCAAATCACAGTACATTTTCAAAGGTCCAACCTGAAAGTCAACACAGCTGGGACATTTTCCCAAACACTCAGTTGGAATAAAGGACCCCTGGTCTGTGCCCCCAAATCATCAGGCTTGTATCTCTATACCGAACAACCTCTTTTACCCCCGAGGACTGATATCACATCTGTCTACCTTAGCATATCCTAATGCTTTGAGGACTGTGGCCTCTTCGTTCCTCATGGAGGTATTCCCACCATGCAGAGAAAACGTTTTGTGCGCAGAAACTGGCTAATCATACACTGGATATGAGGGGGAAAAGAAGTCCATGAAAAAATAGAAACAAAGCACGATGATGAAAAAAGAAGGGTGCAAAAAGCAGGTGAACCCCCAGTCAAGAGCATGATGGATCTAGAGAGCCAAGTATGTAAAACAGACCAGAGGGAAAAAAAAACAGCACTTTCCCAACTCAACAGAAAAGCAGCCAGTCTTTCTTGGGAAACCTTGACACTCTCCCTACGCTATGATTCCTGGCTCCTTCATTTAAAAATATTTTCTGGACGCAAACTAGTTCAAAGATAAGCAGGATAGGAAACGCACTTCAGTTCTTCTTGATGTTAATTCCAGTAAATAGTTAGGATTCTGCTGCCTGAGTTTTGCAAAGGATCAAACATCACCTTCCCAGGGCGGGGTCTTCCCTGACAACCCTACTTAAAGTCACATCTTCCCTTCCTCCACCAACACTCCATTAGTTCCTTCCCTGATGCATCTTCCTCCTTTTCATGTAGCCTTTAACATACTACATTTGCTTACTTATTACTTAGAGAGAAGCTAAATGGCTCAGAAACACTGGGCCTTCTGGTCAACACACAGGTCTCGAACTAACGCCTGGGCAGTTAACTAACTTGCCCAAGACTGTGCAGCTCAGAGCTAGCAAATAGAAACAGAGCCCAAGACTTTAATTCCAGTATCCTTAGCTCTGAACAGTGCAATACATTTTACATTATAGATGATATCGTCATCACCACCATCATCTGTCACTAACTCACTGTTTTGGAACACCAAAAACAAAATCCCACTGTACTGCTAAAAGATGGGCATTTAATACTGCATCTGCTACATGCTTATCCACCTATTTGCTTTAACATTACTTATTTCTTCAACAGTTGTGCCATCAAGAAAAGCCCCAAGGAAATAAAAAGGGAAATTTCATTATGATGATTAATAACGGCACAATGCATTATATTCTCAAACTCAATATCCTAAAACATTATCCAGTGTTAATAGAAACGTATTTATTTATAAATACCTTCTGCATGGAGATTATTCTGATACTATGTTACATGTACATGAAACTTGAACCTGGGGAGGTGCTCATCCAAGTCCATGCATTACACAACACGTGGCCAATAAAGAAGGAGAGGTCTATAAGAATGAATGACTTAAGTATTTTATCTTTGGTACAAAAAGTAGGAAATATAAAAATGAAAATGTATCTTAAAAAATCAGAGAAAATACCCTCCCACTCCCAAACTCCATAAGATTTGTTAAGGGAGTAAACTGTTTTACCTTGGAAACCAAACTACTGCCACTGGAAGTCCACGCAACAAAATACAGATATTCAGGCTGGACCTAATTATAATTAGTATGTCACATCCCAACGTCACATGTACAACTATATAAAGGCATAAAAATGTAAATGTCTACCCCTGGCAGGCTAAGCACATTTGCATCTCTGTTTGGCTTAAAAAAAAAATTTTCCAAGTGAAGCTGATACCACAGCCTCTTAGAATGAGGACAAGGCGATATATATCCAGATAAATGAGCAGCTGGCATCACTAAATCACCCGCTGCTCGAACAAAGGGAAATTCTGGTCAGGTTTCAACAAGATATCACTCTTTAGTTTTCTACAAATGTGCAACAACCAGAATACACAGTAAAGAACCCTGAAGCTCATTTCAAATAACATGGTTTTTAATGGATGGTGTATAAACATGATAGCACGCATTTCAATCTCGAGATTATCACTCAAAGTGTAAGTCAATATTTTTCTCATATGCAGTTATTCTTTAGATAAATTACTTTAACAGTTATAAAAAATAATTTATAGTCATTAAAGGAAAATATTTCAAGGGGGAGAAAAAGACATTTCATTATCATAACAATTTTCCACATTCTGTAAATCACTGCCACCAATCTATTTCTCGAATTTTACCAAATCATACATTTAAAAAAGCACGACTCAAGTAACATTAAAACACTTGTTACTGCATTAAGAAATCCAGTCTCTTTCAGAAAAAAGAAATTGAAATGGAATTAACCATTTTTTAGTGTCTTCAACTTTATAAAATTCATAAATCAATCTGTGACACCAAAAGGATCGTATCCTAAGACTATGCATCTGGGTGTCAT
The DNA here is from genome assembly GCF_000327345.1 of Myotis davidii. Taxonomy (NCBI): domain Eukaryota; kingdom Metazoa; phylum Chordata; class Mammalia; order Chiroptera; family Vespertilionidae; genus Myotis; species Myotis davidii. The sequence continues at coordinate 1,374,243 of NW_006297018.1, read as the reverse complement.
ACATTTCATATGTTTGTTCTCTGGTTGTAAAGTCCTGCTCCAACTTGCTTATGGGTCCTCAGGCGTGTGGCAGTTACAGGAGCTATTGTGTGAGCTATTGAAGACACATCTGATTGTACCCCAAATACAATTGAGACATTCTGCCAACGTGCAGTAACATCAAAGAAACTTCTTTGTTTTTATTTCTAAAGTCAAATATTTTCTTGTAATAAGGAGAGAAAGAATAAATAGACCCAATTGATTTCTTCATATTAATTATGAAACTATTTATTTGGAAAAGTACTGCAGGATCAAGACTCTCAGGGGGAAAAAAAATGCACACAAAGAAATCCTTCTTTGCACTGCCTACAATAAAAAATACAAAGGCCCATAGTAGATAAACGATCAAGTTTTTCAAATACTTTAAACTCAAAATATAAATTTCTTTCTCTTCCTCTTGGATCACAAATTTCAAGATAGACCATTTCTCCACAGGCACAGTCTGATCAGCAGTTGGTAATGTTGCCAAAAAAGGAGAGCAAATGAAAGATGACAGTAAATGTAAAATTAGAGGCGTTCTGTTGGATCATGAAAGAGTTCATTTTAGCTTAAGAATGACTGACATCCCAACCCACTGTGGCGACAATCAGCTGTGGTCTACCTTGATCATCCTCTTCACACAGTAGTATTTTCATTTCAAAAGTTATGTATGCACAGCGAGCCGATGGAAAACTCAGCAATATGCATGGCTTTAAAGGGGACATGAAAGGCTTCAATTTCTCTTCAGTGGGTATGTTGAAAATAAAGTGTGCTGAAGATTCACTGGGCTTCTGACTCCAGTTCTAGGGTTGGCCCTTGAAACTGGTGATGTGTATCTTGCATTAACCACCACAGCACTTTGTAATAAACAAACTTAAAATTCAGTTCTAAAACAATCAGGCTTATATTTCACCAGCTAACAAGGGTAAGATAACAAGGGTAAGAAAGACCATTTCTCCACAGGAACCAAACACAGTCTGATCAGCAGTTGGATGCCCGGATGCCTGTGGCATACTTTTTTCTTGGGCGATAACTGCGATAACATGGTACCCATAAATGGGACCAAAGGTTTGGGTGAGCATAGCTAATATTTTACTGAGCATTCACATGTGCCAAGTACTGTGCCAGGCACTTCATGCATGATTCCTCACTTCTCTCAATGACATAAAGTGGATGGTATAATATCTACGGTATAGATAAAAAAACTAAGATCTTTAAAATATAAGTAATTTATTCAGCTAGTAATTAGCAAAGCTGGTTGGGATTTATCTGCAAAGCCATTTGTGGGGACTAAAACATTATGCCCCCAAGGAATTAAAACATTAAATATTACGTTAGTGGGCATCAAGAGACCTGGGTTTGAATCCATGAAATTGACTTTTGAACCATTAATTACCTTCCCTAGAAAATGCATGAAAGGTAAGGCTCACTGGTTGAATGTTGACCCATAAGCCAGGAGGTCACAGTTTGATTCCTGGTCAGTGTTGCAGACTGGATCCCCTGTAGGGAATATGCAGGAGGCAGCCAACTGGTGATTCTCTCTCATCACTGATGTTTCTATCTTTCTCTCTCCCTTCCTCTCTCTGAAACCAATTAAAAAAAAAAAAAAGCTTACAAAAAAAGAGTTCTACGTTTGTTGGTTTCTTCCATCATTTATAAGAGATACTTAAGGTAGAAACACATACTTTTGATGTTACCATAGCTGACTTCATTGAGATGTCTTTGATGGAGAAGGAAAATTATAATCTTAAAAGCCTATCAGACCATAATTAAAATGCTTTTACATGAAAGGCAATTTCATTTTAAATTTGCACATCTCAGAAGCATGACTTTGCCTTCATCAATGAAAGCAGGTGATTACAAGGAAGTAGAAGTGCAATGGGAATTTGCTTTTCACCATTTGCAGGTATTTTTGAAATATAATCAGATCAATCATATTAAATACTATCTGTTCAGGAGGAACAAGTTCACAGTCATGCATCTTTAACCTTCCTCCAAGTCACTCATGGGCATGAGTGTCCACATACTGTACTATCAGAAGACAAGTGAAACTCACCCCAACCATGACATGAGAGGACATCTGATCAGACTCGCTCTATGCTACCAGTGATAAAGAGAGAGCTTCAAATAGCACTGGATGGGAAAGAAGGCAATCTGACTTAGGTTCTCTTGGAACTGTAGCATATCCTTATGCAAACACATTTCATCTGGTTGTCTTTCAGTAGAAAGACTTATTTGATCCACTCTGGAGGTTGAGATGCAGAGTAAGGGTGGGACACTCACCTTGGTCACTGATGCAGGACAGATATGAAAGGGCTCACTCATATTCACTGTTTCTAGCTTCATCCCAACTGTGAAGAAATGGCTTCGCAAATCTGCATGATCCTGCAGGGAAAAAGGGTACAAAAATTAAATGAGCTGGGATTGTAAATTAATTTGGTAACTGTCTGGATGCTTTCCTTGAACATTTTATTGGGCAACTGAAATCAGATTGAAATAATTAACTCCCCTCCCCATTTCAAATGTCTAATTATTGCAAGATACTGCGGATTTAATTATTTTCTACAAGCTCGATTTGCTTTTCCAAGAGAGAGGAAACAAGCCTTTGTGGCCATGCTTAAATTTACACGAAGCAAAAAATTCACAATGCACTGCTTTGATCTTCTTTGTCACCATAAATGGAGCACAGCAGAGTAGTAGAGGCGATCAGTCACCTAAAACACAGCTGAGACATCATCTTCAGAAAATGTGGCCCCTTGCCACCGGGGTTACTTCATGGGGCTTCAGTGAGTACCTTGTGGGTGATGCAGCTTGTCTCTATGTCCGTGTCTAAGAGCACACACACAGCTTATCCGTTATTGGTGGCAAGCCTATGATCTTGGAGATGTGTGCACACAAGGGTCCAAAACAGCCCTGCAGACCATCAGAACCTGACTCCTGCTCAATAAAGTTGAGCAACACCTCCAGTTTAATAGATGTCTGGCAGTTTTATAACTTGCTTACAGCAACCTAAGTGTGTCAGGTGGGACTTTCCTGTCTTCTCAAGAAAACAAATTTCAATATCTACTTTAGCTACACAGCCATAGATGAAGCTGGCTGGACTCTGGGTACCAGGATTTATCTTGCTGAGATGGAGGTCACCTCATAACTCAAAGTCTGTATAAAGAGTAGTGGCTAAATAAAAGTATTTGCAGGCTACCCCTGAGGAAATTATACCTGCAAATAAATCCCTCTATTTCTAAATACATCAACAGGGAGTGAAGTACAAAAACACCTGGGGGGACACTACTTTCTTTTATCTGCAAATCTAAAGTGGCTCTTTAATTCAATTATGCATTCTACATCCAATTCTGATGACCTTACAGATTCCCACAGGGCCGGGCCTGCTCCCCTGGCAAAAGTTGGTCAATGTGGTAGTTGTACAACACAAGACTAGAAAAAAAGAATTGCTTATACAATTCTCTACCATTCCACTGCTTACCAAAGAAGTTGCAGAATGTAACCACCTACAGACCACAAGGCCTCTCTCATTTCTCACATCACCACAGCAGCCTACAGAGGTCTCCGTACCAATAGATTCAAAGTAAGCATTGGGTGTGGCTGAAACAAACAGCTCGACCTCCAGAACGAGAAGGGATGTGGTCAGTGTGCAATATGACAAAAACTCACTGAAAGAACTGGCCCGTTCTAAACCTTTATCAATTCCTTAAGAATTTATAGTCATCACTTCATAAAAATTATATATATAAGGAAAAGCACACAGAATTATTTTGGGGTTCAGGAGATTATTTTATACTGAAAATAGAGCATTTATTTTTAAAGGTAGTTGGGGAAGCTGGGTCCAGAAAAGAAATTTAAAAAGAAACAGTATAGAAAGTTTAATGCATATTAATACTCATCAACCATAATGCCAAGGCAAAGCCAGAAAGCACAGGTGTTGAGACAAAAGTAGTAAATTGAAAATGACTAACTGACATCTGAATTAGCACGTTCCTATCAGACATCATGACTCCCAGTATCTCACTATCAACAGGGATTGAGGCACATTAGTAGATTTCATAGATAAATATTTTTTTCTTGTAACCTTTTGAAAAGAAAAATTATTCTAAAGTTATAACATCATAAAAGTTTGTCTGAATATACTCAACAAATTTAAACAGTCATCATTATACGTTTTTACAAATCAGAAATGCACTCATGCACTAATGACACATTTCTAATTCTAATAAAATGCCCAGATGAATGTAATATTTTCACAGAAGTCCTTCTGTTTCCCTCTCTGCTACAGCAGAAGTTCCCTCTCATTACTCACAGCTATAAGGCTAAACATTCTTGAGATGTGGTTCACCAACAATAGAAAACTTGTAACTTCTTCCTTGGTTGCCTCCACCACCAGAGAGTTGTCCTTGCAATTTCCATCTCTCACCTGTTCTTCTGCTGGCTTCTCCTTTGCATTTCCCTTGTGAGGGTGTCCTGACAGTATTCTGAGCTTCTGGTCTACCTGCCTGCAATCTTAATCTTCTATTGATTTCAGCTTGTGTGCCCCTTTTTTTGTCCCATATACTGTTCCTACCTTTGTTCTCTGAGTAGAGCAAGCTTTCTAAGAAGAGTTGACCCATGACCACCAGACACTCTCTACATTCCAGGCTCTCAGGTTGACCTTGACCACTGACTGGAAGCCAAATCTACACCTATCTTATATCTATGCTCCAAGCCCTACAGAAAAGACTCTATCACAGCTTCCACTG
>NW_006297018.1:1356783-1369416 GCF_000327345.1 Myotis davidii | reverse complement strand
ACACGAATAGTTGTTTCCTTATTTTATTCAAAGTCATCTAGTGTAACCAGGTATTGGCTGCCTTTCCTTAGAAATAACGCAAAAAGGCTTAAGATAGCAATGTGATCCTTAGGTAAGCTTAACCTTTCAGGGTTGCAGACTATATTATAAATGTTTATTATTAATGATGATTATGATGGACTGTGCATCAAGCAGTATTTCTAAGTTATGAGGGGATCACTTTGTGCAGATATCACACACTCTCTTCCTTCTTTCCTGGAGTCTGTGCACTTATTTTGTCAACCACTGATTGTCTCTCCCTCTCTGCTCATACACAGAAAATACTATTAATCATTAATGTCAAAATCATACATGTCCATATATGGGATAAAAAAATTAACAATATTAATATTTTTAAATAGTGAAGATATTGTTGACAATATTTTGCTCTGATGACATTAAGAGATTTTTAAACAATTTAAAAATAACGCTTAATTAGCAAAGATTTGAACTTTCCCTGTGTCAATCATGGCTCAGATTTTCAACATCCTAAATTATTTCTACTAGATTTCAGCTGCAAGCAGACAAACTTCTTCCTTGTGGAAATACATCCAAACTATGTGAAAACTCTTAAACCTACTTGTTCAATATACTGGAAAAAGGAGCCAGATATTTTGAGAGGTAGTTGCATCCAAACATAGGAATTTATACTCTGGTCTCAAATATTCATATCTGTCTATAATATCTTGTTAAATTTGAACTCCAGATTTCAGAAATTACTTTGAAAACTATAAAATACATTTCTGTATTCCCAGCCTTAACTTTCTTAAGGCTATATTTTAAATTAACATTTAAAAAGAAAAAGAAAAAAATCCTACAATTACCATGTAGAAATCCCACCAGTTTCAAAGGTAAGTCACCATAATGGAATTTTTTTTTTTTTTAAATTTAGGAGCAAAGACACGTACTGATGATGAGTTTTACTATATCTACTACTTTCATTCTTAGGTTTTTCATGAACAATGATGTCAGAAATGTTTTATTACAGACACAAAATAATATTTTCAAAAAGAACTTGTAATTGAATCATCTGGCCATTGGAGACTTTTAGAAAACATGACAGGTAGTACATGCAATACTGTCTAGTCAATGTTGAACTCTCTCATTTATATTATAGAGTTCATCCAAGAAATATCCCAATAAATATTTACTGCATTGAGCTGAAGAAACATAAAAAACTGGATCATTGACATTCACTCCAGTTCTATGTTCTATCATTCAGTCAGTAAGCATTCATTAGAAACCATTGAGGTACCACAAAGCAGGCTGCTAGGTCATGCACAGAACACACACACACAGAAAATACTACATTTATCAAAGAAAGAAGGAAAAGAAAAAGAACAGTTATGAAAGATCCAGGCTTAGAAGAAACTTCAGAATATTTTTACTTGTTGCAAATAAAAATTATTACCACTCTGATGATGGAAGTCCAAGGGTTTATAGGAGTAAATCTTAATTCTAACTATGAAAAGCATGTGTAGAATGATAAAAACTCTGGCACAGTAAGTTTGGTTGGAGAAGCTGGGTCTTAAATACTGATTGAGGCATTTGAGCCTGATATTGATATAAAAGGCAAGCGAAGTCCTTTAGACATTCATGAAAAATAGTTTTTTATGATAAGCAAAAAATTCAAAACCAGTGAATTTCAACATAGGGCAATTCACAGACCTCTGAGCTCTGTGTGGGTATATATGTACATTCATATTAGTGTATGAGAGAAAAGGCACAGATATTTTCAATGAAACACAAATGTAATCACCTGTAGACCATTTACTTCGGGCTGTTAATGAAGTCAGAGTATATGCATTCATTTATAAAAACACAGCTAATCATTTTCTATGTTAAGCAGAGAGAGTTCCTGGCCCCTGAAGATGATTCACAGAACCAATTATCTACTGAGAGATAATGGAAAACTCACTGTGGTTTGAAAGATACATTCTGGCCTTTGCAAAAGCTCTAGAGAATCATTCACACCTCACAATGACTGGATCAAGAATGATGTTATTCCTGAAATCAGGAGGGATTACTAAATCCTTAGTACATTTACAAATATGCCTGTCATATTCAAGAAATACTGTTTATTTAATTATTCTGGAGTCCAGTTAAATTGCTTACAGAAAAACTCCTTTCATTTAAGAAATGCTGGCAATGTCGTTCCCATCTACATTCATCACTACACATTTTATTTTGTCCTAAAGTAGTTTTATATTGATCAGAAGTAAAAATACCATTTATTTTATGGAAGGATGGTCTTACCAGCCTACCTTAAAAATCACTTTTCAGGGAACCTTTTTTTCAATGGAATGACAATGTAAAAGAGATTATGGGTACATCAACTTCTGTTTTCCACTAAGGTTTCATCACCTTTATTATCTCCTGAACCCCAGTAACTTTCACACTCTCTTACCAAGATCCAGTGACAGCATTGAGAATAACTTGGTTGGGTATATGATATCAAGCAGGAAGAAACAATAATAATTAACATATTATAAAAACTTGTACAGTCCATCTTTATAGTATTATTTACTTCTCACAACAGCAGTACCCATCTTACAGTGAAGAAATTCAGACACAGAGAGGTTAAGTTACCTAAGCAAGGACACAGCTAACAAGTGGCACCAGGACTCAAATCTGAGTGGTCTGACTCTAAGTCCATGGTTAGCTAGCAGGTTAGAGAACACACTAGGACGCAAAGACCCAAAATGATCTTTTATTTTTTTTATTACTAACTAGGAAAACAAACAAATAAAACGCTTACAACCTACAGGATCCAAGTATTTTATTTCAAAGACATGTATCGCCAAGCTAAAAGTGATGGCTACTAATATGATCATTTACTAACACTTACAATATTTGTTGTTAATTCATAACTTTTCAATAGCTTTGGAAAAGATGTGTCAGAACTTTGACACTAAAAATTGTCCCCAAAATGTTTATATATGTCAGTCACAACTTTATCAGCAATGGATAAACATTGTTATTAACTGCTTTTATGTGCCCCTTAAGCAATGAAGACTGAAAACATGTGAGCAGCATTAAGCCTATGGTGTTTTCAAATTATTCTTCATTGATATCTATGCTTTTATATTGTTATCAGTGTTAACCCAGATGGGTTAATCTGATCTAGAAATGTTCCTGGCTGTATAGTACACACAAATCTCAATTTGTCCATGGTATTGAAAATACTATAGGTTAAGCACTAATGTATGTGAATGAAGAGAAGAGTGGACCATGTGGTTCTTGACATGAAATTGAGTTAGAAAATGACTAAGGAGTGATAAATGCAAACCATAATGCTAGGAAAGAAGTTTGGACAAACTGCAGTATATTTGGTTGCTGGGGCTCACATCTTATGTTATTTCACCTATGAAACAGAGGTCAAGAAGATGAAACCACCTCAGAGCATTCCTGGGTACACACTAGTCACCTACTGCTCTAAACATTAGCCTCTGACAAAGTCTCTGCATTTGAAGGGATTACCATGCCTGGGAAAAGGCTCTTGTTGGTTCTGGAAGAATCCAACATAGCTGTTAAAGAAACACTACTGCACAAACTGCCTTAATGTTAGTCATCGTGCGTAAGCACCCACCACATCTCTGGCAGAGTGACAAAGCTTCGGAGTGAACACTGAAGTTCTTATAAAAGAGACTAGAGGCCTGATGCACAAAAATTCGTGCAAGAATGGGCCTTCCTTCCCCTGGCTGCCGGCCCCACCTTTGCTCCACCTCTCCCCACTGCCCAGAGGCCCTGAGTGGCTGGGGCAGTGCGGAACGCCTGCATTGTCACCATGGCAACAATGCAAGCATCCCGCCCCACCCCACCCACTTGGCGCCTGCACATGCAAATTAACTCGCCAGCTTTGTTGGGTTAATTTGCATACTCACTCCTGATTGGCTTGTGAGCATCATGAAGGTATGATCAATTTGCATATTTCTCTTTTATTAGTGTAGATAAGGACTATGATCATTAATCTATAGGAGATGAAGAGTATTGCTAATTGAAAAGACAGGAAAAATGAAAGAACTTTCAGTCATTTTAGGTTCCACTACCTCCCACATGCCTTGAATGTAGCTCCCCTCTCCACATTCACTTTCAGGGCTTGCAGAACTGTAGGTTATGCTGTTATAATGTGATTTGACCATCAGAGACTCCCACCCTGGCTTCATTAGATAAATACACCTCATACGATATAAAAATATGAAGAATGTGGCAGAGGGGAGAATGAGTGCAATCTAAAGAACACCACACAATTAAAATGCACTTGGTGAGGATTTTAATGTTAGGAAGAGCAGTGAATCATTCACTGTGCAGAAACCAAACTTTCAACCTGAGTCCCACAATCCACAGCTGCAGAAAATTGCCTTCAGTGGTGGCAATCCAAGCGCCAACCTTTATTTCTCTGGTTCTTCCTTCCTGCTTATGTTGTTACAAAATAAAATGAACAGCAAATACATATGTAATTCAGCCCCCCTCCACATATTTTAACTACCAAACTCATTTACCATGTCATACTTACGAGAAAATACTGCAAAGTATATAATTTTGTCTGTTCCAACATGCCAGTTTTTGGTCCACAGGGAACTCAAACATTGCATATGCATCTTTTAGGCCTCAATTAATTTGCATAATTTCTAAGAATAGGCTTCAGTGAAGTTAAAGGTTTTAATTAGTATTACATTCAAATTGATATATAATGAACTACGCTTTAATTCCTCTACTTATATCAACATATGTCATGCTAAAAATAGACCCAGTGCAATTCATCATATTGTTCCTTTTTATTTCACCAGTGATTTAGTGCTCATATGTTCATTAGAAAATTACTCTCATTCATTTCATCTAATCCTGGACATTAGGATGCCAGCATTTATTAAGTCAATAGCATTATTACATTTCAATTCTCCTGCACTGAATTAAATTTAGCCAATGAAATATTTATAATAAAAATGTTAATAAAAACCCTGTAAGCTGAACACTCATAAGCTTCCCAATTTTTACTTACAGCTGTAAATAGCAGTTTTATCTATGACTCATACATTAAATCAAGTTAAAAAATAGTAATGAGGAAATGTAGTACTATATACTTCGACCTGAAGCACAAGATTTATAATAGGCGATTATAGCGGGCTTACTTCACAGGAAGTCCAAAAACTGGTACACTAAGTTCTTTAAAAAAAAAAATAGGGGCAATGAGAATGCTTTTCATTGATTACCATTTAGCGCCATAAAAGCACTTGTAAGTGGCAAGAAATTCCACCTTATTTATGGCACCACTATGAAAAAAACAAGGCCGATTTTGTGTGTAGGTACACAGTGATTACACTGTCTTTTTTCACGCTTAGTTAACTTCCCAATAAGTGAGGGCACCCTCTTATGTTTCCACAGCAATGCTCTCAGCGGTCTGAGTGCTGCTGGCTGAAGAGAGTGTGGTGGACACCGTGTGGGTCAATTCCGCTCCCAGCCCCACACCCACTGACAGGCTGTTGTTGACAAAATTATTGCTGGGGGCCCCTTCTGCTGAGAGCCCTAAATGCAGCTAAACTGTTGTCGTAGAAATATGACCAACAGCCCTGTATGGTCTCCTCAGGTGGATACCACCCTTCAGAGAAAAGGAAGAGCTGGTGATGAGCACACTTCCCCACAAAGCAGACTGACTATGTTTCCACCTTCCCAGGCACAGACAGCAGCTGCTGGAACCTAGGGAACCGGCACCTGTCTCTACTGTGTTCTGTCACAGGTGGGGAACACTCCAAGCTGGAAAGTACCCAGTTGCCAGCCAGGCTGGCACAGATCAAAGAATTGGTAAGGTAAGGTCTCCGGTGCCTCCTTCAAAATTTGGCTGCCCTCACTTCCCCTGGTCTATCTCTTTCTAGATGAGTGAACTATTCATCCTCTAGACCAGCGGTTCTCAACCTGTGGGTTGCAACCCCTTTGGGGGTCAAATGACCCATTCACAGGGGTCCCCTAAGACCATCAGAAAACACATATATAATTACATATTGTTTTTGTGATTAATCACTATGCTTTAATTATGTTCAATTTGTAACAATGAAATTGGGGGTCACCACAACATGAGGAACTGTATTAAAGGGTTGCGGCATTAGGAAGGTTGAGAACCACTGCTCTAGACTATGGTTTCTCCATCTTGGCACTGTTGACATTTGGAAGCCAGATCAGTCTATGTTGGGGGTTTGTCCTATGCACTGTAGTATGTTTAGCCAATAGATGCCAATAAAGTTCTACCCACTAGATGCCAATAATGCTCCATTCATTAAATGCCAATAATGCTCTCAAGCTCTGACCATCAAAATACCTCCAGACATTGCCCAATGTCTTCTAAAGGGCAAATCCAATACCGTTGAGAACCACAAGCTCAAAATGTCAACAGAGCCTCTACCAAAGGCAACTGAACAATAAGTGACTCAACATCTTCCAGTTCACACCTGGTAGGCAACACACTACTCTTCCAGTAAGATTCATTTTCTGGTTCTTTGTTACAATGATATTTGGCTTAAATATTCTATCAAGTTTACGTCTAAAAACAGTACAAAAGCAACAGGGGAAAACACCTTAATCTTGGGATTGAGAAAGATTTATACCTGGGCCCTGGTTCCACCTCAGGCTCTCTATGAGGTAGGGCAACAGGCTAATTCCTCTAAGCCTGGAGTTCTTCAAGTATACAGTAAGACTAACAATGCCCACTGTGCCAGGTTATTGCAAGGATAGTGAGGCTATGTATGGAGAGTGCCTAGTATAACTTATCCTGCTGGCGCTCAAGAACTGGAAGCTATTATCAGTACAACTAAAACTCGGTCCACTGGAGAATGATGTGCAAGTTCACATGAAGTGCCCATTGCTTCATTTGCATTTTTCTACTCTGTGCCTCTGTCCACTATCCTGGAGAGTCTGCAAGGGTTAATCTAGATCCCATTACATGAGAACAAGGACTTATAACACTTCAACCAGCCTTGCTCCTATCCCTCATTGATGAACCTACAGTCTCTCATGATCAACAGAAACTCAGAAACAATTGAGGGCGAGTGGACTAATTTGAACAAAATCACAGGTGAAGTGACTAAATTTCCCAAATTCCTTTACAAACTCGACACATGTGTGCCATGTATGCATGTGTTTGCTTTTAGGGAAATCAAGATGCTGGGCTGAGTTGGGGAGTGGGGGGTGGGGAGGTAATTTATCCTTTTGGGATCTGGACATCTCACCAGCAACTACAAGATTGGTATCTTTTAAAATATTAACTAGCTTTAAGTCAGGTTTCTACTATTCTAAACTTATGCATTCTTCTTTTAATGTAAAACTCAGAACATTATCTAGTCATGTAAGAGTTTTTATGGTTTGTTGATGTTGGTCCTTTTGGTTATAAATGGGGCTGGAGACAAAAAGAGGCAGATTTTAATCACACCCTTGACTTTTATGCCAGCAACACAAGGAGACTCAGAGTAGGATGGTCGTCTGAAAACATGAAGAAAGAAGACAGAGGACTGAAGGACTCCCACACTTTCATTTCTATCCAAAACACACACATCCCCTCAGGGTGCCTTTCTCAGGGCAGGAGGGAGCACAATGAAGGTCGGGGTTCAGTAACACAGCCTTGGCGTGCCGGGCCCCTATCACATGTGGTCCTCATTTTCCATTCGATCTTAAACCTCTGAAGACCTCAAGGACTTAAAGTTCTCTTTCCATCAGTTTCCCTACGTGAGATGCTGCAATTTGCAACTGCCAGTTCCTGAAAGGCACCGTGGAGATTAGAGTATGACCTAACTCACAAGGGACCCGTGCATGTTCCTAGAGGGGGAAAAAAAAACTGCCTCCATACAATTTATGTTTATGATCACATGCTCCCTAGAAGAATGAACTATAATCCATTTTAAATATTCTCATTAATAGACAGTAGTATGGACAATCTGAAAAAATTTAAAACATGACGCCACAATCACTTTGAAATGTTTCTGTTTTATAAATAAGAGATGTATGGCCCCTCCCCACATCCCACCACCAATTACATTAAGTTCAAGCTAGTATTATCTTGCCTTCCCTGAAACTGCAGGAACTGGCGAGAACCAGAATAATCAGTGGCAAACAGAACCACTCGGGAATGATAACTTGCAGAGTAGATAACCAAAAGTTGACTACATTCTTACATGCTCAGTGTTTAGAATTACAAGCAAGTCACTATCTGGCAGGCTGCAGGCGGCCGCGCTCGGCTCCTGCGATCAAGCAACTGTTAGAGCGAACTCTGTGTATCTGGGATTTGTGGTTTTTACAGTTACATTTATTGTTTGACCAAAGCTGCCCTCTTTATATGTCTCTTATAAGATTTTCTCCGATACTTATAAAAACGAGACGGCCCCCGCGGTGCTTTTTCAGTTACGTAATTCATGAGCTTCAATTCAAGAACCCAGAATAGAGCGGCATAACCACACACAAGCTCTCCCTCGGCTTTCTTTCAGCCGCGCAGGGCGGACATTGCATAAACTCAACTTCTCTGTGATTTACCATCCCAGAGAGGCTGTTTCACAAACCTCTCCAAGTCTTTAAAGCAGTGGTTCTCAACCTTCCTAATGCCGCGACCCTTTAATACAGTTCCTCATGTTGTGGTGACCCCCAATTTCATTGTTACAAATTGAACATAATTAAAGCATAGTGATTAATCACAAAAAGAATATGTAATTATATATGTCTTTTCCTATGGTCTTAGGCGACCCCTGTGAAAGGGTCGTTCGACCCCTAAAGGGGTCGCGACCCACAGGTTGAGAACCGCTGCTTTAAAGCAAGAACAGCAAAGGAGGGAATGCGGCACAAGCCTGGCATAGCCTGTGCTGAGGTGAGGGACCCCGAGCAAGACAGCCTAGTACTGGCCACTGGGTCGAAAACTCAGACGTTCAGTCAACAACACCAATAGGTTCACAGGGAGCAAGCCAGCATTCTGAGAACAAAATGACCCATACCCTAAGACAGCCTTTCTTTAAAGGAACCATTTGAGTCTAACTCCATGGGAAGAAAATAGCAACCACGTGCCACACAAGAATGTTTTGCTTTATTATTTGGTATTAGGCACTCTGCCAGGTGGGACAGGGAATGTCAGGCCAAAAAATTAAGTTACGTTCATACAAATCTGAGAGAATCGAAGTATCCCACCTGAAGGCCAAACTTAGCTATGAGTTTTTTATTGTTGCTGTATTTAGCTGCTGAACGAGAGAAAAAGAAATCAGTCACCATGGAAACCGCTACATCACAATCTATCCTGATAGAACAGCTCGTATCCTTTCTTACCCCTTTGGCTGCACCAGCTGGAATAAGACAGGGAAGCTTTTCTCTCCTTGCCACATTTGATATTCTCTCTCTGGCCTTTCACAGAGGTCTCAGATGTTAAAATACAGAAAAGAGTGCCTCCTAAGAGTTAACTCTACAATCACACTGACAGGTACATCATTCAAAGGGGAAAAGAACCAAGGAAATAACAAGAGGCGGAATCTTCAGTATTACCAACACTGCCTGACACTTAACAGAGAAGAAATACGTGCATGCGATGCCCTTCTTCCAATAAGTTTGTTTTCTGCTTTTAATAATAATAATAATAATAATAATAATAATAATGAACTTCTTTTTTTTTTAAATCAATTAGCCTTTTCTTAAGCTGCCCGTTCCACTTATTACAGCATTCAGCTATGGGGATAAAGTATGATAGGCATAGCTTGAGACCATACCAAACTTACTGTTTCACTTACTATTTTGCCATTACTGAAAACCCTTTATTTACAGATTTCAAGGGCACCTTTTAACTAGTATTTGGTGTGTATACATAATTCTGGATCCGCTTAACAACTACATATGCCAGAGACAACAGAAACTGAGCTTGGATTAAACACAGAGAACTGGGTGTTTAATCCAAGTTCAAGATCCAGAACACGTGTAATCCCCTATGAGTCCTGATGAAGTATAAAAACTCAGTTACCATGACTTGCTCCCTTTTAACATCCATGGTGGCCACAGATAGTGATTTGGAATTGATCAGAGAGGCAATAACAATGGATGAAAGCAAGCATCCTGGATGTACACATCCCACCAAAAACCACACCTCTCCTTAGCTTCCAATAAGACAGAAATAACCCAGGAAGGCAATGCAATAGAGTGGAAAAACAGACTGACCAGAAGGAGAACCAGTCACTTAGTGCCAGCTCGATGGCTGAACTAAAGCATTCTCATTCCTCAAGCTCAATGTACCCACATTATATAAAGGAAATAATATATAACATTGACACCGCAAGTTCATGAGCAATGGGATTTCAGAGAACCTGGGATTTATTAATGCTGAGAGGTTCTTTGGTGTGTTTTTTTATTTGTTTGTTTAAATATATTTGTATAGATTTCAGTGAGTAAAAGAGAGGAAGAGAGAGCTAGCAACATCAATGATGAGAGAATCATTGATCAGCTGCCTCCTGCATGCACCACACTGGGGATGGAGTCTGTAACCTGGGCATGTGCCCTGATCAGGAAAGAAACCTTGACCTCCTGGTTCATATGTTAACATGCAACTGCTGAGCCACGCTGGCTGGGCTGAAATGTTTGTTTGTGTGTGTTTTTTAAATTTCAATTCATCCTTAATATTATTTTCAATGATCTCAACTACTTCCTCTTCTTAGCCACAAACTGAGCTGGGTGATTTTTTGCTGATCATGAAAATGCCATCTTAGTAGTGAATTCACAGCATGGTAACAATCGAGCCCTCTTTTTGTTGTCTATGTGTAGTCATCCAACAATGCATAATGGAGGTTATACCGATGACCTCTCTAGAATTTTTATTCTTCTGAGTTGATCTCTATAGTTATTTCTTCACTAATCCATTCAAGAATGTTTACTGAGTGCTTACTGTGTGACAGGCACTGTGAATGAAGCAGTCATAGAAATAAACTATCTGTTTTTTTAGGGCTTACCCCCCAGCTAGGGAAACAGATCAGATGGAAAAAAAAAAAGCTAATTAATACAAAACACACCTGGGGATAAATGTGATTATGAAAAATACAGCAGGGATGACAATAGGGAGATGGTGGGAGAGCCTTATTTTTTATTTTAAGAAGAGACCTGAAGAAAGGGAGGAAAGAAGCCATGGAGGAATCAGGGAATCACTGTCCAGGCCGACAGCATTACTGCAAGGCCTGAGAGGAGCATCTGAGTGTTGGTGGGATAACAGGAAGCCAGGGGGAAGCAGAGCATGCAGGCCGGCTCAGAGGGCAGGCAGCGGCTGGGCCTTGCTGGACCTGGGATGGCAAAACCTGAGTGGGTAGGATGCTACCGGAGAGTTACATGGAGAAGAACAACATGATCTGAATTTTGTTTCAAAAGAATCACTCTGGCTGTTTTCTGAAGAACACACTGTAGGCAAGCAATAATTAGAAGCCAGGGAAAAAATTCTAAAACGAATACAACTGTACAGGACAGGGTGAGGGCAGCCTGGACGAGGGTCATCGTGATGGAGGAAGAAGAGAGTGATGTCTGGGATAGATGCTGAAGGTAGAGACCACAGGCTTTGTTGATGGATTGAATGAGGTGTGCACAAAGGGTTAACAAAGCAGGGCTGCAGCCGCAGTCCTCAGAAAGAGCCCACTGCAGGGTTGGCCCTGGGCTGACATCTGGGAATATGGCTGACAAACAGTACCCTACAGTGCTATGAATTTTTCCTAAATATGAATGCCTCACAGTGCCGAGACTGTGTGCACAAACAATATGGTTTATACTAGTTTTCCCTCTGGGAGTCTGGAATGTGGGTATGCGCTACCAGGGGTGGACAAACTTTTTGACTTGAGGGCCACAATGGGTTCTTAAACTGGACCGGAGGGCCGGAACAAAAGCATGGATGGAGTGTTTGTGTGAACTAATATAAATTCAAAGTAAACATCTACACTAATAAAAGACAAATATGCAAATTGACTGTGTCTTCGTTTAAGCCATGCCCACCAGCCAATCAGAGCAGCTATATGCAAATTAACCCAACCAAGATGGTGGTTAATTTGCATATACTGGCTGGGAGCAAAGACTGAAGACAATGTGGAAGCAAAGCACTACAGAAGGGAGCAAAGTAGAGGCGGCAGAGACAGGAATGGAGCCAAGGATGCGGAGGCAGGAGGCAGGAGGGGAAACCCAGCCAGAGCAGCTGGGAGCAGGAGCAAAGCCTGCCTCAGCGGGTTTCACTCCCTTTTCTGCTTTGCTCCCGCCACAGGAAGCCCTATTCTTGTAGGAATCTTCCTGCAACGGGCCTCTAGTCATTACATAAAAGGGTATGGTCTTTTTTTTCAATATTTTTATTCATTTCAAACGGGCCGTAGTTTGCCCACAGCTGCGGCAGAGGGTGCCTACATGGCCAGCCCCCAGTAGAAACCCTGGGTGCTGAGTCTCTAGTGAGATTCCCTGGCAGACAACAGTTAGCATGTGTTGTCATAGGAAATGAAGGAAAGAATTAAGAGTCTACAGTGGGACACCCCAGGAGAGGAGTCTGGGAAGCTTGTGCATGGATTTCCAGAGACCTCCATGTGGCTTTCACCTCTGCGGATTTTGCTCTATGTCCTTTTACTGTGATAA
>NW_006297018.1:1352834-1356712 GCF_000327345.1 Myotis davidii | reverse complement strand
CTGAATTACCCAACCTGCGGCAACTCTTGTGCCAGAGAAAGAAAGAGGCTTCAAGGAGAAGGCCCAGGTTTCTGGCCTTCAGTCTCCGTTTTTATACTTCCCTTCACTCCACTGCCGATCTCTAAATGGCTCATTTGGAATTCCAAACACACTGAGATTTTAAACTTTTTTAAAATGACAAATGAAAGTTCAAACAATAGGAGGGACAGAAGATGAATAGGTGAAGCAGAGTGGATTTATAGGTAGTGCAGCTACTCTATATGATTCTGTGATGGTGGATACATGTCATTCATTATACAGTTGTCCAAACCCATAGGATGAACACCACCAAGAGTGAGTTCATGTAAACTGTGGATTCCGGGTGAAAATGTGTCAATGGAGGCATCAATTCTAACAAAGGTTCAGCTCTAGTGGGGGATGTTGATGGTGGGGGAGGCTGTGCCTGTGTGCGGGCAAGGGGTGTGCAGGAAATCTCCACCTTCCCCTCAGTTTTGCTGTGAACCTAACATTGCTCTAAAAAAAAAGTCTATTTTTTTTTAAGTCTCAACAATTTCACCTCTTTAATGGATAATGGATTTTAGTGGCCTTTCAATTAATGTTCATTCCTTGAAATTCAAGGTGTGGTCATGAATGAAGTAAGCAGGAGAGCATGTTTTCTCCAGGCCACATATCTGTGATCCTCTAAGGGAGAAATGCCTTATTGGAATTAACTGGCAAACTGGGAACTGCTGTTTCATATTTGTAGATCTTTTAGATGTATATATGAGTTGTCAGTGAAACTTCCAAATGTGACATTTGCAAACAAGTGAGATCACAAATGTGGATTACAACTTACAAGAACTGCAGAGAATGAAAAGTAACAGTAATTACAGCAGGCTTAGAAATGTCTGTCTCGTGAAATACCACATTAATTATAGTTAGACTCTTAGTGTTGAGTCTCCCTTGGCCCTATTTTCAAAATTTAAACTAAATTCTCCAAAATCCATGCATTGCATCTTAGTGAATACTTAGTGAATTAGAAATCTGGAACAGTACAAGAGTCACTGGCCAAAAAAAATGAATTAGCCCTATAATCACTTCTTTTTTTGGTGATAGAAATAAACTTGGAGAGAATCCCATCCTAGCAGTTCTTTATGAAGACAAACATAAAAAGCTTTTATTGGCACTGGGGTATTTCACTTTGACAATGGGACATGTGTGTCATAAGTCAATCAAATGATGTCTTGCAAAGGTCACATAATAAGTAAAAAAGCCAGGGAGAGACCATGCTGACATGCGATGTAGTCACTGCTATATACTTTTTTTTCCTAGAGTTAATTAGTATTAATATATGAATTGTTTTAGCAGTTTATTAGGTATCTTAATAATGAAGCAGGCTTTCAAGGGAAAAACTGATTTCATTATTTTTCAATAAAAATGTATTTTTTTTATCTGCTTCATTCTTTTTGGTCCCCATTTCATTAATTACTTATCTTTCAACTAAATGTACAATGTGGAGATTATCTGCATTTTCCTAATAAGAGAAGTCAGAATCTACCATAAAATATGGTATTCAAAACCATTCAAAGTCATGAGTAAAAACATCAGAAATACTAATAATTATGGGTTTGCTTTGGCACCATTATTTGTGCTCATGACGTTGCATTTACAGACATAGATACACAGATCCCAATGCAGAGGTGAGCACATTCCACAAGATCACAAACACTGCAATATAATGAGATTCATTCCATCAAAACACCATCTTATCTAAAGTGTCAAAATAATGAAAAAGAATTGCTTTGAAGTAGTGCTCATCTCTATCCATAAATGTGCTTACATTAGCTTTTACTTGTGTTTCGGGGCTGCTGAACACTGGCAATTTCCTATAACAACAAGCATCTAGGACAGAAATTTTCAACCTTTTACATCTCATGACACACATAAAGTAATTACTAAATTCTGCCATATGCCAAAAAATATATTTTTGGCTTATTGGACAAAAAAATAGGTATGATTTTGATTCATCCACACCAAACAGCTATTGTGTTGGCTGCTATCATTGTTTTATTTGATAATCTAAGGAAAAAGAAGTCAGAGCTCCTGACTAAATAGTCAGGTATTACGTGTTTTAAAAATTCTTTCAAGCCTGACCAGTGTGGATCCATGGTTAAGTGTCCACCCATGAACTAGGAGGTCAAGGTTTGATTCCTGGTCAGGACACATGCCCAAGTTTCTGGGCTCTGTTCCTAGTAGGGGGCATGAAGGAAACAGCAGATCAGTGATTCTCTCTCATCATTGATGTTTTTATCTTTTTCTCCCTTTTCCTTCCACTTTAAAAATCAATAAACTATTAAAAAAATTAATGTGTAAATATTTGGCCCATACAAAGTAAGGTTAAGAAAATAAAAGTACCCATTTCTTTTGAATCAAATGAAAAGTAAAAGAAACATTTATAAAAGTACTGAACAAGCTATAAAAACACAATTTTCAATGCAACCAATTGTTATTTATTAGGTGACTAATCCATATGTCCTCCTTGTGGTAGGTTCTGTGAAAAATAAAAAATACATTGAGTATCTACTCTTACAGCAACTATCAATTATGAACAAAAATATTGATTATGATGAGAATTCTCAGATACGCCATCAAAATAATAGTCTAAATTCTAATAAAAAGACATCAAAGTAAGGAAAGAAAGTAATTGTATTTTTGAATATGTAAACAAATTATTAAAACTGTGGAACCCAGTCAACAATCCTTTATAGAGAGTAGCTGTTCAATAAATGTTTAATGAATAAGTACATTTTTAATTAAAAATATTAGGATTATTAATTTTTATACCTTTTGAGTCTTAGTATTCATAATTCTAAATAAGGCTGTACAGCCAATTAATCTACATTAGCTCAACATTTTTAATTCAAGGAGTTAAATACCTATGTCCATTCAAAACTTAGTTCATTTACTTGACAAATATTTGCTGAATACTACTACAGCCAAGCAGTTATATTTGATTGAATGATTCAACAATAAACAAAAAAGAATGGTCTTTGCCTTCTTGGAGCTTTAAAGTTGGGCAGAGGAGATGGCTATCACACAAAGGATTAAGCACAACTGTGACCTGGTGATGAGGCAGAGCAGAGGGCACCCAATGGAGCCAATCTCACCTGGGATAGGGACTGAGGCTTGGGGTCCAGGGAAGAACTCTTAGAGAATTTATATTCGTGATTGCAGGATGAGTAGGAATTTAATAGGAAGAACATAACAGGTACAAAGGGCATCTGAAGAACAGAAAAAAGGCCAGTGTGTGGGCAGCTCAGCCCACCAAGGAGGGCACAGAACAACCTAACAACAGAAGACTGCGGAGGGCAGCAGGGCGAGGCCACACCAGTCTCAGTGCTCCTTGGGAGGATGTGGGAGCTTTACCCTCAGTTTGAACTACAAGATATTTTATTTTTCATTTTTTTAATATATTTTATTGATTTTTTACAGAGAGGAATGGAGAGAGATATAGTGTTAGAAACATCGATGAGAGAGAAACATTGATGAGAGAGAAACATCGATCAGCTGCCTCCTGCACACCTCCTACTGTGGATGTGCCTGCAACCAAGGTACACGCCCTTGACCGGAATCGAACCTGGGACCTTTCAGTCTGAAGGCTGCCCCTCTATCCACTGAGACAAACCAGTCAGGACGAACTACAAGATATTTTAAATGGGAGTGCCAGATTAAGATGGCCAACTGCAATTCCACACTAATTTTACCTTTTCCTAAACTCTAATCGAAACTACAGTAAAGAGATTTTAAAAAAAGACACAAACCCACCCAACAGCGACAAAGGTATAGAAGCTAAAATGCAAATGAACAAGAAGTAACTAACTTAAGGTGTTCAACAGAGC
>NW_006297018.1:1325650-1352791 GCF_000327345.1 Myotis davidii | reverse complement strand
CAGGAAAACTGAGGACCGGCCCAGCAAAGACTGCAGAATCCTCAGAAGCTGTAACACCAATTACATCTGTAACTGGGAATGGCTGGGAGTAAATAAAATAATAAGTCTGGGGAGCTCTTTGGCAAGCAGTTGGGCTCCTGCCCCCCCCCCCCCCCCCCCCGAAAAGATGAAACAGACGGTCACTGGCCTGTGGGTTGGGCACTATGCACTCAGTGTAGAAACTCCGGGCCCTCTTCTCACCACTCAGGACACTGGCAGCTGGACCCTGAACCCCAGGTAGGAAGTTGAAAACTCCCCCTGGAAAACCAGCTAAAGAAGAAAAACCACCATACAAAGAAGCAGCCCTCCAAGGTGACCTTCAGTGACCAGCCCTGCCCATAGCTCTCTAATCCCTGCTCTTACCCAAGAGCAGACAGTCAAGGATTTCCAGGTGACTGAGGAAAGCCTCTATCAAGAACAACAGACATCCAAAGCACGGTGGAGGAAACACATCAGTCGGGGAGGAAAAAAAACGAATCCAATCATTCTGACAACACCCGCATGCTTCCGTGTCATGGGAACAGGGGGCTATAGCAGAGCATTCAGAGAAAAAACCCAAACATGTGCTCCCGAAACATACCAGCACAAATAAGTCGCGAAAACTTCTGACAGTGGAGCAAACAGACAAAGAAATAAAAAATAGATCTGAGGGAAAAAAGATTAAAGCCAGTTTAGAAGTACCATAGCCACAGAGTCACAGATCAAGAAGGTAAAAGAGAGAAAAGAGGTGGAAGACATTGTATTAAAAGAAATATCCCAAAATTAAAGGCATGAGTTGCAAATGGCAGAACTAACCAGTGTTACAGAGGAAACTAGATGCCCACCAAAGCATGCCACTGTGAAATCTCAGAACAGTGGAGAAAAAGGAATGTAAGTTTCCAGAGAAGGAGAGGAAAAAATGGAAGGAATGCCTCCAAACTCTAACTGAGAATTCTGTTCCCAAACAGACCATCAGTGAAGCAGGAGGGTAGAACAAAGACATTTTCACTCACTTGAAGTGAGAAGAAATGCTGTGGGCCGACGTCACTAATGGCTTGTCACGTTTTATCGACTGTGTAATCTGAGGACCGCATGCCAGACCCAGTCTGTTAACAGCTGGCTTATTCTGACCACATACTAAACAGGTTCCCGGTCCCTGCTCTAGGCCCAGCTTCCTGGAGCAGACGAGAATGATCCATCTCCTGCATAGAAATGCTGGGCTTGGGCTTGTTCCTGAGCTGGGGTAAGAAAGGAGCAGAAAATATAAACCCACTGACTCCTATTCACATTCCCGTCCACTACCTGGAGTTCACGCTACAACTCTGGCAGATGCCCAGGCTAGGATACCTGCTTTTCTTAAGATCAGCTCATGACTTTACCTACTCAGTTCTCTTGTGAACGGAGGAAAGGGGAAGCCAGCTGATGACCCACACACAGTCCAGCCATCTTCCCTGAAACAATTGGGATTGTACTTGCTTCCTATGTTGTCAAAAGTAAATAGTATCACACTTAGGAAAACATACATGGGTGGTAACACTACAAGAGAAGCAAGGAAATGATTCACACAAAGGCAGGGTGACTGTGACCTGGCAGAGTCAGCAGAGAGGGTGAGGGGTGAGGGACGGGCAATGGAGGCTTCTATGCTGGGCCACCTCTGGTGCCTACACTGGAGGGTGGGCATTTGTATTTTCATTCTATTACTCTTTAAACTCCTCACATGTGTACAGTATGTTACCAAATACAATTTATTTTTCCAGGATGAAGGACAGGATCAGATCTGTACATTTAAAATATCCCTAAGGCCGCTGTAAAGGAAGTGAATGTGAGCTGCGGAGGTCACGGGAGTCCTGAGAGTCAGCTGGATTGAAAAGAGGCAGTGGAGCTAGACAGGTTACAAATGAGTAAAATGCTATTTTTCTTTATTATTATTATTATTTTCTGCAGGAGAGGATATTATCAGAAGAGAGAGGGAGTGAGGGACACAGTGAGGAAGGGAGGGGAGAGAGAAATAAGAGTTATTTGGTCAATTAGCAAAAAAAAAAAAAAAGCCCAAGATAATGTTCATTGTCAGTGATCACTATTGCTAACAACATATTATCTTTAGACTGCTCCTCTAGTATAGTAGGCTCAAAATACTGTAAAGGCCATCATTCAATTAAACCTCAGAACACAATTCTATGACTAGTATCAAAAGAGGTCTTTATAAGTCCAATGATACAAGCATGAAAAGTGCTGATCAAGAAGGTTCAGGATTTGCTGTGACAGGATAAAATGCTGGGTGAAGACTTCAGTATAAGTAACATTCAGGATGCCAATGGCCCAGCCCAGCCTTAAACTCTTGCTGCATGTGGTACCTACACACCATTTTAATTTCATTTTCCAGATGAAATTTCCATGGCACTGCAGAAATGTGCCCTCGGAACTGAAAGCCCACCTATGTAAGCCTTCTGCAACCACACTGAGTATTCGAGGGAAGAACGGGGGATACAGCTTTCCCACATGTTCAAGTTCCGAATAAGAAGAGGTTGTTTTATGGCTTCCTCTGACCTGAGTAGATCATTCCAGCCCATAACTTAATATTCTACTTCACATAAGTTTTAGGCATGATTTTAAAAGTGTTGAAAATCTGACTATACATCTCTGTCGGGGTATCTTCCTTTCATATTCTATCACTCCTAGAAGTAGGAGAACCTAACACCCAATAGGTACTCACACTATTTCCTGAGCCATCAAGGAAATTGAACCATCAAGACAAGCATCAGTTTCTATTATTTTTACTAAACAAAAACCAAAAAGAGAGTTGCTCTATTTTCTTTGTTTCTTTGGTAAGAAGAAGTGAAAATGAGATACATTATGGGGAAAAAAAAGTAAACCTAAAAAAATTTTCAAATCCTATCTTGTAATATGAGTCTTTGTGAAGATTACAAAGCATAGCAAAACATTTAAAATGGAAACTGGCCAAGAAGGTAGCTTTTTAAATAGTGGGAAATGATTTGATATAGGAAGCTCCCTCCCCCCGCCCCCCCATTTATTCTTGAACAAGAGTAGATAAATTGCAATGAATTCCCATCTTACCTTAAATACTTCCATTGGAAGAGGAAACTTTGCAGCATCAATAAGGGATTTTTCCAGAGCATATTTCCATTCAGAGGCCATCTTCAAAGGATAGATTTCTGTATCAACAGCAAACCACGTAAGAGTTAAAGGACTAAAATGTTCTACTGGGTGGTTCTTTCTTGAATTTAATCTTCCCAGGATTTCATAATAAGCCAGTATGCTCAGCAACCACAAGTATTCACACCCTGTCCGCCATAAAAGGCCACCTGCTAAAGGGATTTTCTGAAGTTAAATAGCAACTTGGGATTCTGCTTTCAGAAATGAAGAATAAACTTAATAGGACTCTTCTTCAGGAAACATTTGTATGCATTCTGCTGGCATTCTGTAAGTAATTTAATGGTATAAATCACATTAGCAACATCTTCAGCCGTCCACTGCCCCAAATTCCGTATATTACCTGGGAAGTAATATCCACTGATGAAGAACTTATTATCTGATAAATGGCTAAACTAGAAATGACTCTTGCCTGGCATTTTCAGTTATTACAGCATATTTTTCACTAAGTCCCTAAGCTCTCATATGCTAAAAATAGTCCATGTAAGTCAGAAAATTATTAAAAGGTAAATTAAAATTTACCAACCAAGTTTAATATTTACACTTGATATGTTGCAAAGGCACCACATGTCGCCCACAGTTTTCCCCAGGCAGTAGGGGGAGAGAGATTTACAAATGGAAGTTACACTGTCTGAATGCAAAATTAAAAGAAAAAATTGGTTGCGCACTGTTTGTTGTTCACCGATGGCTGAAACTGCAGGGGAATTTTATGATCTGATCTCAACAGATTTAAGACCTTATCAAAACAAGATTTGCAGAAGCACTCACTTGAAGTAGATATGTTTATATCTTCCCTATATCAACCCCAGCTACCTCAGACAGACAGTTAGGATGTGAATATGAATCTAAGTACAGTTAAAAGGCAACATTAAACCTTTGGGGCTATATTTTTAATTTCTTGCATGTCTGCTTTTTAGCATGGTGCCATATATTTTGATTCTCACCGCTTCTGAACTCACCTTGAGCTTGAAGCCCCTGTGTTTTAGCAGTTTATTTAGTCTTTTCAGACTACCCTAATTATGGTAGGCAAAGGATGCTGCCAGAACTAGCCAAGTCATCAATGCTCTGCCCAAATCATTCACTGTCAGTTACACAAAGGCACAGAAAGGGGTATTAATGACTAAATAGGTTCCATTGTGTATAGTGTCTAAAATCCTTTCTAGCATTTAATTCATCATCTTCTACCTCTGGGAATTCCCCCCCCCCCTAATTTGGCATTTCTATATCGGAACAAAATAGAATGTGATTCTCCTTAGGAGTGCCTAGAATATTTGGGGGAACACAGTGGGGCCCCAATGATACCTCTGCAAGGAGAATAAATGATTCTTCTAACCTCCCAGGTGAGAAGCGGGTACTGTGTGAGAAATGGCTTATCACAGGGTCCCACAAGGAGAAAAAGAGAGGAGTTCACAGAAATCCATAAATACTTCCATGATAGGTAGAAGGATTGCTTGTAGTGCCCCAGTGGTTCGGTTCAGGGGCCTGGCATCAAAATCTCAGTGAAGCGGATGGCAATTCTGAGGTCTCCAGTGGACAAAGCCCAGAGGACACCCACTGCAGCCATTCAATAGGGCACGGAGGTTAGCAACAAGCAAGAGCCTGCAATCCTGAGGAGACAACACATTCACTCTCCCAGGGGCCTGGAAGAAGGTTAGTAGGGAGTTCCACCTTAGCAAGGTAGTAAAAGGAGAACCGAGTCACAAGAAAGGATGGCGATTTCCAAAGACAAGATCAAAGGAAAGGTCTGCAGGCATAAAGGGTGGGGGAAAAAGAGAGAGAAAAGTCAACCGTGTTGATGCCCTGAGCTTTAAACGGGGGTGGGGGAGAGATAAGAGGGTAAAAAAATGACTCAGAGTTGGGAACAATGAAAGCCCAAATGGCCAGGGTTAGATCCAAACTACCAGAACTAAGGGAAGTGGTGTGCAGACCCCAAGTCATCCCAGATGCTCACCAAGTCACCCAGAAAGCTGAGCCCTCAGTCACCAGATGCCACCTCTCACCCATCAAACCAAAGACAATGTAACAAGAAGCCCTGTGAGATGAACGGAATGTTTGCATCCCTGCTCCCAGATCCCTATGTTGAAATCCTGACCCCCAATGTGGTATTCAGAGGTGGAGCCTTTGGGAGGTATCAGGTCATGAGGGTGGAGCCCTCAGGTTGGCATTAGTGCCCTTATAAACACACACACACACACACACACACACACACACCCTAACCCCTTGTACCATGTGAGGACACATAAGAAAGCCATCTATGAACCAGGGAACAAGGCCTCACCAGACACCAAATCTGCCCTTGACTTGATCTTGGACTTCCAGCCTCCAGCACTGGCAGAGGTGTTGTTTATAAGCCCCCTCATCTGTAGAGTTCTGTTATAGCACACAAAATGGACTGAAAAACCCGGGTTCCACATGATTTTTGCCTCTGTCCTACAATCTTATTCTTTGTCTTCTTTCTGAGGTTAATAAATCCTAACATGGAATTTAACCCCATGGCAAGGCACACTTCTTCTCTTAAAAGGTGAAAATCAACTTCAGTTTGTCAGTGTGCTCAACACCTGCAAAAGCTAAACACCTAGTGGTTTCAATAAGCAGAAAACCATATTCCATGTGTGCGTTTCATTAGACGAGAGGCACATGGTTATATTGGCCAGTTTATGGACAATAAATAGCACCCTTAAAAGAACATAAAACCTTTTATTAAAATGATCGTGTTGCAGGTAATTTAATAGGGTGTATCATGTCAATTTCTATTGGTGGGGAAGTCATAAAGCAATTAAAATCTGTCCTGATTCATCTTTAACTAGAAGCTAAGTGAATATGAGGCGATTTCCCTTTGTGCAAGTGTTTGGCAGGCTGACTCGCAGTAAGTGCTGTGGGAAGCGGAGTGCACAAAATCACTTTGAGGACAGATGCCTTTCTCCCACACACCCCGAAACCTGCACTCCTTCCTTCTCCACCAGGTTCTGACCAGTGAGGGAAGACCAATCTAGGGTTGTTAACAGACACTGGAAAGTGTTATGGGCTGAATGTTTGTGTCCTCTCAAAATTAATGTGTTGAAATCCTAACCCCCCACGTGACAGTATTTGGAGATGGCGCCTTTGGGAGGAAACTGGGTTATGTGAGGTCATGAGGATGGAGTCCCATGATGAAATTAGAGCCCTTTAAAAGAGGAGACCAAAAGCATTTTCTCTCCCACCTCCTACACACACACACACACACACACACACACACACACACACACAAAACGAGGCAATGTGAGGAATGAGCAAGAAGGAGGCCATCTACAAGCCAGAAAGAGAATCCTGACCAGACCCAACCATGCTGACACCCTAATCTTTGAATTCCATTCTCCAGAACTGGGAGAAAATAATTTGTGTTGCTTAAGCCACCAGTTTATGGCACTTTGTTTTTGCAGCCTGAGCTGACTAATACTGAAAGCAACAGTTCTTTGGGGACTAAGAAGAGGTTCAGACAAGAAAGGGTTAAGTTAGATGCAAAAACTTGCTGACTCCAGGATCTATCTAAAATAATTAAGAAAAAAATTATAAAGGTTGACATAAAGATTTTGAAGGGAAAAAATTTTAGAAGTAGAGATTTAAGAAAACTAAATATTTTATCTTCTTAGCTTCTGCACATGTAACTCTCTTGCTTTCTAAATATCCAGAAATATGAAAGCAGGTGGGGCCTCCAAATGACCTGACCTCAATGACTTAAATTTTTTAGAGAACCGGATATAACCATAATACCCTGACCATAGATTGAATACCAATAGTAAATGACAATCACCTGAGATACCAATAACACTCAGCAGGCAGTAGACATATAGCTATCCCCATTATACAGATGAGGAAATTGGGGTTCAAAAAGTAAAGTCACTTGCCCTGTAGCTAGTGACAGAAACAAAAGGAAAAGCTAACAAACCCTGACTCCAAGTTCATGTTCTTCCTATTTTGCCAGGTTTTTCCATCTGAATCATTCATGGGCCCTTTTAAAAGAACAAAAACTTTCATGGACTTCACAGACCATATTCCTGCACATCTCATATGTCCTAGAGCACCAGTACTTGCTCTGACCCTGTTTTCAAAAGCTCTCCTAACATATCAAGAGCAAAGAGGACTCTACAGTCCTCATCATCATTTTGGGGGTGTCTTTACCCTGAGCCCTTCCCTACAAATTCCTTCCCCAAACCCTGCCAATTATTCTGGCCCCTAGAAAGTGGACTTGGCTAGTTCCTTTCTTCTCTATAGACATATTTGACTTTTTATTCAGTCAATACATATCACCCAAATATTTCCTGAGGGCCTACTATGTGCCAGACACTGAGCCAGATACTCGGGAGTTAGCAGTTTATAAGGCACCAACTTGAAGTTAAAGGGAGTGGTAAAACCCTCTCATGATGGGAATGAAGTGAAAAACTGGGCCACACCATCAGCATTCTCAAAGGGGACGTGCTTGTAAGCCCCGGGAAGAGAGGACCAATTGCTGGAAAATAAATGAGTGGCGTGTGTTGGGGATATGAGGCTGGAGAAGCTCTACAGCTTCCCTTCCATCCAGCACAGAAGTCAAGGCACTGCCCAGGCTGCCAGTCCTCTCATCATAAAGGCTGACGCACTTGGACCTTAGGAAGCCTCTGCCCCTTCCATGAATATTCACATCTTACCATTTCCTCTTCCTTTTACCCTTTGTTCACTGAGGCTAGATTCAGCCTGCTCTGTTCACACCTGCGTGACACCTTGACAGTGTGTGTGTGTGAGTGACAGCTGTGTGTGTGAGTGAAGTGGGGTGGCTTCTTTCCCTCTTTCTATCCTCCCCACCCCAAACCATTTCCTCTGATTCTCGGCAGGAAAAAAAAAAAGGTGCAATGGCTATAGGTTTCTCACTGAGGACAGTGTAAAACCCAGCACCTCTTCCTTCAGTTTTGAGGGCTACCTTCCTAGCTAAGTCTCTTGCCTCTATTTGCACTGAACAGTTGAGAAATATTGTGCCCTTTAAAAAGTAGAAAGCAAAATAAGACTAAAAGAAGACCTGTGATTACTTTTAGCAATGGTGGTGGGCTTAGTGGGGCACAGCACAGAGGGCACTGAGAGCAGGGAGAACTCACCAGGGCTTATCTCAAAGTATACCTTCTCCCCACCCCTCCCAATTCCGCTTCTCACCGCTAGTTATTGCAGAACACTTTTTATTTATTTAAGGGTATTGGGAATTTTAAAAAAAGCCTAATATTTTCTATGCAAGTCTGAAATTTTATTCCCACCTATATTTCAGTTAAGGAAATAGCACTACCATGTAAGTTTTACAAGTCGCACTGGGACTTGAAATCAATTTCCCCAAACCCAGAGTCCTGGGTTCTGATGCCATGTGTAAGAAGCGGTAACAACTGCCTCCTGGGAGGTTGTTCTGCTGAATAAGGTAACGGAATCAGTTTTCATCTTGTAGCCACTGCATTTGAAAAATGAAAAGCCACAAGTCTGAGTGTCCTTTTGGCTTTTATTTCTGTCTTCTCATACATAACCTTTCTTCTTGACAATTTAAATGTTGGGGAAATAACCTCTTGCTGAGAAATGCCTTTCCCAAAGTCTTTAAAAACTCACACAAACTCTTCAATGAAATGGACAACCCTTATCCAGAAAATTACTAAAGCAAACAAACACACTTTGTTCTTATAAAAACATCAAATTATGTAAAAGAGAAGAGCTCTCATACGCAAATGTTTCCTAAGTTTCTACCTTGACACTTTCCGTTCTTGCTTTGAGTCCCAGGATTTCACAGGAAAGGGACACTTCAGAGAACCTAAGAAGCTACTAGTAATCCTTTGCTTTGCTATAAATTTTTACACTGGCAAATACATGTTGCCCCTAAAATTTACAAAGCAATTAGATACTAAGCTAAGATTTATACACGCAGCTCTCCACACAAAGTAAGTTCCTCCTACAGCGTTATGACTGCGGAGGCAAACAGGAGCTTAGATCTCTCCTCAGAAGCCGGCAAGCCCTGTTTGTCATCAAAGTCCAAAATTACTCGGGGTATAAATGGATTTCTTGGCTGCTTCTCAAAACGTTGACAACAATAACACTTATGAAATACCGTGTTACATGTCTATACGCCTGTCAAATTCAACACAAATGCAAGCTCATGAGATACAGAACCAGGAAGTTTTTTTTCAATTAAAGCCCCTGAGTGTCAGAAATGGGAAATGTAATGCCTCAACTTCATTTACTCACGACCAACAATGACAGCTAATACAAGAGGAAAAACTCTGGCAATTTTAATAAAGCAAAGAGCCAGTCTTTTTTCCTGTATACCTGCAAAATTCACCAGAATGAAAGTCAGCATTTCTAGAAGAAATACATATTTCTTCCTTGGCATCCTTAATTCTGTAAGAATCCAACAATTTGTTCTGAGGCTGCCCATCCAAAGTTTGGCGAGGCCAGCAAGGGGCAGCAGGAGGAATGGAATGGGCAAAAGACCTGGGATTTAATTACCATGCATCCCCCTACAAGTAGCTTGGACAAGTAGCTTAAACCCAATCTGAATTTTTTCTGCTGTAAAAGGAAATATTCACAACAAGCATGCAGTACATTTTTGGAATAAAAATAAAAAGCATAGCAGATGTAAAATCACCTGGCACACAGTAAACATTCAAGAATTATTATTTGTAAACACTAAGATTACTGCCCAGTTAGGTGTGTCAGAAAGCATAATGCACTATTCCGCCCAGTTAAGTGTAGAGAAAGTCACTTGGCAGTGCATTTGAAGCTAATTAAAATATCTGATATGTCAAAAGGAAAAGCGTGGTGATTTTTTTTCTCTTTGCTATTTCCAGATCAGAACAGATTATATAATGATAAGCATTTGTTTTGGATATGGATGAATGGGTGGATGGATGCATGGATAGATGGAAAACATATGGATGAATGGATGGAAAACATATGGATGAATGGATGGATGGATGGATGGATGGATGGATGGACAGACGTATGCATGAATGGATGGATGGACAGATGGAGATTTGGGATTCTCCTTGCAAGACTATCAAAACACCCAAAGAAAGAGGAGAATATAACAAATCGTAATCTATTGTCTTTCATTTTTGAACCAGTGATTCCAAAGGAACTAGATGAACTTCTTCACAGCCTCCAACACAACTTTCTCCTTTTGAACACTACTAATTGAGGTCTTGGGTTTCATTCTCAATAGAAAATACTCTTGGGTTAAAATGCTTAACATTCACATACTCAGATATACAAGATACCAAAGAGCTCAAAAATTTCCAGAGACACATCCAAAAAGATAGCACATCTTTTTCTCATATAATTCACAACAGCAAAAGCTTTGGCCCTTACCTGAAGGTGGGTCCATTCTGTATTTATTCTCTTGACACCAACCAACTGGTCGAAGTCTGTAATCCAAGTAAAACAACCACTGGTCATAGGATTCAGTGTCCTCCAATCCCACATAGCGAAGGCGTAATCTTCCTCCAACATTTTCAATCACACTAACTATCCAGTACTGAAAAGGGTTCTGAGAATCCTGAAGTTCTATTAAGGAATCAACTGTAATGAGGTCTATAGGGCCTTTCCCTCGCAGAGGCTGTTTAAACAGAAGCAAAACTCCTTATTTTAAACTTTATTTTAAGGTTCTCATGGAAACAGATGACAGCAGAAGATAATATTTTTTCACACCATCATCCAAGCTATTGGCAAACAGTCTGGTGTTTCCCCTCCACCCCCATCCTTTCCACAGCCCTCGCCCCCTCCCCTTCCCTCTCCTCCCACACATACTTCCATTTACCCAACTCTGTCCAACAACAAAAATCACAAGTCAATAGGAAATAACAGTTTGTGCTATGTTCTCACCAAACAAATACCCTTCCCAGATAAAATTGCATTTGTTAGAAATGAGTACACTTTTAAGAAGAGTTATACTGAAATTTGCCTTGAGCTAGAAAACGTGTGGTAGCAGAATGTCTACTTTTCTAATAGACAGATATATCAAACATGAGACTGTAAGTTTATACTGGGACTCAACAGACATGTATCTTACAATGGCCACTGCTATAGTAATCAAGACCCTCTCATACTTTGAATACGTGCATAAAGCATGAACATGTGTAAATAACATGTTTGATACATAATGATATATACTAAATTAGAATATTATGTAAAGCTGTGTCTACATCTAACCTGATAGCTGGTTTAGAGAATAAATGCACTTACTGCCCTATATAAGCAACCTTCTTAGCATATGTTAGCATAAGAAAAGGGTGTTTGTTCAGTCAGGCTTGTAGGCAAATGTGTTTTTTTTAAAAAAAACCTAAAAGAGTAATATAATTTGTCCTTTTGAAAGGGTCAACAACCATCATTTTGATTTGTTAACCAAACAATTAAATTAGTAGCCATTAAGATAAACAAATACACTAGGCAAAATCTTCACAGAACCAAACCCTATAACTCAATATGTCAGACAATGGTGTTCCAAAGTATCAATATCTTTTATGACAGGACGGAAACTTATTGTTAAGGTTAAGAGAATAATGATATTGTCAACATCCACATTGTATTCCTTGTTATTCATTGTGTTTTCCCCTTTTTCAAGGGCATTCTTGAAACAAATATGGTAACACAATAATTATCTACAACACACCTTTTACTATATATAATAGAACAGGAATATAAAAATAAAATGTTTCATCAAAAAATTATTTACAAATGAACCATCAAGATTTCAGATTTAACTATTTTTTTCAGTACCATAAATTACCTTAATCATATTTAAATGTGGTTAGTCATTTGTCCTCTTGTTTTTATAAGAGAGGAGGTTAATTCAATTATTACTTATCATGTGCATATAAATCTTTGGGTTATGCATCCAGAATGGAATAGTTAATGAAACCATTTATCAATATGCTCCCAGATTATACTAGTTTCACCTGTACAAAACAGTTATTCTTCGGGATTTTATTTACATACACTAATAAAGGGTAGAGGCTTAAACATAAGATAGTGAGATGTTCTAATATAGTATTATTTTAAAATGTGTTCACATATTTTAAAGCAAATTCCCCATTTATTGACTGTAGCACAGATGAAGATTTTTCAATGCCATTAGAATCAGAAACCTAAGTAACTTAGGAAAAAACAATGTTAGTCTCTTTGAATATAGATACCTGTGTGTACGCATGTACCTGCGGAAGGATATATGCAAAGGTGCCGTTAGGTTTGAGTTCATGTAACTGATGCTTCACACATAGAATAGCTGTAAACAATAATACATACACCTTCCAGAAGGTTAGCAGGTGCTG
Organism: Myotis davidii; assembly: GCF_000327345.1. Lineage (NCBI taxonomy): Eukaryota > Metazoa > Chordata > Mammalia > Chiroptera > Vespertilionidae > Myotis > Myotis davidii. The sequence goes on along the minus strand of NW_006297018.1, from coordinate 1,340,297 downwards.
TCCGGGAACCAGTCAAGTCACGAATGAGAAATTCTGTCCAGTCTGTGTACTTTTCTTTGATTGCTGGTGAAACAAAGGAGAGAAAACACTTCAACACTACTCAATTATCAAATAAACTTAAAAGGACAGCACTTTGCTGTATATGAGTGTTACTTCAATATCTCTCTTAATTTTAAGCACCAATCTTAAATACTAAAATCATAACAGCAAGTCTATCAACAATGGGTGTTCTTATCCACCAGGTGCTTAGATTTTGCTGGGCCTGAGGAGATTAACTAGGAGGTTCTAAAGTCTTGAAAACTATTTAGAAACTTCTGAGAACAACAAAGATATTATAAAGTATGTAATTCAGTTGGTTCCAAGAAGAAAGAGATCAATGAGGGCTGGCAGAATCAGAGAAAGTTTCCCAGGTGAGAAAATAAATCCAAGCTCTGAATTACACAGAAGGTTTATAGAGGCAGAGAAGAGGAAGATGGGACTTTCATATTGACAGGAACAGCACAGGCTAAGGAAAAAAAGAGGAAACAGTGAATCTTAAATTATAAATGGAAGCACTTACTATTAAGAATAAAAGACTACAGTGTTCCTTCCCTTGGAGATTTTTAAAAAACAACCTACATTAATTTTTCAGAGGGTTTGAATTAAATTGTTCCCATAAACAAGAGGATATATCCTGAAAGGATTCAACAGGACTGATAAGCTCCTACTCTGTGCAATGGACCCTGTAACATACTACTGGGGCTCAAGCACATAGATATACTTATTCCTCTTCTTAATAATAAATACAGCCCAGATAAAGATGAAACATTTGAAAAATTTTATAAAAATTATACATACACAGAGACACACACATTCCTTAGTACTTAGGAAATTCTATTTCAACTTTAGCGCTTTTTCCGTTGTACAAATATACTTGTATAATTACAAAAGGCAGTATCATTATTTTGCTCTGAAGGACAGGCTTTAACAAAGACATTACCTAAGAATTGGTGGAAGCAAAGGACAGACTTTTCACAGTGGTAACATCAGGTTAAAATAGGAAAGACAAGAACCTCAGAATATTCTCCATAATTAGACCACTTAATATTTATGTCATTAAAACCTCGGACAGTATCTATGCAAACCCTTAAGGGAAAGGCCTTTGCTATTTAACATTCTACACATTGTTATGGCATCATATGTGACTTTTAATGGAGACTCCTTCATTGGGCGGTTGTAAGCATTAAATGAGAAAATAAATATAAACTCCCCAGTAATTATCACACATTTACAGTATTAATCAAGCCCTGTAAAAAGTGTTCTTTGAATCCAGAGACATAGAAGCATAGAACAACACACTGTGGAATCTCAGAGGAAAGGGTGGGGGGAAGAGATCAACCAAAGAACTTGTATGCATGTATGCATAATGCATGGAAACAGACAATAGGGTGGTGAGGGCCTGGGTTGGGCTACAAGGGGTCAATGGGAGAAAAAAGGGACATATGTAATACTTTCAACAATAAAGTTTTTTTTTAAAGGGTTCTTTGAGAATGCAACTAACCATTCCTTCTTTAATGCACTGAAATACTTAATAACATGCTAACTTTTTTAAAAAAAATCTCAAACTGATGTAATTGAACTAATAATTTATTGCAATCCAAATTAAACTTTTAATAAACTTGTACATCAGATCATGAATACAAAATGATGACCACGGGAATAAAAATCACAGTATTTTATTAATTTGAAACATTATAATTAGAATAAAAATTCCTTCCAGCATATGATGGAACTTTTTAGCCTTCTAATCTTTTAATTTCCCTTCCCTAATGTGGGTATTAATGCTAATTTCACCATTATGATCACAGCATGAAACACTGACAAACTGGTAGCCCACACACAAAAATCTGCCTTATGGAAAAGAAGTCCTAATGTAAACTGTTATGGAAATCCAATGCATTTTTAGCTTCTATTCTTGTTTCTTCATATTATTATAAAATTGATTACCCATTATATAGTAGTAAAATGCCATCTCTCTGTCTAAGCATACTAGTAGCAATAATATTTTAACACAACAGGATACATGGTGCACAAAGATCATTATTCCACAGTCACTTATTCATGTTTTTATGAGGACAAGATCAATAGTGGAGAGATGATACACAATGCTTACATCAATATGAATGTTTACGCACACAGCTATTTATACTTTTTTTTAATTGATGCTACAGAGCAAAGTATAGTTCCTGTAGTCTACATTTCTTCCTCATCCAAATCAAACTTCTGTTCTTGCTGTTACACACAAAGCACCCCGAAACAAGAACTGCAGCACTGTTGAGACAGTAATCATAAAGCCCAGAATTCAAACCAGATTTCTTCGTACTTATATTCCAATCTGGCTTAAGCAGTTACTTTATAACTTTACTTTCATCAGTAAGTTATTCCTACAATTCACACAAGTCACATCTTACTGAAAAGTGAATTTATTCTAATAAGCTCTTATGGTATTTTATTACGCCTGTTTAAATAAGGCAAATACCTCAGTAAATACCAGTTTGCAGTAATGTATTGCTCAGGGGATTTGGGGAAATTGCATAATATTTTTTGCCAGCTCCTCAGAATGCATTCAACGCCATCTAGGGGAATAGCAGCAAGGAGTGCCCCCATCAGGGACACAGGAGGTGCAGTGGTGCTTGCCTGAGATGCCATCCTGCCTCCATGTCTATTCTCTGTCCCTAAAAACCACCACTCCCAATCTTGTTGCCCAGATCCAGTGACTTTCCCATTCTCTGCTATCCACCATCCCCATCTTTGCCTTATTCTGCCTCCCCATCTGTGCCTTTGGGAAACTAGAGTGACTGTAACTGCAGCATAAAGGAAAAACCTGAGCCACACCATCACCCACAAGTTCTAGAACCACCCTTCCCTTTTAACAAGTCACTTTGAACATTCTTTTCTGACAAGTCAATACCCCATTTCTTTGCTCCCCTCCAAAACCAAACTTACACTAAGATTTCTCTCCACCCACCATTCAACCCAGTCAACTTCCTCCCCCACAAACTACCAAACCACTGAACTGCATTTTTCTCCAAAGACCTGCACATCCCCACACCAATGCCTTCTCAAGCCTTACTTGGATATTTGACACAAATGACCACTTCCTCCCTCACAGTGTCCTCTAGGGGTCTCCTCTACTCAACTTCCGATGATTCCGCGTGTTACTTAGAAACTGGTCCTGGGCCGGCCCTCCTTTCTTCTCGCTGTGTGGTCTTCCGTGGACAATCTTATACATTCGCCTGACTTCAATCACATCAATACCATCAACTGCCAATTTCTCTCTACAAACCAGACCTCTTTTCTGAGCCTCAGAATCACAGATTCAATTGCCTGATTATCAGTGAGGTTTAGAATCATGACATTATGTTCATTCAGATTTCTTTTCTGGGAACTTACTATTTACATCCCTTGATCATTTTTCTATATACATATCTTTTTTATAAAAAAAATGTTGACTTTTAGGAGCTCTGTCTATATTAGATATTAATTCTTTGTTAAAAATAGCAAAGCTCTAACTTAGTAAATGATATGCAGCATGAGCCTTTAAAAAGAAGACATGAGATCACTTTGCTCAGCCCTTGAATCTTAGAATAGATTTCAAGCTCTTCAGCCTGGCTCGATGTCCTGCATGACTGGGTCCCTCTGCACTAATCTTCCTGTGCTGTCCACACTGGATTTCTCTAAACTCTCCTTCTACTGGGCCCCATTAGGGTTTTGCACACGCCCTTCCTTCTGCGACGAAACACTTTCTCCCCATCTCCTCATCATCTCACCCATCACTTCCTCCTTGACCTCTGCTAACTTCTAAAATCAACTATATTCTCTCCTAGAAGCTCAAATTCTTTCCCTTCATAAATTTAATGCACTTTATGATTATACGTTTGTACATTTGTCTGATGACAGTTCCCACCTGACTGTTCACTCCAGGAGGCTAGGAACCATCCACATACATTGTGTTACTTCTGTATACCCAATACCTATAACAACTGTACATAGTAGGTATTTAATAAAATTTTGACACTGGAAGGAAGGACTAACAGATTAGATGGTTCTATTAATTGTATCTGCTTCACTAATATTTTGTTCAAACAGAACTTATTGAATTCAGGTGAAGAAAAACTGTTACCATGGATATTACACGGTCCTTTCAGTAAAATACGATTTAACTCAATAGCACATTACCAGCATTCACAAATGAACTGCCATTTTTTTTTCTTATTTGCCTTGTTTCATTTGTTTGTGTGATATTAGTTGTCATTTAAGACTTTAGTTTCAGCATACATAACCCAAAAAGCCAGAGACCTGCCCATTTAATTGAGATGGCAATAATGTTTTATATGATAGGGCAGACACATAATACTTCTCTAGAGTTCTCCTTATGAGTTAGTACACAACATGAGTCCATTAGGCAACACAGATACTGTTCATTTCAGACAAAGACATCATCCAGAAATTAAAGAAACACAAGGTACTACATATACCGCCATACTTTATCCTTAAGGGACCATCTACTTTCTCTGAAGCACCCCAGAACCTCTTCGCACTAGAAACACCCAAGACTTACAAAACAAAAGCCATACAAATATCAACTAGATATGGCATTCTCTAGACACAACTCACATTACTCTACATCCTATTTCTAAGAGCCCAGAAGATAAAAAGCCTTTAAAACTATTAGAAGAAATTTAAAACCTTATCATTGTTCTCTGGTAAAAGATTTTTGCCCATTAGAGTATGGACTTTCTCTCATTCTCGCAAATTTTCTCCAATTCTTTTCTAGCTACTAATATCTCACCTTATAGACATTTCGGTTATTTGCTTTAAATATTTTCCTGCTTTAAAAAAATAACCTTCCAAAGAATCTGCCACTTTTTATTCTCCACTAGGAAAAACTTGCTACAGGTGTTTTATTGGCTCACACTATGGCAAAACTGTCAAGACTGAATTGACATATCACAAAGGTCCAGGGCTGTAGTTCAGTGGAATAAGACACACACACACACACACACACACACACACACACACACACACTTGACTTATTTCTTTTTGTAAAGTTACTTTCATTGCTGCTGCAAAATGACTTCCATTCAAATTTTCCCCAATGCTCTCCTTAGGTGTATGTCTTAAAAAGACAGAAACAAGTTTGCATAAAATTAACTTTAACACGCCCTTTGTATATGTCTAATTATACATGACTCAGCTTGTATATCAAAATTTTTTCACATTATTGTCTATGATGGTTTATTTGATGTGTCAACTTGACTAGGCCACAGTGCCCATATATTTAGTCAAACATTATCCTGGATGGGGATGTTTGTGGATGACATTGACATTTACGTTGGTAGATGCGACAAAGCAGATTGTCCTCCCAACGTGGGTGGGCCTTATCCAGTCAGTTGAAAGACACAAAAACAAAAGACTAAGAGTAAGAGGTAATCATGACAACATCAAAGAAAAATTAAATAAATAGACATTCCATGCTCATGGATAGAAAGACTCAATATTGTCACAATGTCATTTCCTTCTATCTCAGTGATGGCGAACCTATGACATGCATGTCAGAGGTGACACATGAGCTCATTTTTTTTGGTTGATTTTTCTTTGTTAAATGGCTTTTAAATATATAAAATAAATATCAAAAATATAAGTCTTTGTTTTACTATGGTTGCAAATATCAAAAAATTTCTATATGTGACACAGCACCAGAGTTAAGTTAGGGTTTTTCAAAATGCTGACACGCCGAGCTCAAAAGGTTCACCATCACTGTATCTTGATCTATAGATTCAGTGCAATCCCAATCAAAATCTCAGCAAGTTATTTGGTGGATACTGACAACAGTTTATATGGAGAAGATAAAGATCCAGAATAGCCAATACAGTACTGAAGGAGAAGAACAAAGTAGGAGAACTGACATTACCTGACTTCAAGATTTACTATAAAGATACAGTATTCAAAGGGATAGACAAACAGATCAGTGGAACAGAACAGACACCCCAGAAACAGCCTACAAGTATACTGTCAACTGATCTTTACAAAGGAGCACAATGACGCAACGAGTCTTTTCAACAAATGGTCCTGGGAACTGGACATCAATGTACAAAAAAATGAACCTACATGCAGATTTTACACAAAAATTAGCCTTCTGAAAAATAACTAAAAATAGACCACAGACCTAAATGCAAAGCCTAGAAGATAACACAGGAGAAAACATAGATGACCTTGTGTATGGTGATACCTTTTAAACTACAATGCCCAAGGCATGATCTATGAAAAAAATTGATAAGTTGAACTTCATTAAAATTAAACACTTCTGCTCCGTGAAAGACAATGTAAAAGGAATGAGAAAAAAATATTTGCAAAAGACACATCTGATAAAGGACTGTTATTCAAAATATACAAAACACTTAAAACTCAACAAAAAGAAAAAAAAAACTACTGTGATTTTAAAGAGGGCCATTTCTTACAAAACCAAACATACTCTTACCATACAATCAGCAATTGTATTCCTTGATGTTCACACAAAGGAGTTGAAAACTTATGTCTACACAAAAACCTGCACACGTGTTTAGAGCACAGCTTTACTCCTAATTGGCAAATCTTGAAGCAAGCAAGATGTCCTTCAGTAGAATGGATAAACAAACTGTCGCACATCCAGACAGTGAAAGATTTAGCACTAAAAGTAAATGAACTAACAAAGCACAAAAAGATATAGAAGGACATTAAATGCATGTTACAAGTAAAAGAAGTCAATCTAAAAAAGGCTACATACTGTATGATTCCATCTATATGATGTTCTAGAAAAGCCAAAACTATGGAACAGTAAAAAGTGGTTGCCAGGGGTAGGTTGGGTAGGAGGGATGAATAGTGGGAACACAGAGCATTATTAGGGCTATGAAACTACTCTATACGATACTACAATGCTGAATACATGTCATTATATATTTGTCCAAGCCCACAGAATGTACTACATCAAGAGTGAAACCAAATATATAAACTATGGACTCTATGTGATGAGGATGCATCAACGGAGGTTCATCAATTGTAACAAATGTACCACTCTGTGCGGGAGGTTGATAATGTGGGAGGCTTGACTGTGTTAGGGCAGGGTGTGTACAGGAACTCTCTGTACCTTCCTCTTAATCTTGCTGTGAACCTAAACCCTAGCCTGTAAATTCCTTAAGGACAACACGCTGTATCTTATCATCATTGTTTATCCTAGTGCCTAGCACAGAGACCAACAAATGTTCCCACATAGCTTTCAAAAGTGAAGCAATTTATCATCCTCCCCCTAACCCAACATATATTAGACACCACAATTCTGATTAGAAGGAAAAAAAAATTGAGTGTTTCTAATGTGCCAAACAGAGCCAAGCACTTCCACACACAGCATCTCAGTTAGTGCTTCCCAAAACCAAGGAACTATTTATTCTCTTCCTCATTCAACAAACAAGACTCAAAGACTCTGAGACAGACAGTTGGTAACAGATATATTAAAGAGTGTATTTGCAAACATGTATAATTAAGGGAATAAAACAGACAAATAAAACAAAATAATAAAACAAAACACAAATTATTTCATATAGGACATAAACACAATTACTCAACAAAACCTTAGCTTAGACTCTATGTCAGATTTCTCAAAGCTACTTCTTGTCTACTTTTAAATATTTATATGGCTAGGTAAGCAAATTTTGAAAAATTTAAAATAAAAACTCCTGTTTGTCCCAAGAGCTACACCTCATGAAATGTTACTTCTTTTAGAATGAAACTGTAAGAGTAATACTTTGCAAAAATACATAACTGACGAGTACTTTCTTAATCGATACAAATCTGATTAACATGCTAATCACAACAATTAAAGGTATCTTTAAATACACCTCATTGAAGAGGGTTTACACTAAATATGAACAATAACATGAGAAAAGAAATGGAATGATTACCTGTAAACACCTCACTTGAGAGTTGACATATTTATGATATGCCATGAAATCCTTCTTATTAAAGTTAAGTTCAAGAAAATTCGAAGCATGTTCTTCGAGATAATCAGCCAGGTCCAACTGCAAGCACCAGTATCTTGCAGTCGTCATGGACAAACTCACTGACCTAACCGTTACGCCGGAACACAATACATGGCCCGGCTGTGGTTAAATACTTTAAACCTGCCATGTCTGTAAGTACTAATGAAACACAAGCTCTCGTCCACCAAATAGTCCTATAAAAACTCTGAGATTCTGTTTCTGAATTACCCAAAAACAGATCTTGGAAAAATGGAGACCCCAGAAAATATTCTCCTGACAATAGGATTTATTATCCAGTTATTGTGGATTTAAATCTTTTCCAACACTACGCTCCATTAGGACCCTTTTATTGACCTTTAAATTTTTTAAACATTTTAGTGGAAATTTGTTAGTGACTTGTGTGTTTTTTTAAAAAAGGATCAAAACACATTTTGCATATCTAAATTATAGTGGTCACTGGCAACTCAAAATTACAGAGGGCGGGAGGATGATATCTAAATTATAGGCCTGCAACCTGGAGAATAGTCCGAACCTATAACCTCACTCCTTCACACATGTCTTCCCTGAGGAACTTTCCGCTCTGAGAACTCCATAAGGCAAAATGCACAGATCAATTTTTCTGTCAAATCCAAGGGCAAGAGCTACCACAGATGTCATGGTACAATTATTTGGAAGCAAGCTGGGCAAGCACCATGAGCCAGGTGGGGCCAGACTTGCAGAGTACAAGACAAAGTAGAAAAGATCACTAATGACGTCTACATCGCCAAATCCAATAATCAATTCCCAATGGTATACCTATTTGACATGATAAACAGCATTTGATATGTTGGCTCGCTCTCTCCTTCTTCAAACAGTCTTCTCTTAGTGGTAAGGATTAAATGTTTGCCTCCCCAAAGACCTTGTGTTGAAATCCTACCCGCAATGTGATGGGATATAGAGGTGGGTCTCTAGGAAAGCACTTAGGTCATGAAGGAGTAGCCCTCATGATGGGACTAGTGTCCTGGGAAAAGAGAAAAGAAAAGAGAGCCTGGGAACCTCTAGAACTGTGAGGAATGGATTTTTGCTGTTTATAAGCCACCCAGTCTATGATATTGTTATAGCAGCCCGTGCTGGCTCAGACAGCTTCTGGGCCATCAACCTCTCTTAGCTTATCCCACTGGGCGTCACTTACCTCAATGGACATCACCTCTCAGTCTTCTTTGCTGCTCTTTCTCTTCTTTTCAACTTCTAAACATTGGAGGGCCCCAGAACACAGTCCTAGAATCCTCTCTATCTACACTCATCCCCTAATTGACTGCATCCAGTCTCATGGCTTCAAACACTGTATGCTGACAATTTCTAATCATGTCTCTAGTCAGGAAAGTCTTTCTGAACTCTGAACTCATAGATGACTTCCACCTTGACATTTCCACCAACATCTCAACTTACTGTGTCCACGCACAAACTTAATCCCACCCCCACATGCTCCTCCCACAGAACTTCCCAACTCTGTAATAACTGTGCTTCTTCAGTTGGTCACTCCTGGCTCTGACTTGTGCCTTCCTATCCACCCCTTATATATATATATATCCAGAATCCAACCACTGTATTTTTTAAGTTAAATCCACAACCACCACCCAGATCCATGCCACCATTACTTCTTTCCTGGATTACTGCTACAACCTTCTCATAGACTTTGCAGCCAGAATGATCCATTTCGATCACAGGTCATGACTGAATTACTCTGCTGCTCAAAACTCTGACAAGAAAAAGTCAAAGTCTTCACCATGGCCTACAGGGTCCTATTGGCCACAGCCCTGACCTCCTCTACTCTTCCCCTCAGCACTCAATCCTGGATGGCTCTGGTGGCCTGCATGGTGTCCCCCTAGCACCGCGGTCAGCAAACTGCAGCTCGCGAGCCACATGCGGCTCTTTGGCCCCTTGAGTGTGGCTCTTCCTAAGCCTTAGGAGTACCCTAATTAAGTTGATAACAATGTACCTACCTATATAGTTTAAGTTTAAAAAATTTGGCTCTCAAAAGAAATTTCAATCATTGTACTGTTGATATTTGGCTCTGTTGACTAATGAGTTTGCCAACCACTGCCCTAGCACATCAAGCATGCTCTGACCTAAGGACATTTGCACTTATTTCCTCTGCTCAGAACACTCTTCCCCCAGTTATATCTGAGGCCTGACTCTTCCCTTCATTCAGGCCTCTGTTCAGATGTCACTTAGTCAAGGCAATCCCTACCTCCCCACACACACCACATAAAATAATATAACTTGTGCAGCCAACCAATGTCATTCCCTAGCCCATTTACCTAGCCTTCTTTTTCTCCAGAGCACTTATTTCCTTGGTCAACTAAATACTTACATGTTTACTGTCTATCTCCCCTTCCCTCTAGCAGAACTTCAGGCACAGGAGAGCAGGGACTCTTTTTCTTCCACTGTTATATCTCAAACACCTAGCATTACTATATGGTATTTCTTGAACTAGGCTCTCCAAAAGTTACCTAGCATCTCAGCCATGCCTCCCTCTTTCCCATTAAGAATCCTCACCCAACTTCTTTCTGAAGCTGCCTAATGAGAGGGGAAATATAACTAAGGGGCACTATAGTATCAAATAGAAAAATGTAGTGGGTTAGAATTATTTCAAAAATTGGACCAAGAGTAAGGGACTTCAAGAGTCAACCTAGCAGAGATATGTGAACTAGAACCCCCACTAACCACAAAAAACTGGGGAGAGAAGGGGTGAGGGAGCACTAGAGATTTTCATGGGCTTCAACAGGGTCCCAGGGAGAGAGCTCCAGGTGGGAGAATATATGATCTTTCCAAAAACAAAATAAGATCGTGGGCAAGGTAATCTTGTGCTTACCTTTGTGACTTACTTCAATTTCTCTGTGTCAGGAAGTACCTTCTTACTCGTATTTCTAACCTAAATAATCTTGACTGCAGCTTCAGCCTATCTCCTTCTTCTCCAAAGCTCTATAACCTCCGTCCAGATAGTTCATGTCCACTAATAAGGACTCCAAACACCCTCACCCTCCTCCTCATGAAGTTGAAATATCTCAGTAATTAACTCGGCTCATATAGTTTGAATCCATCTTCAGTGTTTAATATGACCCCAGTCACAGTAATCCCATCAGCAAGAATGCTGTGCGAATTAAATTATGGTTCATTAGTTAACCGCAGACTAAGTAACTGAGTAGGAGATCACAGCTCTGAAGTTGACCAGGACACTGACCCTTGATATAACCCAGGTGAAGTTCCTAAACAAAACAAACTGGAGTTTCAATGACTATCCCAAATAGAGAGATACACAGGCAATTAGCTGGCTTGATTCTTGTTGATCTGTACAAGTCTAAGGAGAGCGATTAATTATAAGGAACATTCCAAAGTGCAGGAATCATGATTCAAAGCCATAACTCAGTTTGTGATTAAAGGAAGACTGTTCAGAAAGAACAAAAATCAGCCATGCCTTTACCTCCCCAGTGAAGGAAAAGCTGAGCAGTCACAGCGCCTACAATAGAGGCATTTGGTTTGCAGGCAACCGTAGTAAAGGAAGAAGGTATATTTTAGTGTGTATCTGACTCCTTCTCTCCCTCCCTTCCTGCCTTATGATCCTTAGTAACTGAACAGAAAATTTCAAATAAGTGAAGTCCTTATGGTTTTGTCTTCTGTGATTCTTAAAACAAACCAACCAACTAAAAATGCTTCAACAGTACATCACACAATATATCAAGAAAAATTTTCAAAAGGGTCAGAATATGTAAAAGAATATGCTGCTTCGGTAGCCGTAATTCATTTTGAGTGCTTACTATAAATTCTGCCTGCTTTGTTACATACACAGATTTCATTTGGGTTATTGCATGTGGCAGTTGTTTTTTAAGAACTCCTCTGTAAACCCAGCCTGAATTTTCTCCTGTCAATTACATGAGATCAAATTATGTTTGGAAAAATGGAACTTTGCTAGTAACAATTATTTCTAAGCAATGAAATGTAACAGATATTAACTTACAGTTTTCTTCCTATTATCACTATGATCATGTTAAATGAGATTTATAGTTGTTCAATAAAACAACAACTATTGTGTCGCCTTAGAAGCAGCAATTCATCAACTAATGTGGGGCAAACAATGTATGCCAGGTGAGCAGAAAGGAATAAATATCCTGCTCATTTTGAAACCGGTTTTTCTTCCAACAGCGGAAGATAGGGTAATTTGAGATTTTAAAAGAGGAGAGTGTATAATAAAACAGTAACTTATTTAGATGTTAACTCTCAACACAACCTGGGATTGACTTGTCAAAAAATCATAAGCTCTTGGTGATAAGCTCTTGGTGATTTTTGACACTTTATCTAGTATTTCAATTACCTCAACACAATAAACTACTGAGATTTAAAACCAGCCCCAAATGGAATTAATCTGGAAATAACTCTCTGTGCAATCATTCTGAGTTAATAATTCTTAATTTAAGAATTGTTCTACATGGCCCTGGCCTGTGTGCTCAGTGGTTAGAGTGTCAGCCTGTCACAGAGGAGTCTCACATTTAATTCCCAGTCAAGGATACATAGCTGGGTTGCAGGTTTGATCCCTGGCCTCTGGGATTAAAGTGTATAACAGGTACTCATCTGGTTAACTCTCACAATAATATCAAGAGCAGCACCAACACTGTTCAAATGACCTATCAGGAAAGACGCAAAATATACAAGGAAGACACAAGATATACAAGGACCATTAGCAAAAGACAGAACAGACAGAAAAAAATCAGACCTTAAAGGTTTCAGCTATTGGTATGATAAAATATACTTAATATGTTTATGGAAATAAAAGAACAAATTTAAATTCTGTAAGGAACACCAGCAATAACAAAATGATCATGAAAAGAAGAAGAAAATAGAAATTTTGTACGTTAAAATATAATGATTTTATTAAAATATCCAATCTCCCTGAACAGCAGATAAGGAAGCTGAAGAGAAAGTGTGCACTAGAAGATGGATGCAAAGAAATTATACAAAAGGTAGGGTAGACAAAAAGATGAAAATAGAAAAAAATTAAGAAACATGGTGGAGAGAACCAAGATGCAGCATAGGTAAACACCTATACTTGCTGCCTCCCACAACCACATCAAAATTACAACTAAAATACAGAACAACTATCATCCAGAACCGCAGGAGAGCTGGCTGAATGGAAGTACTACAACTAGAGAAGTAAAAAAAAAAAAAAAAAGCACACTGAGACTGGTAGGAGGTGCAGAGGCGCAGAAAGGGCTGGTCCGGTACCCAAGTGTGCTGCTTTTTTATTTGGGAGGGAGATCGCCTCTGCAGAGGCCACACAGAGGAGCAAGGGGTCCCAGCCCCACACCAGACCCCCAGCCCAGGGATCCAGAGCTGGGGAAAGAAGTCCCTATGGGCCGTAAGAATTACGAACTGTACAAACCAATGCAGATTGGAGCTGAGTGACACACCGGCTGCTGGAGACCCAGCTGCTCCTCTTAAAAGGCTGGCACCACGAAGTGAATTTACAAGCTCCCACTTCCTCTGAGCTCCAGTCCCAGGTGAGGCTCTGGGGGACCCAGACACGTACAGGGAGAAACTAGACTGTCTGGCATCAGGGCAGGAACACGGGGGTGGCTTTCTTCCAGACAGAGGTGCTCGAAGAGGTCATTGTTCCCATGCTGGGACCTCCCCGGTATAGGGCTGACTGGCAGCCATTGCTGTTTGCTCTGCCCTGGTGACTCCCTGAGACTCCACTCCACCCAATTTTCAACCCCACCCAAGCTGTGTGCAGTGGCTTTTGCATAGGAATGGTCTGTCCTTTCTCAGGCTAAAAATCTGTCAAACAAGCTGCAGCTAGGTTAGGGAGCCCCAAACCTATCAATTAAAGGCCCAAACCTGGCACCAGCACCAACCTGCCTTGCTTCACAGCTGGGCTTTGTCTGGGCACTTCTAAACCCAATACAAAGAGGAGGAATCTGCAGATCTCTCTGTAGCTCCTGCTGGATGGCCCCAGGCAGTGGCTGACTCTGTACCTCTTTGGAGATCCAAGATCCAGTGTACCCAGTGGTCAGTGTGAGACCATACCAGATTACAACTCTTCACAACCATAAATGACACACTCAAGGTGAAGACTCAGTGAGCACCAAAGTCCCACTGAAGCAAGTCCTGCTCCATCAGGGTGTCTCCTGCACAGCAGCCCTCCCTCTGAAGTTGCAGCTTGTCCCCACAGCCAATTGGCCTGGAGGTCAATTCCTTCCAGTAACACCAACAGCAATCAAGGCACAACTACAGCAAAACTGTGCACAGAGCCCACAAAGGGGTGCACCAAGAGTGCACACCTCTGGTAATTGGGAAGGCTGAGCCACTGGACCCTGTAGAACACCTACTACATAAGGCCATTCTATTAACTCAAGGAGACTTAGCAGCTATCCAATACATAGAAACAAACAGAGGGAAGCAGCCAAAATTCGGCAACAAAGAAAAATGTCACAAATGAAAGAAATTGAAGAAAGCAAACTACTGGATATAGAGTTCAAAACCACAGTTATAAGGTTACTCAAGAATATTCTAGAAACCTCCAAGGAACTTAGTGAGACTTTCAAGGATTTTAGTCACAA
>NW_006297018.1:1323828-1325430 GCF_000327345.1 Myotis davidii | reverse complement strand
GCAGGCCAGAAGGAAGTGGCAAGAAATATTCAAAGTGATGAATAGCAAGAACTTACAACCAAGATTGCTCTACTATCATTTAGAATTGAAGGTCAGATAAAGAGTTTCACAGACAAGAAAAAGCTAAAAGAGTTCATCACCACCAAACCAGTATTATATGAAATGCTGAAGGGTATTCTTTAAGAAGAGAATGAGCCCTAACCAGTTTGGCTCAGTGGATGCAGTGTCAACATGTGGACTCAAGGGTCCCAGGTTCGATTCCAGTCAAGGGCATGTACCTTGGTTGTGGGCACATCCCCAGTAGGGGGTGTGCAGGAGGCAGCTGATTGATGTTTCTCTCTCATCAATGTTTCTAACTCTCTATCCCTCTTCCTTCCTCTCTGTAAAAAAATCAATAAAATATGTTAAAAAAAAAGAAGAGAAAGAAAGAAGCTAAAGATAAAAAAATATGAACAACAAAGTGACAACACATATATATATATCAAGTGAATCTAAAAATCAAATGAATAAAAAATCTGATGAGCAGAATAAACTGGTGAATGGAATAGAATCAGGGGAATGGAAATGGAACAGACTGATGATTCTCAGGGGGAAGAAAGTGTGGAGGGGGCGGTGTGGGAAGAGATTAGACAAAGATCGTATATGCATGTATGCATTACCTATGGACTCAGACTATAGGGTGACGTCAGCCTGGGGTGGGGTGGGGTGGAAACTAGGTGGAGGGGAGCTATGGGTGGAAAAACGAGGGACATCTGTAACAATCTCAACAATAAAGATTAATTTTTTTAAAAAAGAAACATGGTGGATAAGGTCTCAAGGAAGTCTGCCTGGACTGTTAAAAAGAGAAGAAAGAACAGGAAAGAGGGTAAGATAACAAAAATGTTCAGAGCTTATAATAGTCAATAACCCACAATAACCTCAATAAGCCCAAAAGAATTCAATCAGAATAAATATATTTAAATACATTATAGTGAAACCACAGGACACCCAAAGCAAAGAGAATCTTATGAGGAGTCAGAGGGGAAAAGAACTAATAATCTTTCAAAGGAATAACAATTGTCTGACAAGTGATTTTCAGCAACAATTAAAGCCAAAGAGAACGGATTATATTGTCAGTATGCTGCTATAAAATACCTGTCCATCCAGCATTATGCACACAGCAGAAATACTTTTCAATCCTATGAAAGAATGAAGACATGTGAGACAAAGAAAAAATGAGTTTATCCACAATAGTCCCCCACTATAGGAAATTCCGAAGGATATGCTTCACGAAAGGAAAGTAATCCCGGAAGAAAAATATAAGATGTAAGAATGATTTACAAGAAAATAAAGTGGTAAGTATAAGAAAAAATATAAATGAACACTGGCATGGTTTTATGAAGCTGGGGTGGTCAGGGGGGAGAAACAATATTCCACTCTAATAAAAAAAAAAATCCCATGACACTACTGATGTAATTATACATGGATGAAGCTCTTCCTCCTAGTTTACCAAATACCTGAATTACTAAAAATATAATTGCCTTATTTGCATTTAACTCAATGAATCTTGCGGTAGCACTTCTAGCAGCTATTTCTTGCTAGTTTATCTTTTACTGTGACATC
>NW_006297018.1:1306942-1322919 GCF_000327345.1 Myotis davidii | reverse complement strand
CCATGTTTCTCTCTCATCAATGTTTCTAACTCTCTATCTCTCTCTCTTCCTCTCTGTAAAAAATCAATAAAATATATATTAAAAAAAGAAAAGAGTATGATGAACAGAATTGTTGACGCTGAAAATAAAATAGATTAAATGAAGGAAAGAAGAATATGGGAACCCAAACATTTTGTCCTGAGATCCTATATGTCCTGAACAACAAGCCAAAAAAAACCTCATATGCATGGCCAGTGTGACTCAATGGTTGAGTCTTGACCCAGGAGATCGTAGTTAGATTCCTGGTCAGGGCACATGCCCAGGGTTGTGGGCTCGATCCCCAGTAGCAGGTGTGCAGGAGGCAGCAGATCGTGATTCTCTCTCATCAATGATGTTTCTATTTCTCTTCCTCTACCTTCCTCTCTGAAATCAATAAAAATATTTTTTAAAAACAGCTTCATGTTTCACAGACTCGGGAGCTTTAGCTACATATACATAAACCCACTGGTAATTAGTGAGTAGACTGGAACTGCTTTGATGCTCCTGTCTTCAGTTTAATGGTCTGTTGAGTTTATAGCTGGTAACTGTCTCCATAAGGGGCTGTCAACATATCAAAATGGTATTTACTGAACCTCACAGAGTAGAAAGTGAGTCTGGGGTTATTTTTTCCCCATGGTTAATTATAAAGCCCTGAGATGGGGGTTTTAATTACTTGCCAGGTAAACGTGCTATATAACCTAACTTCAGAAAAAGAGAGACAGCATTGACATGACAGGATGGAAAGCTGCCTAGAGTTTCTGAAATTTGAGGGATGTTCCCAAGTTTGGCCATGTCCAGTGCCTAAGGTGGGAAAATGTAGAGTGCTCTGCACACCTTCGGAGAAATAAACTAAATATAACACTGAATTCTGTTCTCAAACAAAACTGAAGCCAATCCACCCAAAACAATTACCCTCATAGGGACCATTCACACCACCTCCTGCAAAGCCAGGAACTGCACAGCATAGAAGTCATTAAGATGGGAGGGGTGGGGTTCAGGACAGAGGGAGTCCATGGGAGAAAATTTTCAACAATAAAGATAAATTTTTTAAAAAGAAAATGAATTTTAAGTGCAGTGAGTTTGATATAACTATTCCCATTTCAACATCACGGGTAATCAAGAAAAACAGCAAATATGAACATTGACTAAACAAAGGATGAGACCCACCCATCCTGCCCAAGGAACTCAGTCTGGTGCGCGGTGCTAAGATGGCCATGGTTGCCTGAGTGAACCGAAGTCTCAGGATAACGTGTAATGGAAAGGCCACAGTTTCCTTCTGTAAGCGTCTAATTTAAAATATCTTCATGAGACTATCTTTATAAAATTAAAGCAGCTCATTCTGAGAAGTTCGATGTAGAAGAGGAAGGCTGCCTTTCACTTTTTACATTATACACTTAGTTTTCATTTTTATTACTTTTGTCATCTTTTAAAGTAATGAAAAATTCAGTTGAACCAACTGAGATTATTACGTAGATTCAAATATGTGTGTGTCAGAACATCTAGTAAAAATCTAATGTGGAATTACTGTCTGTCCATTAGGTTTTATTCTTAATTCCTAACTAATTAACCTTCAACAGAAAATATAAGGACAAGTCCTTAAATGAAAGGCCAATCATATAGGTCTAATCAAAATATAGTTAACATTGAACAGTTTTACCAGTTTCCACTTCCTCAGTTGCAAATTAACTTCATCTCCTAACCCATTTACTTACGGTGAAAGTAAATCCACAAACATTAACAGCAACAAGCCTGCAGTTGCATTATTGTTACCGTATGACAAAGGCATAATGCTGACCCTTCAGGCAATTATACAAACCACATAAGATAACCTCCTTCAGAATGAACAAAAGCTGCCCACTCCAGCCTTCAGGGACACTAATGTGGGTTAAGACAGTGCTTCTCCTGATGAACTCTGTTAAACTCTGTTCAGCTCACTTATTAGTGCTCATTTAGTTGCAGTTTCCCATTGGAATCAATTGCAATGATGGAAACATATGAGATAGTTTATTAGAGGCTTATTTTTATATGATCAGTGTATTTATTCCTTTTAAGATATATTTTAAAAAAGTTACAACATTAAACTTTTGATTTCATGAGTGATCTGAGGTTAAAGTATTTACATTAAAAAAAAGAATGAACAAATACTGCCCCTAATGATTACTTCATCTCTGGGATTTACATCTCAAGCACTCTGGTGTGAACTGTGAGTCTATTATCCTAGCCTGGCTATGCCCAGAGCTCTCTGAAAAGGGAAGGGCCTTTTACCTAACAATGCATAAGAATCAGACCCAGCCCTGGCTGGTGTGGCTCAATGGTTAGAGTGTTGGCCTACACACTGAAGGGTTTCTGGTTGGATTCCCAGTCAAGGGCAGGTATCTGGGTTGCAGGTTTGGCCCCCAGCCCCAGTCAGGGCACATTTGCCAACACAGAGAACTAAAATGTCATGATGCGCTGTGACGGTTCATTGTACGTGCCAACTGAACTGGGACCCAGAGTGTTTGTCAAACATGTGTCTGTGTGAGGTTCTGGACTTAGACATAGGAATTTTGAGGGGACACAAATCAGCTCATAGCAGAATGTAAGGATCCTTCTATGGATAAATACTGTTTTGTAAAATGTTTGTGTTGTGAGCATATGTGTATGTGTGTGTGTGTGTGCTGAGTCACAGTAAAAAAAAAAAACAAATAAAAGTCTACAAGTCCATCTACCAGATTGACCTACCATTTCATGTTTACATCTGATGATCCAACCCCCACATCAACAAAGTTAACTGGAAATTACTTTTTTTTAAATTTCCTGTTAACCACTAAAAAGTTCTTCCTTATATTACCTGCAAATTTGACTCCCAGTAACTTCTACCTATTAGTCTTTGATGTCAAACAGAACTTTTGAAAAAAAAAACAGTTACTATGCCCTCCCCTAATGTTATCCATTTTTACATTATTAAGCATCTATATTCTAATGATTATGACATAGTTATATGTATTTGTATGTGGAATATTTGTTGTTTTGGGTACATTTGAAGACGGGCTCTTTGGAAGGGAGTAAGTCTCATATATGATCCTAAAACCCTCCCCCTCATTCCTTGAAAACGACAGCTCTAAAAGATATCATTCCTAATGCTAAGAATATACAATTTTTTAATCTTCATCCTAATATATAGCCATTTAGCAGAGTACTGCCAATTCTTATGAATAAAGATGTTGCTGTTCCAAAAACAGTTAACCATTTCAAAATCAAAGGAGATGAGAAACTGGTGCAAGGAAACAGCTATTATGAGAATTTGGAAACGGGAAATTCCACAGCCTCCTTACTGTGACTCTGCCTATGCTGCGCTGCTGAGCTGCTGCTGCTGGAGCCAGGCAGTCCCAGAGCAGGAAGTTTAAACCAACAAGAGTTTATGAGCATAGTCAGGAGCCCCCATCGCTAGCAACCAAATCAAAAATGTACATTATAAGCAGCATCAGATTTTAATGCCCAGGCTGATGCTATCCGTAGAGGAGAATATAAAAGACAGAGTCAGATCCTTGCGGAAAAGAACCGGTATATGAAAAATACTCAAGGACCTGCATATATCAAAAGTACATCAAATATTCGGTTTCAAGTTCTATTAAATTAACAAGAAAAAGTATGAAGGGCCATGTTGAAAATAAGGTAACAGGTAAAATGCATCTCTGGATGAAAAAGACATTTGGTTTTGGTATAAATTCCTAAGGCTCAAAAAGTAAGTCAAAGAACAGCAGGAAGCGGTACTGGCTTAACCACACTGGGAGAAAATCCAAAAGATTAGCATAACATTACAAAAATATGCACCATTCTCAAAAAAGAGTTTTTTTTATGAGACTTACAATGATTATAGAACAGGTAAGAATTCGTTCAACGTAACTGTATACTGGTCCTTTGACAGGTAGGTCTGAGCATCAAATTCTGGGAATTTTAGCAAGTTCATGGGGACAGAGCAGCACCCTGTCAGAAAGATCTGGCCAGTCTCAATGATGGACCTACTCTGCCTGGAGAAGTTTCTCAACCTCTTTTCTTCATTATTATCCCCTGAAAAAGCCCTTTCAGACATTTTTTTTCCAAATCACCCCCTCATGTATTTCAAAATCACAGGTACAGTATATATCTCTTTATGTATTATATGTGTATCTGTACTTTGCACAATTAAAAAATATGATTTTTTTCAGCCACTTAAAAATGCCTAAATTCCCAGGACATCCAATGGCCAAGATCTCAGGTTTTAAGCAGACACTCTGGCTCAGTCATGAATTTTATGGCTTGAGGGAGCTAAATAACACTTACTTTTTATTAGCAGAGCTTTAACACAATGACTCTGTTAAATGTGCATTGAGCCATAATATGACATATCGATCCAAGAATATCTAGTCCATCTTTCCTTGAGTAAATACATAGCCTAGATGCTGAGGGAACTGCGGTGGCCCAAACTGTGAACGTTCTTATATTCGTGCTCTTACATTTTAGGTAAGGGGAGAGGAACAGTCAGTTGGCAAATACACTGAATGTCAGACAATGGTAAATGCTAAAAGAATAAATCAGCCAGAGTGGGCCAGATTATACCTATACACTAGGAAGAAGATGACATTTACAGAGACTTAAAGGAAATGAGAGTAAATAGTGCAATTATCTGGGAGAAGGGTGTTCCAGGCAAAAAGTACAGCCTGTACAAAGGCCCTGGGGTGTAAATGAACTCTCGGCATGTCTTCAGAATGGTGAAGAAGCTGAACCCACTGAAGCAGAGTCAGAAAGATGAATCTTACAAGACAAATCAGAGGGGAGGCTGGAGGCAGAGTGCTCATGGTGTATTCCTTTGATAATGTGCACAGAAAAACATTGTTACACTATGTGTCTCATTTAATAGAGAGATGACTTTGGGAAATATGGACATTTAAAAATATCAATTCTTCCAATCCGTGAACCTGAGATATCTTTTCATTTGTGTCTTCTTCAATTTCTTTCATCAAAGTCTCATAGTATTCAATGTACAGCGCACCTCCTTGGTTAAATTTATTCTTCTTAAGTATTTTATTGTTTTTGATGCTATTGTGAACGGGATTGTTTTTATTTCTTTCTTTTTCAGATGTTTTGCTATTGTATAGACACATACCTGATTTCTGTATGTTGAATTTGTATACTGCAACTTTGCTGCATGTGTTGATTAGTTCTGGCAGATTTTTGGTGAAGTCTTTAAGATTTTCTCTACACAAGGTCATGTAATCTACAAAGACAATGTAACTCCTTCCTTTCCTACTTGGATGTTTTTTACTTCTTTTTCTTGCCTGATTGCTCTGGTTAGGATTTCCAGTACTAGGCTGAATAGGAGTGGTGAGAGTAGGTACTCGTCTTGCTCTGGATCTTAGAGGAAAAGCTGTCAGTTTTTTACCATTCAGTATGATGTTGGCTGTGGGTTTGTGATGTGGCCTTTAATAAGGTGAGGTAGGTTCCTTCTATACCCAATTTGCTAGGCATCATTTTTTACCATGAAAGAATGTTATATTTTGTCAAATGCTTTTTCTGAATCTATTGAGATGAGCATATGATTTTTACCTTTAGCTCTATTAATGTAGCATATCACATTTCTTGACTTTTCTATATTGAAGCATCCAAGAAACTATGTGCCACAGACTCTTGAGGCAAAGAAATCAACATGTGAATAAAAAACGTAAGTCTGCTTATAAAGATCTTACTAAACCCAAATCATCAAGGTCACCCACAGTAGTTCTAGGATAAGAATGCGGAGCTAGGAACTGTACAAAATCTAGCAGCCAATATTTCTACTGTGTCTGCAAAAGCATTATTTTTTCTCATTCAGGTGAGATAAACACAAAGTATAAAACTGAAGGGCTGTTACACAACGCTGTCAACAAAGCCTTGGAGAGAACTCAAATCTGTTCTGTATTTGACCTTGACTTATGAAAAACATTCTTCATGAAGGGAAACTTGTTTCTGGGTATCTTAAGAAATCCCAAGAGTCACAAGTATTTGGTTATAATATGCCCTGAAGTTTTGGTTTTGTTCAATGTTGTTGTTTTATTTTTTGTAATATATAAACTACAGAAGTTAAACTAGGTGCTGAGAGAGAAAGAGACAGAAATCAAAGCTTGACAACTCCAAGTTGACAAGATGAATTGCCCTTATTACTTTAATATGCTGTCATACATGCCAGGCAATTTAAATTCACTGAACTTGTTTTCCTTTCCTATCAAACTAGATGTCTAAGTGTGCAGCTGCTGACTCTTAACAATTAATTAATGACTCATTTTTTTCTTTAGTTCTTCCTCAAAAGACTTCAAATAGTTTTTGTAAGTATTCTGGAACATCTTGCCCTGTGGTATCAGTGAAACAGACTGATGAGCCAGAGAGCTGCAGCCACTTCTTCCTCAGTTCAGACAATAAGATTATCAAGATTCTGGAAATGAGAACTGCCTTATCATTAAAGTCAGCAACTACCATTGCCAGCATAGCAGACCTGCCAAGCACCTAGTTCATCTGTTTATCATCATCAACACCAAAAACTAAATAAATTGTCTGAAAGATACTCATATTCAAAATTTCACTGAATGCTCGTCTCAATAACTGATTTCCCTGAGGACTCAGCATGTGCTCTTTTTAATTAATAATATGACAAGTTCTATTACAGGATTACTCATATATAAAACAAATTAACAATCTTTCTGGAAGGGAAGAGAGAGGAAGCTCTCATTTAAATAACAGCATGTGTATCTCTCATTTAAGAAAAGGGAGTTACCCAAAGTTTCACTGAAGCATTTGTGAGCGTCGTAATAGTGATGAGGATAAAACAATGTCAGGGATAAAATGTCCAATCTAAAGGTGCACAATGGAGGAGTTATTTAAGAAATCTTGACATTAACTGGTGCATAGTATATGATCTTTTTTCCCTCTGAGTTCTCTGTTGAACATGAGAATCTGTGTTATTTCTTAGGGTAATCACAATAGTCTACTTTCAAAACTTCGTGACCTGACTTGTCCATTTCCAGAGATGTGACGCTACTACTCAGGGTAGGACTTGATGACTTATCTGGATATTTGGAACACTTGAGACTGTATTTTGGACAATTAATACAGAAGTTATTACATTTGCAAGGCATTTTTAAATGCAAACTGAATTCAATATCATAATGATTTCAACTCCATAATTAATAATGAATTCTAGGCAACCCCAGTCAAAATTCCAGGGGGTATTTCAGGAAATTTGACAAACCTGGCCTCTAAATTTCTGTGGAATGTCAAAGGATCATGACTAGCTAGGACTAGTACCTTCCAAACTTTTTCATACTAGGGCTCACATGGAAAATGACCACATTTGGGCTCACACTGTACTACATACAGGAGGAAGCTTCCAGGTGAAGCTGTCAGCCCTGAGCACTAACTGCCTTCCATCCCCCTCAGCAGTCCCCAAAGCTGACCAGATCATCAGAAGGCCTGGCAAGCCTGTAACCCAGTGTGACACATCACTAAGAATATGCTGCCGGACAAATGTGATGGGGGAAAGACAGGAGCCTGAGATGAAGGACTTCATCTATAAAGCAGCAGTACTTAAAACACGTGATCGTGAAGGGACACGGAAATAGACCACTGGAACAGAAGAGGCAGCCTGAAGCCACCCCAGGCATAGAGCAAAACTAGGTATGACAGAGAAGGCACTGCCTATCATTGGGGAAAGGAAGAAATACTCAATGTATAGTCACTAGAAAACTGGTTATTACCACGAAGATGACAGAACAACCTCCCACCCTACACAGGCATCAATTCCAGATGGATTAAAGACCTTACTACTTTAGAAATTCTAGAAGAAATATACCAGAACAATTTAGAATAAAGATACTGAAAGCATGAACAACAAAGGAAAGATCTGATAAAGCAGACTATGTTAAAATGGCGGAGAGGAAATTGCTCTACAGAAACCCTAATGGCCAATAAACATAGAAAGAGAGAATATATATACATATGCACTAATCAGGGAAACACAGATAAAAAGTACAAAAAGATAGCATTCCACATCTATCTCAGGGGCAAAAGTTCAGTGTTGACAAGGACACATGCTACTGGTGACAGTGTAACAAAACAACAGCCTTCCCCCAATTTACCAGGTAGTTACAGTCCTAAAAAATTCAGACTATTTTACAACTACACAAACTATACAAAAATGACTTATAGCTGAAATTAGGTTTCAGGCTCTATTAATTCCATACAGATGTCTCACCTTCATGTCTAGCAAGACATTCCAAGATCATGGGTACAAATCTTCATTGTACGTGACTGTCCTGTGCGCTGCCGGACATGTGGCATCCTTGCTCCCACCCATGAAATGCCGGAAGCGCCTCCCCATCACAATAATGCCCACTAATTGCCAAATGCTCCCAAGCTGCCAACAGGCATCCTTCAGAAGCACTGGGAACTCTTGTTCAACAGCTTTGGCTCTGAGTTTGTATCTGTGATTAGTTCAGGCAGCTACACTTTGGAAGACCCAGAATGCTTCTGACATCCCATGTAAATATGATTAGTAGTGTGGATACCAATGATAACCAAATTCTTGTTGCAAAATAAATATTTCTCCAAATCATAGACTATCGAGTTTACCCTTTAATTTTCTAAGCAGTGCATGGTAATTTAATTGTATGATACTGATTAGCCTCACTTTTTGAATCGTGCACTTAAATCTCTACCAAGTGCACTGAAAAATAAAAATTTCAAATCTCTGGTTCTTCAGAATCACTTGAAGTCAAGCTTTGGCTTCCTGATGCCAAAGCAATCTATCTTTCTCTTCCAATTTTGCCCTTGAAACCAAATCAAATTCACTTTTTTTGTGAATTTGATAGAAGGTGGGAGGTAGAAGGTGGGGGCATTCTAATTTCTCCATGCAATTCTTTGGGTAATATTTCAGGAAATCAACATTACAAAGAAGACAGGCTTGGAGATGTCACTATGCCCTGGTAACTACCATGAAAAGAAGCATCATTTCCCTGTAATCCTTCTATCAAGGAGTTTTGCCAACCAGTGCTGTTCTTCGCCTCTCATTTATCTGCAGCTGCCAGGGAGAAACCAGGTTGCCTTGCAAAGAACTGTACTTATGACTCTCTTACATCAATAAAATAAGTTTTAAGGATTGCTTTTTTAATTTTCTTCCTATTGTAATATTGACCTTTTTAGGGTACACAGTTCTCTGAGTTTTAACACAGATATAGATTCACGTTACTACCACCACAATCAGGATACAGAACAATTACATCATCCCCTAAAAGTCCGTTCCTTTACCCCTTTAGAGGTACAACTTCCCTGGACCCCTGGCATAGAGTCATGTTCTCCACCATTACAGTTTTATCTTATAAATAACATTACATAAATGCAACCAAACAGTACATAACTTTTGAGATTAGTATTTTTTCACCAAGCCTCTGAAGGTATTCCAGTTGACTACATGTGTCATTTTACAGTCTATTCTATTCTATCTCTGAACAACATTCCATTATGTGGATGGAGCAGTTTGTTTATCTACTCTCTTCTTAAAAGACACCTGGGCTGTTTCCAGTTTGGAGCAATTATGAGCTATTAACATTTGTACACAGATTTAATGTGAACATAGTTTTCATTTCTCTAGGAATTTGATTGCTAGGTCATAGGAAGAATTTTTTTAAATTTATAAGAAATTGCCATACTGTTTTCCACAATGGCTTTCCCATTTTGCATTCCCACCAGCAATGTATGAGAGTTCCAGTTGCTCCACATCCTTGACAACACTTTGTATTGAAAGTATTTTTTTATTTTATTTTAGTAATTCTAAATGAATATAGGACTATCTCACTGTGGCTTTAATTTGCATTTCTCTAATGGCTAATTTGATACTGAACAGCTTCTCAGATGCTTACCTGCCATCTAATGGCCCATTTTCTAATTTGTTTTGTCCCTGTTGAATTTTGAAAGTCTTTCTGATTCTGGATACAGAATCAGAAATTACATTCAGAAATGTAATTTTAAATATTTTGTAAAAGTCTGTAGCTTATCTTTTTATTCTTTTAACAGTGTCATTCTCACAATAAGTTTTTTACTTTGTTCAATCTGTTTCTGGTTTTATGTCTACAAACTGCAGGTCATGAATATTTTCTCTTGTGTTCTCTTCTAAAAGTTTTATACTTGCACTGTTTACATTTAGGCTTTTGTTTTGAGTCAATTCTTGTATAATTCTGTGTGTGGTTTACACTAAAATTTACATTTCAATTCGATGTACGTGGCTCTTCTATTGGAGGATTCTGAACAAAACAATTCCACTTTGATAAAGTAAATGCTGAAGTCCTAATTGTCGCAGACAGAACTCACATTCTCAGGTTGTCCCTTCTTTTAAACTTAAAAGACAAAAGCTTTTGTGTATACAAAGACATTTGTATCTAAACAAAAACATTTCATTGATAAGAACAAGGAAACTGCAAGGAGCTCACACTTGCTGCCCTCAAAGCTCCTATCCATTTCTCCCAAACAAGAAAATAGGGCTGCCTTCTCTCATGATTTGAACCCAGCTTAACTATGTCTGCAGTCATGTACATTTACCATGAAAGATCTAAATGGTCAGAGGCCTTGGAAAACTTGACAGCTTGCCTCATCTTTCATTTCTCCCCACACTCACCCTTCTCCTGAATGTACATTAGGCTCACAGGCATCTACCCTTCACCAGTATTATTCCCGGTGAAGGCACAGGCACAGAGGGCTGCTTGTCTCTGCTCCACAATAACTGGGGCCCTGGCTGGGAGACTCTAAGGCTGGGGCTGACTTCATGGCAAGCTGGGGCTGGAGTCATCCGAAGGTTCATTCATTCTCATTCCAGTGCTCGACCAAGAAAAATGGAAGATTAGGAGTGCAGACCAGAGCACATAGATGTGGCCTCTACATGTGGCCGGGCGTCCTCACAGCATAGGAGTCATACTTATTCCACAGTGGCACGAGGTCCCAAGGATTGGTGTTTGCCTTTCATCAATCAGCCTTAGAAGTCCCATGTTGTCCTTGTGGCTGTACTTTATTGGTCCAGATTCCAGGAAAGGGAACACAGACACCCCTTCTTGGGAGGAATATCTAAGAAATCTAGAGTCACAATTTAGAACTAGTGTAGCTACCAGCCTGCTAAGAGTATGAGAACCCCCTGAAGACGTGCCTCTCAAAGTTTCAGGGAAGTGACTCTCTATGGCTCCCAGGATTGCCTACAGCATCTAGAATCTCTTCTTTTTTGGCCTTAAGAAAGCTTTGTGAAGGCTTTTTAGCCAGGGGCACTCTTTCTGTTATCTCTCTTACAATTGTGCAGAGCAGCCTATTTCTCAAGACTCTGTTTTTGAACAACCTGAAAGATAAATCGATGCCTTCAGCTAACTTTATAACATTTCTCATTATTTTCAAAAAATAACTAGCCCAGCGATTTCCAAGACTGCTATTTGGAGACTCCCTTTGAAAGGTACACTCTCTCTTCAGCAAAACCCCACCATTAATTTGCACTGAATCACTTCACATCTTATGATCAAACATTAATTAATCCCTTTTGTCCCACATGGAGAGAACATGTAAGCAGAGTACATCAGCACCCAGTGGCCTTACTGAACACACATCACACATCTTTTCATCCATTAGTCACACAAACAAAGCCCAGGGTCACCCCAGGAGGTCCTTCACTCTGTAAATAGGACCAGTTAATTGCTAATCACCATAATTACTTAATCAAGAAAAACTGCAGCCTGAGGCTCAACCCCATGCTCCAATGGGCCAATAGCAATCAAGACTCAATTACAATAAGAGGGCCCACTTAACCCACCTGAGGAACATTCCTGGAGCACCAAGCTCAGATGATAAAGGAGACTGTGCCACTGGGTCCCACAGGACATTGACTACATGTGGCCAGTTACCAAGACTGGGAGTCATAGGAGATCTACCTAATACATAAAAAGAAAAACAAAGAGATAGAAAAAAAGGGGGGAGAAAAAGAAAACATGCCCTGAATAAAAAAAATAGGAGAAATCTCTAGAAAAAAAAACTAAATTAAATAAAGGTACAGAATTTATCAGACAAAGAGTTAAAAAAATTATTAAACAGATGTTCAAAGATCTTAGAGAAAGTGACAACAGCATAAAAAGGACATAGAAACCATAACAAAGAATCAGTCAGAAATGAAGAATATAGTATCTAACATCAAGAATAATACACTGTTAGAAATAAACAATAGGTTGGATGAAGCAGAGGACTGAATCAGCAATTTGGAAAACAAAGTAGCAGAAAACACCCAATCACACCAGCAAAAGCAAAATAGGATTTTAAAACAATTTAGATAGTTTAAGACACCTGTGAGAAAACATGAAGCTTGAAAACATCCACATCATAGGAGTAATCAGAAGGACAAAAGAGAGAGCAAGAGATTGAGAAATCTATTTGAAGAAATAATGACAGAAAAATTCTTTTACCTGAAGGAAAAAGAAACACAAGTCCAAGAAGCACAGACAGTCCCAAACAAGATAAACTCAAAAAGGCACACACCAAGACACAACATAAATAAAATGGCAAAAGTTATAGACAAAGAGAGAATCTTAAAAGTAGCAAGAGAAAGACAGTTGCCTACAAGGGAGCTCCCATAAGACTGTCTGCTGATTTCTCAACCAAAACATTTCAGGCCAGAAGGAATTTGAATGAAATACCCCAAGTGATGAAAAGGAAGAACTTACAAGCAAGACTACTTTACCCAACAAGGTTATGATTTAAAATTGAAGGAAAAATAAAGAGCTTCCCAGATAAGAAAAAGCTAAAGAAATTACCACCAAACAATTATTACAAGAAATGTTAAAGGGTCTTCTTGAAGAAGAAGGAGGAGGAGTAGGAGGAAGAAGAAGACAAGGAGGAAAAAACAATAACAGAGGAACATACTTGAAAGAATAAAATGACAATAAAAATGTACCTATCAGTAATCACTTTAAATGTAAATGGATTAAATGCTCCAATCAAAAGAAAGGAGAGAAAATCAACAAGGAAACAGTGGCCTTAAATGACACAATAGATAAGATAAATTTAATTGATATCATCAGAGTATTGCACACCAGACTGGCAGAATATATTCTTTTCAAGTGCACATGGAACATTCTCAAAGATAGATCATATGTTAGATGATAAATCAAGTCTCAATAAATTTAAGAAGATTGAAATCATATCAAACATCTCTGACCATAATGGCATGAAACTAGAAATCAATCATAAGAAAAAAACTGAAAAACATACAGACATGGAGGGTAAATAACCTGATGAAGGATAAAGAAACACAAGTCCAGGAAGCACAGACAGTCCCAAACAAGACAACACCCATTTATGATATATTGTTAAACAATATATGGGTTAACATTGAGTTCAAAGAAGAGATCAAAAGACACCTTGAAACAAACAAATAAAAACAAGAATACAACAACCCAAAATCTATGTGACACAGCAAAAGCAGTCATAAAAAGGAAATTCATGGCATTGCAGGCCTACCTCAAGAAACAAAATAAATCTCAAACAAACAAGTAAAACTTTAAACTTTAAAGGAACTAGGAAAAACCAACAAGCCCAAAGTAAGTAGAATAAAGGAAATAATGAAGATCAGAGCAGAAATAAATGACATAGAAACTAAAGAAGCAATACAAAAGATCAACAAAACCAAGAGTTGGTTCTTCGATGCGATAAACAAGATTGACAAATCTTTAACCAGGGTCATCAAAATAAATAACTAAATAAAAGAGAAGACCCAAATAAATAAAATCAGAAATGAAAGAGAAGTTAAAACTGACACCAAAGAAATACAAAGGGTCTTAAGAAAAAATTATGAACAACTAACTATATATCAGCAAATTGGACAATGTGGACGAAATGGATAAATTCCTAGAAACATACAATTTCACAAAACTAAAATAAGGAAGAATCAGAAAATCACAGATTACAACTAGTGAAACTGAAGCACTATGAATCTATGGGACATAGTAAAAGCTCCCCAACAACAAAAAGTTCCAGACAGAATGGCTTCACAGGTGAATTTTACCAAATATTCAAAAAAGAACTAACACTTATTCTCCTCAATCTACTCCAAAAAATTCAAGAAGAGGGAAGACTCCCAAGCTGATTTTGCACGGCTAGCATTATCCTAATTCCAAAACCAGATAAAGACACTTCAAAGAAAGAAAATTGCAGGCCAATATCCTTGATGGACATAGAAGCTAAAATCCTCAATAAAATGATCATGTGGGATTTATTCTGGTGATGCAAGATTGGTAAAATATCTGCAAATCTATAAATGTGATGTACTATATAGACACCATAAAAAAGAATTAGTCAGAAATGAAGAATACAATAACATCAGAGCCAATTGGCCTGGAGGTCAATTCCTCCCAGTGACACCAAGAGCAATCAAACTCAAGTACACCAGGATGGTGCACACAGCTCACACGGGGGCGCACCTAGAGTGCCCAGCTCAGGTGACTGGGGAGGCTAAGCCACCAGGCCCTATAGGACACCTGCTACACAAGGCTATTCTACCAATTCCAGGAGACATAATAGCTCTGCCTAATACATAGAAGAAAACACAGAGAAGCACAAAATGCAGAATCTGGAAGTAGGTTCGTTTTTCTTTGTCTTTTTGTTGTTGTTTGTTTTTTAAATCCTCACCCGAGGATATTTTTCCATTAATTTTTAGAGAGAGTAGAAGGGAGAGGGAGAGACACAGAGAGAAACATTAATCTGAGAGAAATACATCACTTGGTTGCCTCCTGCAAGGCCCCGACCAGGGCCGAGGATGGAGCCTGAACTGAGGTACCTGCCCTTGACCAGAATCAAACCTGAAACCCTTCAGTCCGCAGGCTGATGCTCTAATTACTGAGCCAAACTGGCTAGGGCTGGAAATGGGTTAGTTTTTAAACAGGAAGATAATCTTCACTACCCATTTGGACAGGAAAAACAGATGAAAACTGTGACCATCATTATCATCTCGAAAAAACAACCTTTAAATGTATGTTTCCAAAGTGAGTTCTTTAGAAGATCCCTGGGATTAAAATGTACTTAGAGGTCTGCTGTATCACATTCTGCACATCTCTGCCAAGAGGAACATGGTCAACTAGATGTTGTTTGAGTATCGAATACAGCCCTTGCCACTTCTAGAAACTTCTCCACAGTATCTACTATCCCCTTGAGTGCAGGAGAAAAAGATATGTCCTCTCCCCACCTTCTATTCCTCCCTTCCTCCCTCCCTCCCTCCTTTCCTTCCCTCCCCTCTTCTCTTTCTTTCTCTTTCTCATCTTTCTTAAAGACTTTCTTTGACAGTGTGAAGCCCTAAGGCTGGGGAAACACCTGAAGGAGCGAGATGAGGTGTGGAACAAATAATCTATATCATAAAAGGGCTGTGGTCGTGATGCTGTACCGGCGGAATGACCAAACAACCGGTCACCAGGAGATGCACAGAGCACCTCTCCCAGGCCGAGACTCATGGCTTGCACAGTGAGGCAAGGCGAGGCTCAAGCAGAGTCGGCAGGACCGGCAGGGTCTGGGGTCCCAGCAGCGCGGCAGGTCTGGGTCTCACATGATTTCTCAAGCTGGGCCTCTAGTTAAATATAATCCTGGAAAAGCACTGATCTAAATGACTCTTTACACTTCATGGCTTATTTGGGGAAACCTCATATTTAGAAATGTACTTTGTTTAGTGGTTCCGACAAAGGGGAGAGCAGAAACTTTTGGTGTATTATATTACTATTTTACCCACAGATCCTGAAAGCATATGGTTTATTTCAGGCCACAAAACTTTAATTGGTGACTATGGTATCAACATAATGACGTATAATGAGAAAAAAACAAGTATATTTCACAGCTGGCCCTGGTACCCACTGTCACATACACCTGGCAAGGATAACCAGGATCAGACATTCACCTAAAAAGCTCAGGGG
>NW_006297018.1:1301813-1306868 GCF_000327345.1 Myotis davidii | reverse complement strand
CACAATAACAAAATCAAACCACAGCCAGAAACCTGACCCTTAAGACACACAATATGTCTTGTGCTGTGCTGCCTCACATTTTCAAAGTAGCTGCGTTTTTCATTAGCTCCCTCTCACAGCTAATAAAACTTCTGTTTGGAATTACTTTCCTGCTTTTACTGTACCAAAATGAAATGGTAGAGTAACGCGGAAGCACCGCTGAAATCCCATAACTAGGACTAGACCAGCATCTTCCTAAGGGTTCCCAGTCATTCGCAGGCCATAAAATGGAGCTGCTAATGAAAAGCATGCCCGTAACCAATAATGACTTTAAAGTATTATTCTATCAGGGGTAGGATAAGAGGATTTCCAGGGCTCTTCATAAATGCAATTACACCGATTCAACTTAGCTTAAAAGGTGCTGTCCTCTTCTCTCCCCATTTTCCATCGTCTGAAATTGTAACTCAAGGGCTTCTGGGTTGCCTTGTGGAGTTCCGATCGATCTGTTCACCACCCTCCTGGGCCCTGCACCACATCACAGACACTCTGTGAAGTGCCAGGAATACAAGAAGCAAAGCCTAGAACCTGCTGTCAGGAAGATTACCAGGGAAATAAACACACAGATAAAAACCTGGGCTAGAATGGGTGTTCCTCTAACCAGACCAAAGCGATTCATTCACCGAGTTACTTTACTATGTTCAAAAGTAAAGAAAAAGAGAATCTATTTGGGGGTTTAGGCAAAGTTTAAGAGGAAGTGATTCTTACCTGGAGTCATCAAATTCATAGAGACAGAAAGCAGGATGGTGGCTGCAGGGTTGGGGAGAATGAGGAGTTAGTGTTTAATGGGGACAGAACTCCAGTGCAGGAAGGTGAAAAAGTTCCAGTGATACATGGTGGTTGTTAATGCCAATGAACTGTGCACTTAAAAATGAGTAAAATGGCAAATTTTATGTTATGTATGTTTTACATTTTTTTTTAAGTCAGTAAATAAAACCGAGACCCAACTTGCAATCCAACTATGTCACACTGCCTTAAGGGGCACAGAACATACGCACAGCTGAGATAAAGTCTTGAGAATGTCATTACTGGTGACTCCAACTGCCACCAGCTTTTGGAGTAAGCACACACTCCCTGGGTGCTGTGAAGAATCAGCAGCCCACCACAATTAGAAATTCAAATGTCTCTTCTGTGTCTCAAAACAGTAACAGTCATGAAAGCATATTCAGGAATAAACACGCATACATACACACACACTGTATAGAACATTTCACATTAACTTGGAAAAGGAATCCAACCAGCTCTATGGTGCAGAACTTTTGCTTATAAATGAACTAAAATCTGATCCAAATTGGAAATGACACTTTTTTTGTATATCATGCAAAAGACACTACATTTTTTGTACAATATAAAGCATCAAAGGATTAAACCTAAAAGCAACTAGCAGGTGATTCTATGCCATAATCATCTAACCTGATTGCTTGAGTCACTCTATCTGTACTCAAAACATTCTTAGTTATAATGCCTTATGGTGTGGTGTAAAACCAAGGCTTTTCCAATAGACTGACTCTCAGTCACTAAAAAGAAAATACATATAAGGGAAGACAAACACTTCTTAAAGTTTCACCTGCTAGTAAAAAATATCAAGCAAACATTTATGTACAAAGTGAAGTACTTTATAATGCAACCCATTTTAGCTCACTCAGTTCCAACAGCTATAAAAAATCCTAAATCACTTGTAAATGAAATATTGCCTCAAAATCATAAAACAGTGTAAAATACATTCATGGAGTCATAAAAGCCTGCATATAATTATGTTCTACTTTTCTCCTCACTAATTTCTTTATACTACAATTGGCTAGAATTCTATTTGAATACAATACTAATTCTTGGCTCCTTACAATAGTTTTACAAACTAGGAAAAGCACTAGCCTGGACGAGCTAGTGGTCATAGTGGAAGGGCCCTATCCCCACACTTCAGAGCTACTTTGGGGACTGTTATAATTTATTTTGCCTTGTGTTATATTAGCAAATTAAAATGGTGGTGTCATTAAGGCAGGAAGGGGAGGGACAGCTGAAAACCTGACGTCAAGACCTGCCAGGAGGGTAAGGATCAGGGAACTGGAAAAGCTAAGTGGGGAAAAGGAGGAAGCAACCAAATGACAAAGGCGGTAGATTTATGAGAAGGTTCACAGAACAGTCCACTAGATTTGGCAGTAAGAGAGTTGCTGGTGACCTGCAAGTGCAATTGTAGCAAATGATGGACAGAAGCTTGAGCTCTTAGGATAAAATGGGTAAAGAGGAAATGGAAACAGAGGCCGTTAGATAAGAAAAATTCAAGGAACCGAGACAGACAACACTGTTACATCCAACTGTTTACAGTATTAATTTCTAGAGTATTTCCATTTCCGGTATCTAATTGGATTTAACCCAATGAAAAAGATAAAACAGTCCATTTTTTTTCCATTGATAACATGTGCCATGATTTCACAGGTACATTGACATAATATGTGCACTGGTTTAGCGATTAAGCTTTTCTGTTTCTCATTAAAATTCTAGTTTATAGCAAAGCTTGTAAATATGCAAATAGACATGTTTACTCAAGTGTCCTTCCAACTGTACGGATATCTGTTTACAGATGCCTTGCAGAGTAGGCTCTTCCCTTCCTTGAGAAGGAGTTTCTCTGCCAGGGCATCACTTTATCCTATTTCAAGGCCCAGCCTGCAGGCCCTCAAAGCCCCACTGCCCCTTCAGCCCTGCGTTGGGTCCCTGTGCGTACCGCTCCTGAGAACACTCAAGGACAAAAGATGGCAGGTTTCAGCCAAGGATCACAATCACTCCTGTTTTCAATTCATTTAAAGTCCCATCTTGCAAAACTTTCTGGATACAAACTCTTGCCAGCCTGGACCTTCAACAGCTCACAGGTTTCAGACCACGGCAAACTCCAATGCACTGTCCATTGACTCAACAGTTTTCCACTAAAGTTTTTCATACTTTCATGATTCTTTATGCACGCTAACCCGAGTCCTCCACACACACGCTGTCCTAAACCAATTTCTCCCATTGCCTCCCAAGGTCAGCAATGGCAAGAGCTCATAAACAATAATGGTAATGAAAATAAAGTATATCAAAAAAATTTAAAAGCTGGCTTATCCTGCTCAGGGCTAACCAGGGAAGAAATCTACCAAGTGGGAAAAATACTTCATCACAAAGACGGCATTTATTCCAAGAGAATCATTTTTGCAGTACTTCCAAAATAATTGAGGTGTGCAGAAACTTGAATGGAATTACTAATTTTTAAATGTTAACATCTAACTTTCTGCTCTATTTGACTGCCCAACTGACCCATCCTGCCTGAAACCCTTTTACAGGTCTTCTTCACCAATTACTTTTACCCTCGGGCAGACAAACAACAGGATATTCAAGGAATTGTTTGATTTATGCTGTTCAAGTGTAGGGACATTTGCATAATTTTAAATTTTCTGTAAAGATTGAATTGACTTTTTCCTTCATACTATTCAAATCAATTCCACACAAAGGAGTTTGATCCTTTGTTAAATCTCTTCAGGATAAATAAATTATCATGTTCTTAACTTCATAAAAATGTCTAAAAGTTCAGTGAGACACTTATTTTCTCCTATTTCAAAGCAACCACAATTTGAATTTGGTACAAAATTTCTTCCAACAAAAACTGTTACTTTTTGATAGGCACAAAGGGTAGGATCCTCCCTATAGATCTAAAACCTGCTTTAATTTCAAGTTGTTGGGCTCATTATCCTTATCCCTTTTCTCTTACTCACCACCAATTAGACCAAATCCTTACCAGATATCAGAGATTTTACGGAAACTGATGTTGGTTAGGGAATTGCATGCCAAGGTACCCAAGTTGCCCTTAAGCAGGAAAACTTCATCATTCAGAATGAGCACTGAATAATTCTCCAATTTACATGAACGTAAAAGGCTTCGTGGTGGCTGTTTGCAGCCAGAAATGAGCCTTTCAGGTGAACGCTCTGTACCTGCAGAGATCCTTTCATAATTATGTCTGGGTTCGCTTCCCCCCTTTCCCATAGCAGGGCCTCAATGTACAAGTCCTCAGCATTGACTCAGGAAGGCCCAGTGGCCTGATGAGTAGTGTGCCTAAGGTAAGGCTCCCATTACTCAGGTGGCTTGGATATTAACAATAATGGCAGTTGTGTCCCGTAATTTACTACACATCCAGGCAGGATATGGAGTTTACAGGTTAAAGCAGTGGTTCTCAACCTTCTGGCCCTTTAAATACAGTTCCTCATGTTGTGGCCCAACCATACAATTATTTTCGTTGCTACTTCATCACTGTAATGTTGCCACTGTTATGAATCCTAATGTAAATATCTGATATGAAGGATGGTCTTAGGCGACCCCTGTGAAAGGGTCGTTCGACCACCAAAGGGGTCGCGACCCACAGGTTGAGAACCGCCGGGTTAAAGTAAAGTGAGTTCCTTACAGATGCAGGATAACTGATATGAGGCTTAGTGCAGGCCCCAAAGTTATTTAAAACTAATAATAAAAATAATACTTTGGCAAAGTGATGGAACGGAACCACAAGGATTCTTTGACAATTATTCTAGGA
Organism: Myotis davidii; assembly: GCF_000327345.1. Taxonomy (NCBI): domain Eukaryota; kingdom Metazoa; phylum Chordata; class Mammalia; order Chiroptera; family Vespertilionidae; genus Myotis; species Myotis davidii. The sequence continues at coordinate 1,302,283 of NW_006297018.1, read as the reverse complement.
GAAAATCAAAACTCATGCAGATAATTGGGGGCCCTCCACGTTTCAAAGCCTTTATGATGAAATAAACTCATCTCCTTCAAAGCTACCGTATTTGCCGGCGTATAAGACGACTGGGCGTATAAGACGACCCCCTAACATTTCCACTGAAAATACAGAGTTTGTTATATACTCGCCATATAAGACTACCCCCTCTTCCGCACACCTTCCACACACCAAATAAAAGGTAAAACAATATCAGATTTGATTTTAACATTTTAATTTATATTCAAATGCTTATGACATGCAGGAAAACTGTCACAAGGCTGTATGTAATCAAACATATACATAAAACAGTGCAAGTTTATTACCGGTAAACATACCGGTAATTCACTAAAGGAAACACACTCTATAGACTGGTACCATAGATGCTTCTCAGGAACACAGGCAAGCAGCCCACAACCTAGAGGGACTGTCAATGATAGAAGTAAGAT
>NW_006297018.1:1267854-1301462 GCF_000327345.1 Myotis davidii | reverse complement strand
CAAAATCGCATAACAGCCGAGCATACACCCAGCAGCGCTGCTGATGCCTGAACGGTATGTGGAATGAAGTGGGCGGGCATCGGGAGGCCACTATGGCACGGGGCAAGCACTATGGGCAGTCTATCTGAAGTGTACCTGGCGTATAAGACGACCCCCCACTTGGAGGCATATTTTTCAGGGCCAAAAAATACGGTAACTTCTAAGCTCGGGAGGCATCTCCACGCTTTCCACTCCTACAAGTTCTCTAAAGAAAAACCAAGTAAAATAGTAACCCCAATACTAACCATAATCAATTTGCTCTGGGATTTAGAAGCTCATCCCAAGACAATGAATGGACTTCAGGGTTCCCTGGTACCCTAGCTCCCTCCATCATCAGAGCTAAGATGTTCCCACTGTGTATACTATAGGTTAGTACTAACATGAGTGGACATTTGAAAATACAAAGCATGGAAGCTCAACAGCTCTTCAGTAACACAAAGCCACTTTCATCACAACACTTCAACTCAAACCTACTATTTAAATCTAATATTCATTCTAGGTCCAACAAGAACAGAAAAAAATGCAAATTCTCATAATGAAAACAGCATTTGTGTGTAGGGTTTTTTGGGGGGAGGGGTGCTGATATTTTAGCTTTTATTCACTGAAATTTTGGGTGAAGTAGATGATATACTGCATTTTACAGCTACTAGGAAAGTATTTTTAAAATAAATTTTTGGTTCCACTTTTTAAACACCAACAAACACAAAATCTTCCCTTTAACTACCACGGCTTCTCAATTATTCCATATAAGTATGTGCAGAATTGTCCTTTAGAGACACATTGAAATATGTACAGACGAAATTATATGAGATGTCTAAGATCTGCTACAAAACAATACAGGCCAAGAAAATGGGTCAGAACATTGATTAAATACGGCCTCCCTTGAATTGATCATAATTGAAGTTGGGTAATGAGCAGATGAAGGTTCTCTCTATATCCTATCTACTTTTGGGATATAATTGAATTTCCTCTAATAAGAGAGTTTTAGAAGCAGAATGGGATGGGCATTTTAAAAAGGGGAGCTGCCAACTACAGCAAATAACTACTAGAGCTCCAGGATAGAGGTGAGAAGTGGAAGAGTTTGGGCATTAATTCTGTTTTTGTTCTTAAACTTATCTTCTTAAACAGCTCACTGCCTCATTAAAATGGACTCACCCCGTGTTCACTGTGGAGGTGCCAAGGTCTCCAAGTGAAAGAACTTCAATCGACTAACAAACTGGAACTAACCTAAAGGGAACTGCCATAGACACCAGTTTATGACAAGGCCACTGTGATATCTGGTGTTTAGACCACATGTATCAGACGACTACCAACATGTCAGGCACATGTGTGTGCCTGAGCAAGTTTCATTTGTGTATAGAATGGAATGGGGAAACCAGACTCTCCTTCGATAGTGTCCTGAAATGGGAGTAGGAGACTACAAGGTTAACTTGTCATATAGAAATGAGCCCCTAATCAGTGGTTCTCAACCTTCCTAATGCCACGACCCTTTAATCCAATTCCTCATGTTGTGGTGACCCCCAATTTCATTGTTACAAATTGAACATAACTAAAGCATAGTGATTAATCACAAAAACAATATGTAATTATATATGTGTTTTCCGATGGTCTTAAGTGACCCCTGTGAAAGGGTCGTTCGACCCCCAAAGGGGTCATGACCCACAGGTTGAGAACTGCTGCCTAGATCAAAAAAATACATTTATTTATATAACTCCAATTTTTAAAAAGTAATCACTAATGTCCCTATTTCCTTTGTTTTATCCATAACTATCATGAAACAATTGCTTAAAGGACCCAAAACATAAGTTACTGTGACACAAATTAAAAGCAAAAACAATAATACTAACAACAAAATGCCTTCTGAAGAATTGTATTCGCCTTTTTCGGGGGGAAAAAGAGACATATCCATCAGGAGTCAGAAGGGTAAAAAAACAAAACATTGTGCCAGGAACTTTTCTCTACAAGAAAACCAATATCGATTTAAGTAGAATGAGTTCATAAATCTAACTCAGAAACATACCATTAAGGTCATGGGGACTTTCAGGTGAAGGGGGCAGAAAATAGGACTCTATCACCACAACTTCTACAATTCTTGGCAGGTTTGTTGGGTAATGTGTCCTGAGAGGTCAGTGAGGTGAGAGGAGAAAATGTGCATCCTTTAGATTATTCTCATCCACTGACCCAAATATCCACCAATTCATGATTATTCATATGCTTTTGATGTGTGTTTCAATTTGACTAAACTAGTCAAAGGCTCCTTCAAGCCTGTTGGTATAACCTCTTGTAGTGTTTGTGTGTACACTGATCTGCCTGAACAAACACTACATTTTATCTCCCTAATACGCATGTCTTTGGAGTTTTTGCAGTTCATGGATCAGGCACAAGAGTTCAATATGTGAATGTGCCATCGTGAAAGAAAAGAGAGAACAAAGAAAGTTTTCATTGCAGTGTTGTATCTGTAATTCATAATTAATTTTAGGGGATATGATACACAAGGACGATTTTTTAAAAGTTGTGAAGTGATGTCAGGCAATTCGTAGAAAACTGGGATCCACAGAGAAAGTGGAGGGACAGAGGAGAAGGCTGGACAGACAGGTGGAGCCAGGAGACTGAGAGGGGACAGAACTGCCAAGGTGAGAACTGAAAGCTGAGACTCCCTCCCACGAAGACTGGTAAACTCACAAAAGACAAATTCCAGATTCCAGAGCTTGCAGATTCAAAAGACCTTTCTAAAAGTCATCCAGCCCCTTTAAGACCACTCTAAATAGATAATTATCTCCTACAAAAATAAGAAAAATGTAACATAAATTAGTAATTCCAAAAATCTTTTTGCCATCCTTCATTCCAGGGCCAAGCATGCAACTACAAAGCAGTCTAAGTACCAACAAGGAACCAAAGGCATGGAAGTGTCTGGGCTCACCCCCACCTCCCCACACTCATCAGATTTACCATCTAAACATGGGGTTCCATCATTTGCATAAATGGCATACATCCTTCATCAGTGTCTCAAGGGAACACATAATAACTAGGACATAAATCTTGTGGGAGTGGAGAAGTCATTTATGTAGCTCACCATTCTACTTCTAGTGCCAAGAAATGGCCCTGATACTGCTTAATACGGAATGAATCTCCACTGCACTAAACTCCTACCATGTTCAAGTCAAAAATAAAGGCACTGAACACCTGACCTTGGTTGTCTTCGCATCCTCAGCTTCCCTCATTGTGCCCGACTTCAAGATTACAGTCCAAAATGGCAGGAGCCGCTGGTCTAATTTTGAGCCTAACATTTCCCTCACACACCATAGAAAACACATCCTAAACCTTTTGCTTTTATCCCTTTGTGCAAAGTAACTGAATAAAATTTTTTTTAATCAACAGCCTTGGGTGTAGTCTGTTTTATTTTCTTTCTAGACACCCATGGGGTCTTTCTGTCCCCAACATTCTAAAGTTGTACAATGCTGTGTCTTGGTGAGGGGCTCTTTTGGTCCTGTATATTCACCTTAAACAGTTAAAAACATTTACCTTCAGAAAGGGGTATTTTACAAATGTGAGCAAAACACTGCTTATTTTTAAAACAAGCCTTTTAGACTATTTGTCTTTTGAAAATATTGCATGCATATTAACTTATAAACTCGTGGGTTGTTTTTTTTAAAAAATTACCCGAGGCCCAAAATGATATGCTTACACACACAAAAACCCAGAAGCAATAAATGACTTTCTATGTACTGTTTTCCATATGTGCTGCAACTCAAAGCACAGTGAAAAGTGTGGCTGGTGAATCCCAACTATTAGAAGGCAATCCTATGGGGGCCATTAATCTCTTTGAAAGTTAATAGAGGGGAAAGTATATATCCTATTAAATCAATAGCAAATACTGCAAGTTAGAAATCTAAGGTAAGCTATCGACTATAGAAAATACGAAAAAAAAAAACAACATCATTTGTTTGGTTTTATATTTCAAGCATTTTTACACTTTCCGTGGTATGTTTCCAAAGATGAAAGAGCTATTCTAAAAATGTTTTTCTTTGCTGAGTTAAGGTAGACACTACTAAGTGTTCCCAAGGACCTGTTTCCCCCGCTTCTTTCTTTGAGTAAAAGAAGCCTCTGCACCCTGGGAGTTTTGGATGAAGTTGGGACATGTTGCTAGAGTGTGCATTTCCTTTCCCCTCCGCCACTTTTTCCCTCTTTCTTGCTGGGCATGAAAAGGAAAATCAAGGTTGTCCCATGGTGTGGAAACGCCCAATGGTACAGAGCAACATGGAGAGAACCCAGTGCACCTACAGGACCTAACGGAAGAGAGGTGCCACCATCCCTAAACCACAAATATCTGGCCTGTTGCAGGAATGAGCAATAAACTTCTAATTTCATGTCAGCCATAATCTCTTAGGGGTTTTTTTTCTAATAGTAGCTTACATTGGATCCTAATACATAAACCATGTAATCAAGGCCCTCCGATGAGCTATAAGCTACAAACTCTCAGGAAAGAAAATATTGAAACAGAGAAATAGAAAGAGGGTCCAGGAAGAAAGAAGAAAGGGTACCATGAAATTTAGAAATAAAAACTCAAAAAATGACCAAATCTCTTTGTTTCTAAAAACCACTTAAAAATCCTTATATAACAATTTAACACACAATATTTCTAGGTAGTCAGAGGAGATCTATACTCTAAATGTAAGATTTCTTTTGATTGGAGAAAGATGAGTTGAATTGGGAAACTGAGCAGACAGGCATTTCAAAAAAATTTAATTTAATATGAACACACTATACTTAAATATTTGTTAAAGGACTGCTGCCAGCTATGTTAATAGAATTTGTAACTGACATTTATTTCCTGTTTGGTTATTTATGTGAACATCCTCCCTACAGAAATGCTTCGTAGAAATCCAGCCCAGAAGGGCACATCCATAAATACATATGCTTAACTGAAAGAACCATTAACCAGGCGTATAAATCTAAAGCTCTGTGTACATTAGGGATCTAAAATTAATTTTGATGGGCTGACAAATTATGCATTAGATGTACAGATGAAGGATGTAAAAGGAATGTTGCTTTCTTCATTTCACAAAACAAATCTGTGATTAAATATTACTCCAAATAACACTAAATAAGACCTACCATTCATCCCTTGATTGCTATAGGACAATAAAATATTTAAACCAGAGAGTAAGCCTTAAATAGATTTTATTTTCTCTGCTGATTATTGAAGAGTTTGTTGTGTTCATGTTTAAACTGACCATATAACACTATGACCCCCAGAGTTAAATCCCAGAAATCAGCTGCAGGTTTGGTTCTAGTTAGGGCTGGAAATTGTTTTGGTTTTGACAATCTCAAAAGATATTCATCAAATCTTTTTCTAAGAAATAAGCTGAACAGATGCTAATGACTTGACATAACTGCCTAGTGGAAAAAAAATAATAATCACAAATTATTTCAATGGCTATAACTTGTTTCCCTAATCCACAACGGGCTTTGGGGAGTTATTAGTCACCATTGTGTAAATATGCCATTATGAGCTTTTTAAAACTTTTTCTTTGTTTAATCAACTATGCCTAACATCTCTGTCAATTGGTAAGAGATAGTCAGAAAAATAATTATGAAAACCCTTAAAATTATATTTCCATAGTGCTTCCCTCTGATAAAACCTCTTTAGAAATATAAAGTTGGTTACTGTAATTTCTCACGGCATAGCCTAAGAACATTTAAAAATAAAAACAGCTGGGCCTCATTTTGTATAATCATTCAATCTTCAAAACTTTTGTTACAAGATTGGTGCTAACCTTTGGAAAGTAGGCAACATTTTTAAATGCTTGATATAAATTTCTTTCAAAGGAAAGGCAACTTGTACAATCTACAAGCTGTTTTGGCCGTTCTGCATGTTAGCTCCGTGGTACATTCAAGTTCTCATGCATGGCAGTACAGAATAGTTTGTTATTTCTCTAGCATCTCTAAGTATGTGAAGTGATAAGCAACATGATAAAGATGAGATACCCACAAAGATCACCGAAGTGAAGTGGTGACGTGAAGTGGAAAAAGCACTACATGGCCATGAAAAGAAATGGAGGAAAGTTAAATGCATTTTACTAAGTGAAGGAAGCCAGTTTGTAAAGGCAGTACACTGTGTGATTCCAACTACGTGACACTCTGGAAAAGGCAAAACTTTGGAGACAATAAACAGAACTTTGGAGGCAATAAACAGATCAGTGGTTCCCATCTATCTTAGGTGACTATGTGTCAATGCAGGTTCATCGCTGTAACAAATGTACCACTCTGGGAAGGAATGTTGGTAGTGGGGTAAGCTATGCATGTGTGGGGGCAGGGAGAATATGGGAAGCCTCTGTGCTTTCCTCTCACTTTTGCTTTGAATCTAAAACTGCTCTAAAAATAAAATACATTTTTTAAAAGCACTGGACACTTGAGATACCTGGTCCAGGGTGCTCACTGGCTCATTCCCTACCTTTCTGATCCCCCCTCCCATTCCATCTCTAAATCACCTGCATGAAATAACAGAATCACAGACCTCTTCCCTAACACATCATCTAAAACAGTGGTTCTCAACCTTCTGGCCCTTTAAATACAGTTCCTCATGTTGTGACCCAACCGTAAAATTATTTTCGTTGCTACTTCATAACTGTAATGTTGCTACTGTTATGAATCGTAATGTAAATATCTGATATGCAGGATGGTCTTAGTTGACCTCTGTGAAAGGGTCGTTTGACCGCCAAAGGGGTTGTGACCCACAGGTTGAGAACCGCTGATCTAAAACAAGGTGACACTGGTCTATAAACGCTGTTGCTACTCAATTTCCAAATGTTACGGGATGGCAAGTGTGATGGAAACCCCTACCCCCTAAACTGACCATAGAACACTATGACCCCCAGAGTTAAATCTCAGAAATCAGCTGCAGGTTTGGTTCCAGGCTCATCACCCAGGGTCCAAAGCAGGTAGAACAACTCACTGGCCCACAGAGTGCTGCTGGGAATGTCATGACTTTTGGTCTCTTCCTCTTTGACTCGCCTTCTGCTTTCCTCAGACCCTCAGCTGATGCACTGATTCCCATCCCCTGCCAGTCATCCATCTGGAACAGCTGTATCCCAAGGACTGCTGCCACCAAAGCAGACATCGCACAGTTTCTAGGATGCCCCGTGTGGAAGTCACTTCGCGAGGAGGTAAAAAGACTGTATCACCAGCTCAGAAGCCACCCAGCCCCGGGACCCAGGGAGCCACAGGTAACCCCTGGGACACACGCACCTGCTCGGGTCCAAACTTGTTTCATTCAGGTCATCTGTTCAAGGTCCCAGCGGCATCCCGTGGCCCCATTTCACAGCTTCCTCTTCCTGCCTCAGTCTACCTTGTGGGGGAGGTCAGGTCATACCCTGATCCATATGCTAAATTTTCCAACCCAGTGCTCAGTCCTGCTAGAGGGCCCATTCCCCTGACGGGGTCTTGCTTTGTTCTGGCCAGTCCCGTACAGCCCCCATGCCTGGGACATGGGACCTGGACTTCCATCTGGTTACACCCACCACCAAACAGGACATCAATACGTCATCTTAGAAAATCTATCTTAACAGATAACTAAACTATACAGAGTTTTCCTCAACTTTGGACCTACTCAGCTACACTCCTGGTCAGGTCAATTCTCAGCCATGACCATTACCCCAGCATGGGTCCCCACCACAGGCTCTGTCTCGGCACTGTCCTGGTTCCTCACCAAGTACATGCCAATCCCACGTGTCTGTCAGCTGACCAACCTAGCACAGTTCATCTCGAAATACAAAAACCATTAAAATCTATTATTTGTGTACCAGGTCAGTACCTCGAGGCTGTGTTGGGTTAGGGTTTTATGATGCTTAAAGAGCTAGAATAAGAACTATTTGACACTCGAAGTCTGGGTATAGAAGAGTTCTACCGTAGTTACAGTAATAGTTCACTGCACCGGCCAATGTGGCTCAGTTGGTTGAGTACCATCCATGCACCAGGAGGTTGCCAGTTCCATTCCCGGTTAGGGCGCATGCCAGGGTTTCCAGATAGATCCCCCGTACAGGGTGTGCAGGAGGTAGCCAATCAGTGTTTCTCTTTCACAATGCTGTCTCTCTCTCTCCCTCCCTTCCTCCCTTTCACTAAAATCAATAAAAACATATTTTTAAAAAAGAAATGCTTTGAATTTAAAAATATATATAAAATAAAATAAAAATAATAGTTCATTAATACATTCGACTCATAGAGCACCTGCCTGCCAGAGTCCCAGTTCTCTACAGTCTGGATTTCTCCACACCACGTCCCTCCCAGCTTAACCCTTTCTGTTGCCACCGACTTAGTAGATAGAAAATAAATGTGAAAGCTTTTTGGGGATTGAGAATGGTATAAATCAATTATTCAGCGCTCTCCTATCAGAGCTGACACCTCACTGTGTAATAACCCCACACCCTCCTGACCTTACTGACAGGATCATTTGCTCCTTCAGGAAAAGGCATTAGATTGCTCTTGCGTTGCTATCAACTCTTCCCAGTTGCACCATCCCCTCCCTTGCAGTTGGGCTGTCAGCGATCATTTATCTGTGAAACAAGTGTGTATGACTAACAGCCCCTTCCCCTGCTCTAACCGCCGCTTCCAGCAAAGCCTCAGAATCCAAGCGTGGCTGTTGTGCATCAGTGCGGTCAGACTTAAAAGGATCTTGAGTAAATAATACACATGCACTACTACCAATTAGTCTTCGCTTGCCGTTATTTTTTTAATTAGCTCAGAGGCTTTGTTCTTAACCACTTAACAACTACTGAGCTTAACTAAATGCAAGACATGATTGCAACTATATAACATCCCGCAAAAAAAGGGCAAAACTATGGAGACAGTGAACAGATCAGTGGGTCCCAGGGGGTGGAGGGGAGGGAAGGGTGAAAGGTGAAGCAGAGAGTTTTTATGGAGGGAAACGACACTGTATGGCACTGCAATGGAGGGGTACACGTCCAAGCCCACAGAATGCGCACTACCAAGAGCGAGTCCTCATGTAAACTGTGGACTCTGGGTGATGATGACCTGTCAATGTAGGATCCTAAGTTGTAACAAATGCACTGTCTGTGGGGCATGCTGATAGTGTGGGAGGCTGTGCATGCGCAGAGGCAGGGGTATATGGGAAACCTCTGCCCCTTCCCCTCACTCTTGCCCTGGCTGGTGTGACTCAGTTGGTTGGAGCATCCTCCTGTATACTGAAGGGTTGTGGGTTCTATTCCTGGTCAGGACACATACCTAGGTTGCAGGTTCGGTCCCTGTATACAGAAGGCAACCAACCGATCAATGTTTCTCTCTCACCCACCCCTTTTGATGTTACTTTTTCTACCCACCCCTTTCCCTTTTCACCTCTCTCTCTCTCTCTCTCTCTCTCTCTCTCTCTCTCTCTCTAATATCAATAATCTCTCTCTCTCTCTAAAATCAATAAAAACATACTTGGGTGAGGAGAGAGAAGAAGGAAGGAAGGAAGGAAGGAAGGAAGGAAGGAAGGAAGGAAGGAAGGAAGGAAGGAAGTTCAAAAAATAATAAATAAGTAAAATTAAAAAGTGAGTAAAAACCATTCTTAGCCAGAAAAAAAATTAAGGAAGAAAGAAACAGCATTTCTCCATTTCCTCCTACATCTTAAACATTGCTCTGAAGAGTTGGTACAGATCACATTTAATACATAAAACAGTCCTATCAGGCAGCTGTCATTATCCCAAGTCACACACAAAGTTTAAAAATGAGGTACCTAATCCAAGTTCACACATGTAATTAAATTGTATTAGGATCGAAAATACAGAATTGTATTTCTGATTAGACATGTTCACAAAGCCTTAGTTTTTAAATCAATGGGTGTGATTATGTATCCATAAACAATGATAACACAAGGCAAAAATAACTACTACAAAAAGGTATAAGCCAGTGGTTCTCAACCTTGGCTGCACATTAGAACCACCTGGGAATCTTTTCAAAATCCCGATTTCTGGGCCTCATCCTCCGGAAATTCTGTTTCTTTGTTACTAATGTTGTGGCCCCACCCCATAACATAGAAACAGAATTTCCGGAGGATGAGGCCCAGAAATCGGGATTTTAAAAAGATTCCCAGGTGATTCTAATGTGCAGCCAAGGTTGAGAACCACTGATATAAGCAAAATTCTCTGAGATCAGCGTGGGGGGTGTAGGGAGGGTGGGCCTGCCAGCGGAGCCAGCCTCTGCTGCACCTCTGAGTTGCATTTCTGGGCTTTCAGTCCCAGATGCAGGCGCTTCCTCACTCACACCTCCCTTGTCCCCGCCTAGGAGCAAGCACCAGTAGGCCTCTTACAGTTAACAAAAACAGAAGAATGAGGGAAAGCCATGCTGAGCGTTCCCCCCCCTTGCAGTGCTCTACAGGTTCCAGGGAGCTTTTGCATCTGCCATCAAAGTTGGTGCTGACAATACCGCAGAGAGAGAGCAAGGTCAGGTAATAATTAGCCATTTTAAAGATGCGGAGAGTGTGAAATGCAGAGAGGTTAAGTGACGTTTTCCCAAGGTCACACCAAGCGAGAGGTATAGATGAGCTACTAGCCAAGCCACCTGACACAGGTCATGCCCTCCACTCCTTGTTAGGGCCTGAAGAGCACTCTTACCACACAGGGGCCAGCTGTGGATGCTCCGATTTATTTTACTTATACACCAGCAGAATACGGAGCAGAGGGACCTTTCCATTTAGCCGCCAGCGGATCCCCACAGAAGTTAGGGGTCAGGCTTCCATTACCAATCACATCAGCCTCCAGCTCTCGTAAATTTTCACCCTTGAAAAATGCTTAGCATGAAAAAGACAAATTTCAAAATACACCGAAAAAGTGCTATCTCAGAGCAGTTCCCACCTGGACAAGAAAAAGGTATTATCCATTCCAGAGATTAGAATTTCAAATTAACTTCTGATACTTCTTAGCAAGACAAGAGTGAGATGAGATCTTCAAGAGTGAACAGCCAAGGTAGATATGACCGACAAATAAGAAAGTGCATTGGCAGCTGCCACATAAAACATCCATTTCCAAAAAACAGGTCTTCATCTGAGTGCCATGGGCCAAAAGCTGATTGCATTACAAATGTGCTTCATATAAGTGCTTAGTAACAATTATTTAGGGTGTCCCCAAAAATGTATACACACATATTGAGTAATTATAAAGGCAGTGTTTATTAAAATACATTTCATTTTCAAAATTGAGCTATCAGCTGTTAAAGTGTATACACATCTTTTTGGAACACCCTATATGTACAATCCCACCAAAAGAAATCAGACACATAGTAAAACCTCAATAAGTAATCCTTCATAGATTGACATAACATTTTTTTTCATCTCTATGGCAACAGTAGTGTTGTTTAAGGACCAAACCAGCTGCTGGTATCCATGAGTGGGTTCTACCCCATCATCCCCAAATCTTCCTTTTTCTGGATCTAGGCTTCCTGTCAGCAAGAACCTGGAGGAAGCCCTAAACTGGTTTGATTCAGTGGATAGAGCATGGCCTGTGGACTGAAAGGTCCCAGGTTCGATTCCAGTCAAGGGCATGTACCTTGGTTGCGGGCACATCCCCAGTGGGGGGTGTGCAGGAGGCAGCTGATCGATGTTTCTCTCCCATCGATGTTTCTGACTCTCTATCCCTCTCCTTTCCTCTCTGTAAAAAATCAATAAAATATATTATAAAAAAAAACAAACCTGGAGGAAGACTCGCACATTGATTACCAAGGGAATCCAATAACTAAATATAAACTCTGTAAAAGCCCAATCGTGATAAATCCTGTCAAAGCCTGAGAATGTCTAAACACCTACATTGTAAGAAACACTGTCTTATTGAGTGAACAAGAAGGGCGGTGGGAAAGCACCATCCTTAAAAATCCAGGCAGGGAGAGCGAGGGACCAGAGATGGGTTCAGGGTGGGTCACAGCTCATCCCACCCTGACTCCAGGATGGACATGGAGCATATTCAAAATATTTACAGACCCACAGGCTCAGGTAACCATGGCTCTGGCCAAATGTATACCTTCCAGATTGTCACGGCCAGATATTTGCCCAGGAAAGGAAGGATTCATCAGGTTTTCAGAATGGCCTTTCATCTAACATAGCTGTCTACACCACCATTCTTCAAATTTTCCTGCTCACGTACCCCCTTCAAACAATTCTGAAAATCTGTTTCTTCCTCACGTGTTTTCAAGTTGGCATTCTAAAAGTTTTCAATTGTTCAAATAGTTGCAAAGGATGTCATACGTCTATGGACTGTACATATGACATTTTGAATGAAACTGCTATATCGCTCCCATAAATACATTCAATAGAATTATCTGATCTCTTCCACCATGCATTTTTATTATTTCTTTATTTTTATTGTTAAAAGTATGACACATATCCCTCTTTTTCCACCACTGACCCCCTTCACTACACTCCCTTCTCCTCCCCAGGCCTATTGTCTACCCATGGGCTATGCATATCTGCATAAAAGTTTACTGGTTAAACTCTTCCCACTTCCCCCACCTTCCCTCTGAAATACATCAGTCTATTGTGTGCTTCAATGTCTCTGGATCTTTTTTGTTCATCAGTTTATTTTGTTCATCAGATTCCACATATAAGTGAGATCATGTGATACTTGTTTTTCTCTGACTGACTTATTCACTTAGCATAATACTCTCCAAGTCCTTCTGTGCTGTCTCAAAGGGTAAGAGATGCTTCTTTTTTCCAGCTGCATAATATTCAATTGTATAAATGTACCACAGTTTCTTAATCCATTCATCTACTGATGGGAACTTGGGCTGTATTTTTAAATAGGCATAAACAGGAACTACTTTACAGTCAGTTGGTGTACTGTTCTTTTTTCTCCTTGAAATCAGAGGTCCATCCCAGACTTGTATCCTAAGGTTAGCACCTTTCTATTTCCAACAGTCTTTTATTGCTCATTCATACTACTTATCTGTAGCAACAAGTCATAATGTTATGTTTGGAAGATGACCACATTGTACGGTATGTAAATGTCAAATCACTATGGTGTACACCTCAAATTAATATAATATTGTACAACAACTACATGCAAATAAAAATATAATATGTAGTCAAACTTTTAAAAATGTCTCTATTAAATAAAAATGTTCTTTTGGCTTAGATTATTAAAATCATTTTTAGTCCTGACCAAAATAGCTAAAATAACATGCTATGGTCTGAGGAATTAACATAAGAGGTACAGTAGTCCCCCTACCTGAGGAGGATGGTCCTAAGCACACACAGTACTGAACCCTATATATACTTATACTATGTTTTTTCCTATGTATACATTCCTGTGATACAGTTTAATTTATAAATCAAGCATAGTAGGAGATTAACAATAATAACTGATAATAAAACAGAACTGTAACAATATACCATAATAAAAGTTCTGTGAAATGCTGTCTGTCTCTCTCTGTTTCTCTCTCGCTGATAACCGACCAGATCACTGAGACACCTACTGAGTGACTAACAGGCAGGGAGTGTATTCAGCATGGAGACGCTGGAAGCAGGGGTGATTCAAGGGAGACAGCTGGAGGCAGGGCAGAGCAGCGCACCACTTAAAATTTGCACATTGTTTATTTCTGCAATTTTCCATGTAATATTTTCGGGCCCTGGTTGGCTGTGGATAACTGAAACCATAGAAAGTGAAACTGGCTAAGGGAGGACCACAGTAAATTGTGGTTTCGTAATGTTATGTTTGGAAGGTTGGTGTGATACCTCGAGTAAGTGAGGCTTCACTTTGGACACAGCTATCCCATGTGCACCACAGTGACATTCTTTCTCAAGTGGAGAAGGAGGCCGGGGTGGGTGAGGCAGGAAAGGACACCCATGGTCGGTTTCAGGCCGGATCTGGAAACTAACTCCTTAAACAGACCCGGCCACTGACCCTTGGAAAGATGTCCAGTTCGAGGGAACATGAGAAATCCACTGTGGAAACCTTGAACAGGCCCACCCATTACATGGACCGGCAAGAATATAAACGTAGGTGCACATAGCACAGGTGGAAATATTTTAAAGTCATTTATCAAGTGAACAGGTTGTGGAGTAAAGTATGGCCTATCCTCCTATGTTATGCTGACAAATGTAGCTTCATAATGACAGAATCAAAAAGTTTGTAAAGGGCTCTAGTTTATATATGACTGCAAGCTGGCAAAATGCCAAAGATTACTAAATTTAATGTGTCTGGGTATTTTGTTGATGGGCTAGCAATGTTTGGATAAGTAATAAAATAAAGGCTTACATAAATGTTTATACCTTTATTCCATAACATTTCTTTTCCTTGCCCTCATTTCAGAGAAATTATTAACTATCTAGTTTTAAGGAATTCAAAATTTTCACATAATTTATATTCTATTCACAGAAATCACCTAAGGGATTAAAACATAAACTATAATTATAGCCAGACTATATAATTTTAATATTTTTAATCAAAAAGATGTAAAGTGCAAAAATCAATCTTGAATTTTTTTGTCTTCAAAAAGCTACTTTTCATTTAAATGTTCTAAATTATCTACTAAAATTAATAAGAAAATTACAAATTATAACAAGTAAAATATCAAATTTTTTATCTAAAAATGTTTAAATAAAATTAAATACTTCATTTAGTTCTTTGATATGTTAATTTTACTGCATGTGTTTATAATAATAAAACTATCCACAGTTCTAGCATTTAACATCTATCTGTCCAGGACCAATGTAAAAAGTCAATGTCACACTTCCTGTGTGATGTCATGTCTAAAGCTATGTATTATGTGTGAGACTGAATTTATATTGTAAAATGTTTTAATTTTGTAAAACAAAGTAAGTTTTGTTTAATATTGTAAACTATTCCTCGGCCACTATGTATAACTGTTGAAAATTCTGCACGGAACAGAAGCACGGCCCTCGAAGGTCCATATACCTTTAGAAAGAAGGCATGACCCTGGACCAGGGGTGGGCAAACTTTTTGACTCAAGGGCCACAATGGGTTCTTAAACTGGACCGGAGGGCCGGAACAAAAGCATGGGTGGAGTGTTTGTGTGAACTAATATAAATTCAAAGTAAACATCATTACATAAAAGGGTCCGGTCTTCTTTTTTTTTTTTTTTATTTTTTTTTATTTCAAAAGGGCCCGCGGGCTGTAGTTTGCCCACGGCTGCCCTGGACAGTCAACATGGCCTTGAGAGAAGGCTCAGCCCTGGATGGGGGCGCAGCCCTGGAGCAGAGGCGTGGCCTGAAGGAAAGCCTGGGCCTGAAACCTGGAGCCACGTTGGGAGCCTGAATAAGAAGCAGCAGGAAGTCAGAGGCTTGTTCAAGAGCCCAGAGCAGGAAGAGAATTGGGAGAAGCTCACCAGCACAACGGGCTAGAGGACAGTCAGAGGCATGGTGGAGAGCAGACAGACAGCACCAAGGGCTCCTGACTCGGGGAGGGGAAACAAGAGAGGTCCATGGGGCAGGGGCAGGGGCAGGGGCAGGGTTGGAAGCAGCAGAGGTCCCAGAGGGCCAGCTGTGACAAGGCAGACCAGTCTGTGCAAAAGTGAGTCCAGGCTTCTCTCACAGGCTCTACCCCTGGTACACTCGTCATCCATTCTGGGTATTAAAGGAACCGGGATGGATGGGCGCTTACCCCGGTGTATGGAAGCCTTCCTTTGAGCCAGTGGTTCTCAACCTTCTGGCCCTTTAAATTCAGTTCCTCATGTTGTGACCCAACCATAAAATTATTTTCGTTACTACTTCATAACTGTAATGTTGCTACTGTTATGAATCGTAATGTAAATATCTGATATGCAGGATGGTTTTAGGCGACCCCTGCGAAAGGGTTGTTCAACCACCAAAGGGGTCGCGACCCACAGGTTGAGAACCGCAGCTTTGAGCCAAGTGGGGCAGCCCAGGCCAGGATCTCTAGCCGGAAGGTGGGGGCCGGCCGAAGGGAGGAGGGCAGACAGGTGATACTAGGGCTCTGACAATTAAGAAGATGAAGAATTAACAGAGTTAGACAAGAGGCCAAGAACCCACAGAACTGACTAACCCCCACATGTCACACAGAACTAAGCACACGCTTGATTTAAAGTACACATGCTGCTGGATTAAGAAGCAAGAGAAAATAAATTCATTTATGACTAACACCAAAAAGGAAAATCTTCTAGTGCCGCTTTGTGCTCACAGTTTTCATGTAGTGCAAAAAACCCAAATAGCATCTGATACAATTTACATAACTTTACATAATCTCATGATTACCATTTGTCAAGGAAGTTGCAGCCCAAATCTCTTCCATTTATTTGCCTCCAAAACTGACAAAACATTCTGGACAAGAAGCTTTCCACCCTCCTCCTAAAAATCACAAGGAGTCAATTCTACAAATTTCCTTAATAGTATGTTTCCAATACTTCAAGTCTGAGCATTCTGAAGTCATATTGACACACGAAATCAATAAACAAATGTTTACTGACCCCTGGTATTTTCAAAGCATTGATTTCAAAACTGAGGGGAAAATTTTTCCCGTAGCTTAAAATCTACTTCAAGCTGTCTGGCCTGGAGACAAGTTATTTACCCTTCCCAAGGCACATTTTTTTAAAAATGAAATACAAGAACAATGCCAGCCAATTTATATGGCTTTCCTACGGTTCAATTTAGTTACTTGGTGCACAGTAGGCACACAGTAAAATGATTTGGCGGGTGAGAAAAACTGTTTTTAATTGGAGATCCAGGATACAAACATGCTAAAATTCACGATTCATTCATACACTGGGCAAGAAAATGATAAAGGGATATGAAATATATCATAAGTTTCAAAAAATACAAAGGCCAATCAGGGATTCATAGGAGAAAAGATTATAATTTTTACTCATAAACAAATAGTTGTACATCACCACCTGTACAAAGGTTTCTGATTTATATGAGGACCATTTAGTCTGCCTTCACTTGTTTGGTCTTTGTGTTCTTTCTTTCCACAAAATAAAAAAAAACTCACATTTTCTTAGGGTTCTGTTCATAAGGAATCTTATTTCAGAGCCCTTTCATAAGTTTCATTCATTGCTCTTTGAGTTCTTACATTCAGAACATTTTTGAGCTGAAGAAAACCTTAACAATATCTGGTCCAACTGATGTTGTAAGACAGAGCCTCGGAAACTTGAGGTCACACGCTCAGAGGCTGCACGAGGCCCTGTGTGGCTCTCCTGTTTCTAGGTGTCAGCTCAGACGCCCATGGGGCCCAAGCAGATTAGAAGCCCACACAGGGAACAGAAGGTCTGGAGAGCAAACCAACGGCCACCTGCAGTGGCAGGCACTCCAGTAAGGGATGCCTTGTGGAATGCAGATCCAACAGGTCTGCATCATCTAAGTTTTCAAGAGATGACCACAACCCAGATTTTTAAAGGAAGTGACTTATAAATGGTAAATACCAAAATTATTTCAAATTACTACTTACATCAACACACACACACACACACACAAAGTCTCATGCAAACACAAACACACACATATCCTCATCTATGTATACAAATGCACACACATACAAACACACTCATGCATGTATGCAAACACATGCATGCTCACACATGCTCATGAACACATAAACACATATTTGGTCATCACACATAAAACACACCCACACATTGGAAAACCAAGTCCTCTCTGGTCTACACCATGATGAATCTGTACACAGGCTCTCCACCTGACCAGATAGGACTCAAAACCACATGTTTTGTTTTTAAAAGGCCATCAAGTACCTAGAGAGAAAGGATTCCTCTTTTCCTACCTGAATATTCCTTCTTTCACACAACATTGTCAAAAATGGCTTTTTCACAATAGGATACTAACTCGCTTTTTAAAATATATACCTATGACTTTTAGTTTACTTACTGTCATACTTATCAAATACATCCTACCTTTTCTTATAACAATGTTTTTTCTCTTTATATTAATGATCTAATGATTAATGAGTTTAATCCCTGTTTCTCTCAACTTTGTTTAAAATTAATTTTGCTCTTTAAGATTTTAGCATATATACTTAATTTTCTTAGTAATACACAAATGAAACCATATATTTGTGACTGAGTAGGTTTCATTAGTATTACTAAAATGTCACTTAAATAATAAAATATGAATGGCAAACTCTGATAATTTTGCATAACAATCAAATTGTACTTTTCAGTCCTCTGTTAGACAATGGTTATGGATTGGTAAATCCTGTCATCTGATCACTTTACAGTCCTGTGCACCCCTGCCAGCATCTCTTACTTTGCAATCAACTACAGTAAAAACAGCAGTCCCTAAAACAGCCCTCGGACCAGGCTTCAACCTGGCAGAATCTACCCTCATAACATAAGGCCATATTCACACTTTCTCCTAATGCTTCATGAATAAACATCCCTTCATTCAAATAAGTTATATAATAACTAACTCCAGTAATTTTGATTCAAGTTTGAATGGTAAATAGAGTCATTCTGGCAAGACTGCAGAGTTTGCAATTCAAATTATAGGAATTTTCATAATGGGGAAAATAAAAACTAGTGATATGATTCCTAAGACACCTAATGCCAATAGTTTTCCTGCAACAGTAGAAAGCATACATAAATACTTCTCAGTGTAGAAGCAGAGAAATGTCCTGTGGACAGACATCATCACATGCATTTACCTGCAATTTAACAGTATTCCTTTCAGGGCCTCAGGGGGTACCTACCTGCTAGAAATCCAGAGCTACCCCACACCAGACATCAAAAGGTATTGCTGCTTCTTCTCAATAAATAGCAGTGCAACGATCACTGGATTAAATGACTTCCTTACATTATCACTGTAAACAATAATTATTTGTCAGCTGCCCTATGTGAGCTTTGCATGTGCTTATGAATAAATCAAGCCTTATTGATTTACTAAGCCAAAACGTTTTACATCTTGCAGCTCTAATAAGAGCTAATCCTCCACTGCACTTAGTGGTGTGCTTTAATGTAGCAGTTTCTTAATACTTTTAATAGGAAAGATTAATACTGATTAGCTCAGGAGCAGGAACACAGCTCTTTGAATGGCCAATTGGCCACTAAACCCAGGTCTCTTTAAACACGTCCTTGTTAGTGGCATTCTGTCTGCTGCTGTGCTGTTTCCTTCCTCATAACATCCTATCTAATAAAGAGGGAATATGCTAATTGACTGCCATGCCCTCAAAGATGGCGGCACCCACAGCCACAAGATGGCAGCACTCAGTCCCCTCGGCCCCCTCGGAGCGGCAGGAGCATGGCAGCTCCACGTGCTTGCCTCCAGAGTTCCCCAGTACACTCAGCCCCCGAGCCACCCAGGGCCGCCTAAGGCTCAGGTAACCAGGGCCGGCCGAGACTTGCGCTGCTGGCAGTGGCAGCAGCAGAGGTGTGAAGGGGCATCACGTTTCCCTGATCGCCGGGTCGCCTCCTGCTCCTGAGGGCTCCCAGACTGTGAGAGGGGGCAGGCTGGGCTGAGGGACCCCCCACTCCAGTGCATGAATTTTCATGCACCAGGCCTCTAGTTTAAAATAATAATGATGGCTCATGTTAATTCAAAGGCTAAGTTCAATTCAAGGAGTAAGGCAGGAAAATATGGGACTGTAAGGAAGGTTACATGTTTGGTAAAACTATCATCAAAAATAATAAAACAAGTCTCTTTCAATGCAATGATTTCAGAAGAGTAAGACAACTTTGAACAATCCCAAACATCTTGAAAGATCTCAAGTGCTGCAACCTCAGTCTGACCATGCAAGGCAATGCCCTCCCTCCATCCCAAATCACCCCAAGTTCCCATTGTCTTTCCTGGTCCAACCATATTTTGAAGCTGTCCTCCATATACTGAATGACTCAGTTCTACTTGTGCTGATCTTTCTCGTCTACAATCGTCAGTGAGCAAAAAGCTATCCATTGCCAGCAATCATGGACCCAGGCACTCACAGTAATTTCCCAACCTAGTTTGGCCCTCAATCCATTGAAACTTCATCATCCCCAACAGTAACCTAGGAGCTGTACTTCCGTGCTTCGTACCGATGCCTGGGGTAGATTTCCATAGACCCTGATTCCAAAACAAATTCCATTGCTCGTGCACACAGTAGGAAAAGTAGCACCTTCTCCCTCCTCCTTTCTTTGACAAGGATCACAAACCAGGGCATGTCAGACTAGAAAGCTCTTGAGAGATTATATTTATACTTTAACTTCATTTTAAAGATACAAAAATTAAGAGGGGACTCACCCATGTGGCTAAGCTAATGGCATAAGCAAGATAAGCATCTCAGGTCCTGGCTCCAACGGCAATGTTCCTCTCTTTATACAACCCACTCTCCCACCCCGATTCCTGGGATCAGTAAGAAACCTATCACCATAGAACATTCCAAACAAGACTATTATGTGTCATGGACTGCTTGAACTCGTGTTAATATTCTGAGATGCCTTTCAAGTTTAACCACCAGAAAGATCAACCAGGTACATTTGCGGAATTCACAATGATATTAGCGCTCTAAGACAGAAAACCACAGAAACAAGAATCCTTCAAAAATAGTCTACAATTCCCAGTGGAACAAGTGCCGTCTAGCCACAGAGCAATAATTATCCTGTACTGCAGCAATCAATAAAACCTTTTGCCCCGTGAACCTGCTATTTCCTGACTTTGTTCTCTGCGCTAAAGATTTCCAAGGCATATTGATTACCTACTAAATTTTTTTAAGTTCTTTAAAACGAGCAATAGAGAAATTCTCAAAATTAGCATAACTTGTTACCTTGTGAAAAGCCTTCCAATCTTCCAGTCACAGGCTTTTCACAGGCTTTTCCCCATTTTTCATTTTGAATTTGTCATGTTAAGTGTGTCTGTGTCTTGCCTAATAGCAGGAAGTCAGTAGGATACAAATTTGACAGTGTTTCTGAATCTGTGACTGCTGCCACATTTTTCATCCAAGTGAGAAAGAAGAATCAATTAATAAACTATGCCTCTTTCTCAAGCAACAGCATGGATGTTTACCGAGTGAACCCATTAGCTCTTTAGAGTCTTAAAATTCAGTGCCGTGGAACTTCTCTCTAAAACTATTCACTAAATGATCTATAACGTGACGCCATCTCACATCCTTTCCAAGGACGTTTAGCTACTACACTGTCAAACTTTCAGAGTGAGTCATGCATGAATGAGACAAGCAAGGACAGAGAAAGGCTGCAGCTAGGAGTGGGGACTTGCCTCTTGGTTCCCTCCTGCATTCCCCTCCCCTGGTGCCCCCAAGTGTGTATCAGCTCCCTGCAATTAATGCATGTCTGTCTGTACCCTCCTGAGAGTGTAGGGGCATGTCTACGTGGCCTTTACGTGCAGAGCTGGGCAAATGAGAATTATTAGTCTAATTTTCTAACTACAACTGCTATTTTCCCAATACTCCATCCATACAATTCATCCATCGAGACTGGTTTACTCTATGACAGATCAGAAATCACAGGTAAGTTAAATTATTGCATGTTATATCTTCTCACCTTAGTGGCTGTTTGCATTCAAAGCCAAATGGAATATTATTCAGCCTTTAAAAAGGAAATCCTGTCACATGCTACCACATGGATGAACCTTAAGGACATTATGTTAAGTGAAATACACCAGTCACAAAAGGACAAACACTGCATGATTCTGCTTATTTGAGGCATCTAAAGCCTTCAAACTCACACACAGAGTAGAATGGTGGTTACCTGAGGCTGGGAAAGGGGAAATGGGGAGTTACTGTTCAATAGGTATAAAGTTTCAGTCATGCAGAATGAAAAAGTTCTAGAGATCTGCTGAACAGCATTCTGCTTATAGTTACCAATAATGTACTGTACACTTAAAGTTTTGTAAAAAAGAGTAAAAATAAATTAATTAATTGTCCCACTAATGGCACAATTTAGGCTGAGCCTGGGACTAAGAGAAGCAAGCATTACCAAAGGCATTACAGATAATGTTCAGCCAACGATTTGCTCTTGCAGAACTAGAACAGGTGTGAAAAATAAAGCCTCATGCATTAACACCATTCTCCAGCACTCACCTGAGAAGCAACCCTCAACAGAGGTGAGAAATAAAGACTCACACTTCTGTATACAAAGACACAACCAGTACGGAAAGGGGCGGGGTGAGGGGAAAGCAGTTTTCTATTTAGAGAACCACACAATTCAAAGAACAGTTGCACCCACATGCGCACCAATTAACAAATGGTTAAACAAAATGTGGTCGACCCATATGATGGAATATGATTCAGCTATAAAAGGAATGAAGTCCTGATACGTGCTAAGCATGGATGAGCTTTGAATACAAAATGCTGAGTAAAAGAAGCCGAACACAAAAGGCCACACACTATCCGATGCCGTATATGGGAAATGTCCAGAATAAACAAGTCTACAGAAACAGAAAGTAGATTAGGGCGAGGGCCTGGGTGGAGGGGCGAGTAAGAGTGACTGTAAATGGGTACTTATTTAGGGGATGATGGAAATGCTTTGGAATTAGACAGTGATAATGGCTGTACACCCTGGTGACTATATTAAAACCACTGAGCTTTATAGAGATGAATTGATAGTATGTGAATTATATCTCTTTTTTAAATCAATGGGAGGCACAGTTGCAAATATGATCAACACTAAGGGTACAAGAGTCCTTGCCCACAGTTGCCTGAGGAAGTGGTAAGATAAGCTGCCAGCTGGAAGAGGAAGAGGTGTAGGCACAGGAGAGAGCAGGTGCAAAGACCCAAAGCAAGGAGGGCCTTTCTCTCTTTCTCCTGAGACAACAAAAGGTCATGGTGTTAGCTATGGCCAAGGCAACAACTTTAATCCTGACATATATCCATTAACGCAACTCAAACTCCTTGTATTTATTATGACCCCCACTTTTTATCAGGCTCTCGATTATGCATAAAAAGGGGGAGTAAGAAACCATTGACCATTCCCACCTATCAAAAAACAATATATCAGAACATAAGAAGATAAAATTCAAATGCTCTGAATGGTGAAAGCAACTAAATATGGTGGACACAATGAACTTGGAATTCAGCTCCAACACTTAACATGTCACTTTGAAATAAAAATATCCATTCAAAGCTAAAACTGGCAGACAAGTACTAAGAAGACATTACACTTGAGAAATAGCATCAGAAGTCTTCAAATATAACTGCTGCCATCATCATATAATGAAACATCGAGGATAGGTTGTTCAAATATTGGCTGACTCAGTTTTTCTCACTGACAGGATCATATGAGCTCCTTTAATGCATTTGTAATATGCTGCCCACTCTAAAGCAGCGTTTCTCAACTATTGGAGTTTGAATTCAATCATTCTTCCTCAGGGTGCTGTCCGCTGCATTGTAGGATATTTTAGCAGCATCCTAGCTTCCTCCCACCAGATGCCAAGAGCTCCTTCCTCCTCCCCGTCTCACAGACAAAAATGCTTCCTGACGTTGCCATACGTCCCACCGGGGGTAAAATTGCCACTGTTTTATTGCATGTCTACTCTTTGGTTTCTGCGTGCATCCACCCTGAGAGACTCCCTACAACAAGAAAGATGAAAACTTAGAGAGAGCCTACAGATGCTCTACAACACTGTTCAAAATGTGAAATCTCTAAAGCAAAAGAAATGCAACATAATCCATCGGCAGTGGAAACCAAAACCTCAGTCTCAGCCTCCTCTCCTACCTCCAAAACCAGGCTCCAGAGCTTTTGTCTCCTAAAGGCCATGATCGGCTCAGCTGTCAGGAACAGCTCTGACATCCAAGGACGCACCCAAGTTCCCTCTCCCTCCCGCACCCTCAAGCTAATAAACCCAGGAGGCAATCTTTAAAGTGCTAGACCTTCCCGCTAAATCCACTATGGAATCTCTGCAACGTTATACCTGCAAACACCATGAATAAGGGCGGCCTGTTAACCCAAAGGCTCTGAATCCTGGGCCAGCTGGGAGCTTACCATCCGGGGGCATCAGGGCCTTGTTGTTCTGCGTGCACCACCCCACGGGGTGCAGATCTGCTATCACCACGTCACACCAGAAGTCAGCCCGGCGGTCCTCCCCATAACCACAGTAGCGCAGAAGCAGCAGCTGCCCGCAGGTGGTGATCACAGTGGCCACCCAGTACGTGTCTGGGTTGTTCTTATTGGCCACTTCCAATTTCATCCCAGGCTGGAAGTTGCTCTGAATGCTGATTTCAACCTTACGGAACCAAAAACACAGGAAACCTGTTATTATACTGGATACATACACCCAGAACATTACGAGAATTGTTAAAATCACAGTACTTAAATATGGTATTTCTGTTGCCATTAGGACATCACTCTCTAAGAGCAATACAATGTGAGCCTGAATTTCCCAGCAGCCACATTAAAAAAAAAAAAGATAAAACAGATGAGATTTAGTTTAATAATATATTTTATTTAACCCAACATATTTCAGATGTCATCATTTCAAGATGTCATCAATATAAAATAGATTAATGAGAGATTTTTACATTTTTCTTTTCCAATGAAGCCTCCAAAACCGGGTGTGCCTTCTACACTTACAGCACATCCCAATTTGGACGAGTCTTCCCAGGTGGCTGGTGGCCACATCATGAGCTGTACAGCCATGAATGGATTTTCATTTTTATTAATGAAGGATTATAGTCTATTAATATTTATCAGCCCTCCTCCCCAAAAGAAAGCTTCCCAGCCTTGTGGGCATTCCAATGCTAAAGCATCTGATGTGTCTGAGTAGCAGCTGCTTAAGAGACGATGGAATTACGAAGAACGGCTTGTTCCTGGGGTCCTTGCTGCTTTTCCTTAATAGGCCTGGGGACACTGCTTCCTGAACTGTTGTGATTAAAAGGGAGGTGGGAGAACTGACTGGATTAAAGAGAACAGGCGCTACTCCGCGTGGAGAGGCACTGATAACTTATCCATAAAGAAGAAAAGGAAAGTTGTCAGTATCTTTCTCCTGAACTGCCTCAGGCAACCTAATCAAGTCATCCCAGAATCATAAGAAGCTATGCAGGATCATACCCAAACCGGAAGTCAGGTGAGTTGTAGCTCTCTTATGTTTTAATATTTACCTCTTGGTTTCACTGAATAACCACAACTACATTTATAATAAACTAGTACTTATAACATTACGAGTGTCAGTATAAAAGAGAATTAGGAATATAATCTACTTTTATAAGGTCATGCGAATTTAATAAGGTCTTAAATTCCTTTTCAAAAGAACACTTCACCTCCAAAAAGGATAAAATGTTGTGTTAAAATAATGAATCAAAGTTCTGGCTTCCTAATTCAGCATGAGAGCCAAAGGTAAGAGCAGGTTGAGAAAATGCCCCCATTGGCTAATGACACTCGGGCTGGATCTTTGCTCGGGGTAGGCCAGTGAAAAAGATGTTTCTCAGAATTAAATTTTCTTTTCCAGTAAAACAACAACAATGCCAAAAAAAATGTAGGTCCTGGAAATTGAGCATTTTCCTTGCTCACAATATATTGCTAAAATTTTCTGTAGAAGCAAAAACCTGATAAAAGCTCAATTTTTTATTTCCTGGGACTTTTACTCTGCTGAGCAAGCTATCTGCATTGTTCAAAGAAATCACTGTTAAGAATGATTTGGGGGGGTGGGGGGGTGCCTGATCTAAATGTTTTCTGAATATTTATGATATTTTCTCTTATTTGACTAATCTGCCCACAGAAGACTATAAAACTCTTATGTGTCCTTTCAAAATAAAAACATCAATGCGGCCCTGGCCAGTGTGGTTCAGTTGGTTGAGCATCATCCCATGCACCAAAAGGTCACCAGTTAGGTCTTAGGTCGCCAGTTCAGCCCCGGGTCAGGGCACATGCCTGGGCTGTGGGCTTGAGCCCCAGTAGGGGGCATGCAGGAGGCAGCTGATTGATATTTCTCTCCCTCTATCCCTCTCCCTTGCTCTCTAAAATCAATAAAAGATTTTTTTAATTTAAATTCTTTATTGTTTAAAGTATTACATAAGTCTCCTTTTTCCCCCATTGACCTCTCCCAGGATGACACCCCCAGCCCCCTGTCTGTGTCCATTGGTTATGCTCATATGTATATACAAGTCCCCATTGGTTATGCTCATATGCATGCATACAAGTCCTTTGGTTGATCTCTTACTCCCACCCCCCCACCTTCCCTCATAGGTTGGACAGTCTGTTTGATGCTTCTATGACTCTGGTTCGATTTTTGTTCATCAGCTTATGTTGTTCATTATATTCCACAAATGAGTGTGATCATGTGATATTATCTTTCTCTGACTGGCTTAATTAAAAAGATTTTTTAATTAAATTTAAAAAACCATCACTCCAAAATAAACCATCACAGCCATTACACCTCCTGTGCAAGGGCCACGTCTATCAAATTTGACATTTTGAGGTACAGACAAGGTTAAGATCACACATCGTTTCTCACCCACCCTGAGCCCAGCCCTGTGTTAGATAAGGTAAGCCACAAGAGCCAGGCCAACCCTACCTGCAGCTAAGCAAACAAACTTCCCCATTTCTTCTGTATTTCTAAGAAACCTTGACTGGATTTCCCTTCTTTCCTCATTCCCTTTCTTCCAATCGGTTTGGCATCTTCCTGCAGGTTCCCCTCCCAGCCCTCCAAATGCAGACCAGAAAGAGAGGGAGGATACATACGTGTTTGAATGATGTGTGAGGAGCTGCACTGGCACCCGTTTCTTCCAAGTACTCGCCCCAGTTAAAGCCAATTTCCTCCAAGCTTGAACCTTCTTCTATTGAAAGATGAAAACCAAACAAACAAAACAAACACAAAAATATCAATAGTAGAGTGAAGAATGGAAAGTACTGGCCCCCAATGAAGACTAGAAAATCCCTAATTCAGTGGTTTTGGAACATATTACCAAATTATTTTCAAAGCTTCAGTTTGCTGACTTTATAAACTAAGGACACCCTGAAGAAATTCTGCTTGGATACCCTGACAAAATCAAGGATAATGTTAAGTGCTCTTAGGCAAATGAAATGAGATTTGTTTCACAGCATACTTGCTTCATATTAGTGTATCATCCTGGCCACTGTGGACACTCCATTCTTTGGGGAGATTGGAGGACAAGGTGAATAAGACCGTGGGGTGCTGAGTTAAGTACTATGATGTACTTAGAGCACTGGCACCCTTGTTCCCCGCTGCATACTACAGCCGGGATTATGGAATAATAGCATCGACTGTTAGTGCCATACGGGACTTCAGAAAGCATTGATGTCATTTCAAGGGGAAAACAACTGAGCCCAGAAGGATTGTTCCAGTGTGTGCGGCCACTGGATAAGTTAGGGACAGAAACAGACCAACTGTGAGACCCAGTCCAGGGTCCGCTGTCCTGCCAGCTGCTGTCACAGGGCTTTCAGGGCCAGGTCTGCGCCAGGTCTGCCAGTAGCACCAATAGGACATGGATTTCCCAATTACAAGAATCAAGGAGAAATACAATCAAATGCACATGACTCTTTTTTTTTAAATATATTTTATTGATTTTTTACAGAGAGAAAGGGAGAGGGATAGAGAGTTAGAAACATCGATGAGAGAGAAGCATCGATCAGCTGCCTCCTGCACATCTCCTACTGGGGATGTACCCGCAACCCAGGTACATGCCCTTGACCGGAATCGAACCTGGGACCTTTCAGTCCGCAGGCCAATGCTCTATCCACCGAGCCAAACGGGTTTCGGCGAATGCACATGACTCTTAAAGCGATCCCTATTTTGGCTCTGAAGGAAATCAAGTAATTCTCCAAACATTCAAGACTCTATATGTAAGATATAATCTGTATAGCTGAAAAACACCAGATTATTCATTTTAAAGTATGTATTGGCCCTGGACAGGTATCTCAGTTGGTTAGGGCAGCTCGCGAGCCGCAGTTTGCCGACCACTGGGTTCGGGTGTCATCCTAATACACCAAGATTGCAGGCTCAATCCCTGGTCAGGGCTCATGCAAGAAATACCAACTAAGAAAAATAATGTGATAACCCACAAGAAGTAAGAATATTTTAATTGATTGCCTCTTGTGTGCCTGATACTGCAGTAGATGCTTTACACACACACACACACACACACACACACACACACACAGACACACAATTCATTCAAAAATTTTTAAAGTGAAATACAGATAACATAAATGTCATGTCACAATTTCAAATGGAAAGAACTAATCAGCTGTCACCGTTACTTTAACTGATTTGTAAGACCATCCTAAGGAAAGAACATACAGCAGTCAGGGCTGTCCATACATGCAGCTAAGTAAGAGCTTCAAACGTTTAAATTCTCTCTTCTTGCAATAATGTTCAACCGTGTATCTTCTACTAGCAGGCGGCTACCTCACTGGACCAAGAACAAATACTGGCAGGTGGGCCAGGGGGATGCGGCAAAGAGAGAGTCTAAGAAGGAAAGCCTTGTTCTTGAGGCTATCTATCACTACTTGTTCCTACTAAAGACTTTTAAATTAAAAGTTGGAAGAAAAGTAATTTTCTTGTGATACAGTGCATAATCTCAGAAAATGATAGAAGGGGATAATTTTTTTTAAAGTCAGAACATGCTAAGTTGGAAGGCAGTTACCTTCAATTTTGTCTACTGAATCAAAGTTCCTTAAAACTATTTTCTCAAATTTCACTCCCATCAAGTGGTTTATAAGAAAATAAAAAGCCATCTGAAAAGAAAACCCACCCCTTGTATCTCTCCCAAAAGTCTGCTTCACCCAGGGACTTGCTGTCTTTTTATCAGAAGTTTGTTCCCTGAAAAAGCCAGAGGGTCCTGCAGCCACCAGCTAACAAGGACACCAGGTGGTTTCCAGCTACTTTGTCACAGTAAGGCAAACCCAGAGGGAAAGCAGTCACATTCAGAAAACACATGTAGGTGGCACCCAACAGCTCTGCCCGCAATTATTTTGCCCCAGGCAGCCTTGGACATTGATTATCAGGATCGCTTTCTGACCCTCTGGCCAGAGCATCACAGCAGCGCGATGTATCTGCCCAGGTGGTCTGGTGCCGTACCTGATGGTAGCTAACTTGTCCTACTTTATTCTTTGCACCCTGTCCAGCCCCAGCTCAACCTTCCAGCTCCACAAAGTGACTACCCATAAGAGCCATGCCGCACTGGGACATCGGCTCTCTGCTGATTGCTTTACATCTCAAGAATCCTGACAGATGGGTACTACAGCCTCATCACACAGAAAGGCTGGAGGAGGCCCTGACGGGGGCCCAGGAAGGCTGGAGCCACCACTATCACACAGCTGTCCAGCCAAGGAGGCATGAGTCCAAGGCAGGCTGTCTGATTTTGAGGATGGAACTCTTACGAGGCACCTTCCTGTGTCATTCTTCTGTTCATATCACAAATTAGACACCTCCATTCACCACCACCACCCACTTCTCCACGTGGAAACTCTAAGGCTGACTTCTCTCTGTTTTTCTGCACTGATGAGCCTTTGAACACTCCAGAGCCAAATCAGACAACAGAAAGACACAGGGCTAGAGGCAGCAGCCACCTTCGGAGAGGAGAACTATATGGGCACAGCCCCTGAGACCTGCTTGTAAAGGAGAGAACCAGGGCGCAGCCATGGGCATAAAACTCGGTCCTGGGCAGGAGCATTCTCTCCTTTGTTGTCTAAGAGATGCTTTTTGTCATATTGAGGTATTAGCATGAAAGGGTTGTCAGGTCGAAAAGTTTGAGACATTTTTTCTGTGAACAACTTGGTCGAGCACCAGATGGGAGATGTTCGAGAACCAAGGTTTGACTGTAGATGCTTTTGTGTTCACCCAGGTATTCATTCATTCATTCATTCAAGTTAACCAAGAGAGGAAGAGCTACCATCGTGACTCCCAAGTGTGCGTCATTAATAACAGGGTTGAAAAAAAGGTGTCACTCTCTGCTGTCTAAAAAAAAATACTTTTTTACCCTGTTTGAGGAAAGCATCTAGGAGGTGGTTTGGAAAAGAGGGTTTAAGGAATGACATAACCATTCTGCCTCTAGAGCAGGGGTTGGCAAATTTTTTGACTCGAGGGCCACAATGTGTTCTTAAACTGGACCGGAGGGCTGGAACAAAAGCATGGATGGAGTGTTTGTGTGTTTTTTTTTTTTTAGTTTTATTCATTTCAAACGGGCCGGATCCGGCCCGCGGGCTGTAGTTTGCCCATGGCTGCTCTAGAGTCTGGACCTTCCCAGCCCGCTATCCTGTGCTAGATCCTGAGCTGCAGCCACCAGCAAGGTTTCCAGCCTCCAGTCACCCCTGGGATCCACTGCCTAGATTGGCACATGCCAATGACTTCATCTATCTTGTTGCTGCTATTTCTCCTGATTAATAAAGGCAGTAATCTCAGTTCAGTCCTCAATGGGTTTTTCCAACAAGTGCAATTGAGTTTTACTTCAGTCCCTAGTTTACTTGTGCCCCTAAATGTGTAGACAAATCCTAATTGCTTAATGTATAACTCGTATCTTTATTCCTCCTACATCCCAAAACTCTGGACATAAAGAGGCCAGCATCAGGTGATTTTTAAAGTACAGTGAATAAAGTATAAAATTATGCATGCAAAAGGAACTTTAATTAGCACCCCAAAAGTCAGACCTAGGATGGAATTAAAAATATTTTTTAAAACCTTTATGCCCAGCACTGGTAACTTTAAGTGTGTTGTTTTAACAATAAAATCTGATACAAAATGCAGGGCTCCTCACAATACAGCCTTTTCAAATCTGTCATTTAGTAACACTTCCTCCCCGACATGTGCCTAAGAGGCTGATTCTCTAAAGACATTTCAATGAGCAATAGATAAACATACATGATGTTTATGAGTGGAGGTCTCATAAACCCAGAGCAAATATTTACCGCTGATTCATGAACCTCTTAACCCCATAAACATTTTATCAAGGAAACTGACAATCTCCCTCCGTGGCAAATGATCTAGTTGGAGGCATTGCCCCATGATGTAATGAAAACAGACTATGAAAAGCTACTAAGAAAATGTCACAATGTAAAAGAAAACAGCCTCGTTCATTAGTGGCACTCCGGCTTTAGAAAACAGAAACTTACTTATGTGACCAGAATATTTCATAATAAACAGAAAACGAATACCTTACTAAAAGTTGGACTGCAAGCTGCTTTACAGTGAAAAATGGAATGAGCGAACGGCTCACACACCTTTAAGTAATCAAACCTTGGGTTGTACAGTTTTACAATACAAAATAAGGCTAACTTTGCAAAGCTGGATATGAAAGCCCATAACCACTACCTCGTAAAAAAAACAACACAACATGGAGAATTGGCACGTTTGAAATGAACAGAATCTTACAGAGCACCTTCTTGTGTGCTAGGTATTTTTTTTTAATGTGGAGAGAGAAAGAAAGACATTACATCTTTGTTATTTTAACTGCTGATAGTCCATTCAGACCATCAGAACATCTAGAAAAGAGGTGCATTGTGAATATATTATACAGACACTGCATTCAAATGAAAGTCAGATAGGACTGGCCACCGCAATCCTAGATCGGAGTTCTCAGCTACAGGACTAAACCAGGGAGGAGGGGACCGTCACCTGAACACAGAGGTCCTCGTGCTATCTCAGCTACTCAGACTTCCAGAGAGACTTTCCAGAAAAAAAGAAAACATGTAAAACTGACCCAATCTCCCCCCTTAGGGGAGGCAACAACTATTTTAAAGAGAGTTGTTATTTTTTTTAAAGGAATACAGTGGAGTCACATGAAACTAGTTCCTCTCCAGCATGGAGAGTCAGAGATCTGAATTTCTCTCTTAAGAATGTTGGTTCATTTCCTCCCTGAATGCAAGAGCCTATGGGACTCCAGTTGATATAACCTAACACCCTCCCCACCAAAAAAATCAAGCCCACATTTCCAGAGTAATGCTTTTGACTCAGACTTGCCCAATGTAAATGCACACCACCACTTTATCTATAGACTTATCAGGAAACTACATTTAGCCATCCTGGAAAAATTATGCTTGGGAACCTATTTATCACTATGTCAGTGAGTGTTTTGTTTGTTTTTATCACAGCCATTGGAGAAGCCTAGAGGTCCAGAAATCCAGTTCTAGTCCTCATCCTTCTGTGTGTTTCTGTCCATTCTGTTCTCATTCCCCACTTATCCCAGTGGTGTCCCAGAAGGGGGAGTCATTTTACATTAAGCTATTTCAGCTCTGGGACTCAAGCGTTAGTTATTGACCCCAACTATCTGAGCTTTCCTTAGGAAAAGAGGCAAAACTATACATGAGAAAACTGCCAATGAAACTCAGAGTCCTGCGTTAAGCTGATGGTTTTCACTTCAGAGGAACGGAGCATCAGTGCAAGGATGGCAGCAGCTGGGCGTGGGGACAGAGCAACCGAAGACACAGGATCAAAACATGGGAAGCAACCAGGTTGGACTCCCATCCTTTGGCCC
This sequence comes from Myotis davidii, assembly GCF_000327345.1. NCBI lineage: Eukaryota > Metazoa > Chordata > Mammalia > Chiroptera > Vespertilionidae > Myotis > Myotis davidii. The sequence goes on along the minus strand of NW_006297018.1, from coordinate 1,269,102 downwards.
GTAATTTGGTCCAAGAAGAGCTGTAGGCACTTACATGTGGTCAGTTGTCAGGGAGTTGCAGTCGAGTGTCATATAACACGTGGGGAGAGGGGATGGGAGACTACTGGTGGAGAGCACAAGAAAGAATCTGAGCCGTGGCAGATCTGGCTCAGTTGACTGAGTGTTGTCCCATGCACCAAAAGGTTGCTGGTTTGATTCCTGGTCAGAACACATGCCTAGGTTGTGGGTTCAGTTCCTGGTCAGGGTGGTGCAGGAGGCAACTGATCGATGTTTCTCTCTCCAGTTGATGTTTCCCTCTATCTCTCCCTCCCCCACGTCCTTCCTCTTTCTCTAAGATCAATAAAAACATGTGTGTTTTTTTAAAGAAAGAATCTGAGTTGTTGCTGGGCCCCATAAAGTGCGTGTGTGTATGTGTGTGTGTGTGCACGTGCGCGTGCGCGCACACTTATGTATCCAGGCTGAAGGGCAGGCACAGCTCAGTGTTTCAGAGTACAAGGTTCCAAGTCCTCAGGATGAAACAATCTCAGGCTTGAACACAACAGCCAAGTGATTCTGCCTAGTTGTCTAATTTCATCTGCTATTTCACTGGGTTGTGGGAGACTTAAGCAATGCAACATGCATAAAGCACTTAAGAGAGTGCTGCCATCTGCTCAGGGTCACGTGCCTTTTCATCTCATTTGAGAGTCAATTGACAGGGAGGTGAAGAGAGCTCAGTTTGCTTTCTGCTCATCTGACATGGAAATCTCATCTGAAACACTTTCAGGAAAAAGACCAAGACACCATCCAGCCCTAAGTGCATCACAGTTGGTCCCAGAACCAACATCCACACAACTGATGGCAAACAGCAAGATATTTTTATGTAGTAACAGGTGAAAAGGGAAAATAAATTACTTGGGAAAATAAATTACTTGACAGCTTCTACTTGGGTATGTTCTTAAGAGTCTAAATGTTCAAAACTAGATCCGAGTTTCTAAAAGTTAGCCTCTGCTCTCTACAAAGGTTTAGATCCTGCTTTAAATTGGTTTTCTCTTGATCTTTGAAAAACTAAGATGGCGGCAGAGATAAACACCGGGAAATTAACGCCGCACACAACAATTGATTAATACCTCAGAGAAACAATACGGACTTCACCCAGAACCACAGGAAGCCTGGCTGACTGTAAACTCTACAACTAGAAGGAAGGAAAGGCACACTGAGACCCACAGAAGCTGCAGGAGAGAAGCACAGAGGTACGGGGCTCACGCGGGG
>NW_006297018.1:1256575-1266434 GCF_000327345.1 Myotis davidii | reverse complement strand
GCGAACAGCAAGATATTTTTATGTAGTAACAGGTGAAAAGGGAAAATAAATTACTTGGGAAAATAAATTACTTGACAGCTTCTACTTGGGTATGTTCTTAAGAGTCTAAATGTTCAAAACTAGATCCGAGTTTCTAAAAGTTAGCCTCTGCTCTCTACAAAGGTTTAGATCCTGCTTTAAATTGGTTTTCTCTTAAAAAAAAACAATGGTTTCTTCTTTAGGAAAATCTGTCTTTTGGGCACCATCTAAAAGTCTCCTCACCACACAAGTATAAATGGAAATTTTAAGGAGAAAGGTCAGATTCGCCATATTAGGAGGGGAAGAAGGGAGTCAGAGCCAATATCTGGAAAATGTGAAGATCATTTAGAGCTATTTAGGACTATTAGTTCTAGTGAAGATCTTAACCTCATAGATGATTCAGGCCCCACCACCACACAAGAGCAAGGAACTAACCAAGAAGTGGGTGTTTGGTGTGGCATAGCCCAGCCAATGACAGGATTCTGGTGCTCACACCTCCCCATTAATGGGATCACCCACAAGAAAATTCAGTACGAATCATGTTCCTGACACCGTATTTTTAATAAGTTTCAGAATCTACTGCAGGTGCCTAAAAATGAAAAGTCAACACACAGTTGCCGTTTAGACAGTTTTGAAAACATACCAGTAAAAATGATGCAGTCATAGGTGTCAGATGTGTGTACAACAAAAATATGGTGAAAATCAGGGACTCTAAAGTGGAAAAATAACCTCACTCAGCAAGCATAACAAAGACTTTTTGAAAGGCATGTTTGTACTTAAATAAAAGTAGAATAACTAGGGTGAACATTCAGTCTATGGGACTATGCTCTCTCAGAAAAAGAATTTCCATGTTTCCACTGGGAGAAAAAGATTTGACTCTGCTTTTAGGCTTTTTCCCGCTCCTGCTTTATGTAGAAAGAAACCGAAAGGTGAAGAATGAGCTAATTTTGAAACAGATACTAACATCTTTCAGGCAATTATTTTAGGGGTTTCCAGATTTTCTCCAGATAAAGATATAATATGAGAAACATAATCTAGTAGATTCAATGGGACCTGTCTCTTCTGAACTAGAGCATTTAATCACTTATTCAAGACCCTGCTGTTCTGCTTCCCATTAACATCACACAGCCTGTAATTACATCATTGACTGGTCTCACCAAAATGTGAAAGCAAATTTCATACCTTCTTGGGGCAATGGTCAAATCTCCCACTGAATTAATGATCAACATTTTTGCCCATGAATTCACCATAGCATTGTCTATGATTCTGAGAGCTAAGTTGTCCTTATCTAATTTGCTGTTATGTAATACCAGAGGCTCAGTGCACGAAATTTGTGCATGGGGTGGGGAAGCCTCAGCCCAGCCTGCACCCTCTCCAATCCAGGACCCCTTGGGCCTAAACCGGCAGTCGGACATCCCTCTCACAAGCCTGGACTGCTGGCTCCTAATTGTTCACCTGCCTGCCTGCCTGGTTGACCCTAACTGCCCCTCTCTGTCAGCCTGATCACCCCTCATTGCCTCTGCATACTGGCATGGTCATTCCTTACTGCCCCCCTGCTGGTCTGGTTGCCCTAAACTACCCTCCTCTGCTGGCCTAATTGCCCCCAGCTGCACATCCCCCTGCTGGCCTGGTCACCCCTAACTGCCACCCCGCAGTCCTGGTCACCCCCAACTGCACTCCCTCCCCACAGGCCTGGTTGCCCCTAACTGCCCTCCCCCCGGCAGCTGGCCTGGTCACCTCTTACTGCCCCTCCTGCTAGCCTAGTCGCCCCCAACTGCCTCCCTCTGCTGGCCTGGTCACCCCTCATGGCCCCCTCCCTGGCGGCATGGTCACTCCACACAGCCTGCTGTTTAGTCGTTTGGTCGTACCTCACTAATTCTCCCTGACGGCTTTGTCGTCCCACACAGCCTGCTTGTTCAGTTGTTTGGTTGTCCCTCACTAACCCCACTGCCAGCCTGGTCTTAGGCAGCCATCTTATGAGGGCCTGAGGGTTAATTTGCATATTACCTCTTTATTATATAGGATTAAAGTCCTTTTAAAAAAAATTAATAAACTCTTTATTATGCCAGTATTTAGAAAAAGATGCATTTACAAAGTCATTGGGTAAATATCAAAATTCAACCAAAGGCTGGTTTCATTTTTTTTGTTTTGTGATTTCTTTACTACAAATTCACATCACCTAAATTTCTTTCACATTATACACTATTCTGAAAGCTGTGCTGGAGGTTTTGAGAGGGTCTTGGAAAGCAGCATCTAGTGCTTGGGCACATCCTGCTGTCCTCTCTTTCTGGGCACGTGCCGGATTATTCGATTTCCACACCTCCCTAGACTGGTTCTGTCAAGAAGTTCTGAGCATGGAGGTAAGGGGGCGGGGGGGGGCAGGTGTAAAGGTGAAGGGATTAAGAACTACAAAGTGGTAGTTATAAAATAGTCACAGGGATATAAACTATAGCATTGGAAATACAGTCCATGATACTTAAGTATGTATGGTGCCAGGTGGGTAAAAATATTGAAGGGAACACTTTGTAAAGCATATGAATGTTGAACAGATATGCTGTACACCTGAAACTACTACAAAATAATATTGAATGTGAAATGTGATTGAAAAATAAAAATTAAAAAAGAGGTTCTGAGCAAACCTGTCTCTTTGAGCTAGAGCATTTAATCACTGGCTCAAGACCCTGCAGCTCTGCTTCCCGTTAGGACCAAGCCCGAAGCAGCAGAGGAGATGGCACTGCCAGGCACTGTGCAGAGGCTCCGTGCAACGGAGCACCACCGACTGTCTGAACCACAGACTGTGAGTAATTGTGAACATTTATTTGCTAGGCCATTGAGATTTTGAAGTGATTTGGCACCTCACTATCACCCTAGCCTGCCTGTCTCGTATATAGCTAATATTAATTTTGAAGCAAATTTTGCCTGACTCTCAAGCTGCTATATGCTTATAAATATGACAGCAAAGCCTAGGAACAGACCACATGTGAGATTGAGAACCCTGCCCCACTGTTTCCTGAACATTTTCAGAAAGACATTTGTTAATACATCCAAAGGCCAGATGGCTTTAGAAAACAGAATCTTACCTGAATCAAAATCTCCATTACCATTGGCTGAGCTGGGATGTTTCTCCAAGGGAGAAGATGAGGGGTCTGGCATATTGGTAGCTGGCAAACTGCTCTCCATTGCTAAGGAAGAAGGATCTTCTCTTAATTCATCCTGCAGAAAGAATTACCTAAGGGCAACTGACAAAGAAAAAAAGAGTCAGATTCACGTATTTTTAAACTTTCCAAACCTAATAGCATTCTGTCAGAGCTGCTACTATTTCATTATAATGTGCAGGATGTAATGGAGTAATAATACAAGGTACCAAGAGTCAAGACTAATGGGTACACGTCTGCACAAGGTCAACAACAAAGGTCACAGCTGAGCAAAACTATCAATTTTCTACAAGTTCTTATCACCTCACCACTAAAATGGGCACATTTTTCATCAACAAACAGAATCTACATTTCAACCCCCAGTCAACCCTGGAAATGTTGGCAAGACACTTCTCCACCCAACTGCTTCCTCCTCCCTCACTCAATGCTATGAAGTGCCAAGCCTGCCTCAGCCTCAGCACACACACACACACACACACACACAAACACACACACACATGCACGCACGCACACACGCACACGCACACAAGAGGTCTGGTGTCTCCCAGGCAATGGTTACCAAAGCCAGTTAAAGTGTCAACGCTTGTACATGTGAGCTTTGTGACCAATTAGAATTTTCCTATAACAGTATGACTATTCCACACTTGCCTGGGAGTTCTGACAGGACTGGTAGTAAAATAGGTGAAATTATGGTCGGTACGCACAGAATCCTATAATCTAACTCACTTATGTCACATCCCATAAAACACCCAGGTGCAGTCATTACTAAGGGTCAGCCATTCACAGTTCTGGTGGTTAGACAAAGCCAGATGCGGGGTTTTTAATCTTTCATTAACTCAGTGTTCACTTTTATTTCACGTGTAGACAAAAGTTCAAATCAGCAAAGGGACAAAAATAGATGAAGGAAAAGAATAGGGCATCGATAGCTACATAAACAGGATATTTTGTCACACACATACTGGTAAAGTATCTTTTAAGAATACCATGCCTGATACACCTGATAAGCGGTTAATTTCCAAAATATACAAAGATCTTATATAACTCAACAAAAGGAAGACATACAATCCAATAAAAAAGGGGGGGAGGGAGGCTGAGGACATAGACACTTCTCCAAAGAGGACATACAAATGGCCAATAGACATATGAAAAAATGCTCAATGTTACTAATCATCAAAAAAATGCAAATTAAAATTATAATGAGATATCACCTCACACTTGTCCAACTGACTATCATCAATAAGTCAACAAACAAGTGCTGGCAAGGATGTGGAGAAAAGGGAACCCTTGTACACTGCTGGTGGGAATGCAGGGTGGTGCAGCTATTATGGAAAACAACATGGAGTTTTCCCAAAAAAATGAAAAATGAAACTGTCATTTGATCCAGTAATCCCACTTCTGGAAATATACCCTAACAACCTTGGAACACCAATCACAAAGAATATATGCACTCCTATATTCATAGCAGTATTATTTACAATAGCTAAGATTTAGAAACAGCCCAAGTGCCCATCAGTAGATGAATGGATAAAAAAGCTGTGGAATATATTGTGTGAATACATTCACACAGTGGAATACTATGCAGCCATAAAAAAGATGGATCTCCTACCCTTTGAGACAGCATGGAAGGACCTGGAGATAATTATGCTAAGTGAAATAAGCCAGTCCGAGAAAGACATGTGTCACATGACCTTACTTATCTGTGGAACCTAATGAACAAAACAAACTGACCAACAAGTCCTGAGGCATGGAGGCATGAAACAGACTAACATATTTCAGGGTGGGAGCAGGGGATGAGAAGATAAAAACCAAAGAACTTATATACTTATATGCATAGCCCATGGACACAGACAATAGTGTAGTGAAGGCCTGGGGGGGAGGGGGAGGGGCTGGATAGATGGGGGTGGGGAGGAATGGGAGACATCTGCAATACCGTCAACAATAAAAATATATCTATATCTGTAAAAGGCCAAGTGATCGACCATACGTCCGTCTGATCGTCCGACTGACTGACTAGCCGGTACATATGACAGGCACTGGCAATTTAAAAATAAACATTGACTAGTGCATGTGCGCTACATATAAAGCTCTCGCTGGCACCAATCACACACAATGCCAGAATGTATCTGAAGTCCAACTATTGGCACTTTGTTGTTGTCATATCATGTTGTTTTGTTTATTTATTAATCAATTTATCAAGCATTGTTTTTATCAATGTTGTTTTTATGTCATGTTTTTGTTATTTTTATATCATGCCTTTGTTGTTTTTATATCATGTTGTTATTGTTTATTTATAAATCAATGTATATATTATTTTCATATACATTTTACTAATTTTCTTCCATCTCTGACACGTCTATTATAAAGAAATGGAGAATAGCAATATTAAAATATTTTGAATTTTAATTTTATAATACTATATTATATATACTGTTTTGACATGTAATTTTTTGCAGTAATGTAATTACCACACAAATCTTCTAATTAATTTCCTTTCCATTGCATGAATCCGTGCATGGGCCACTAATATATATATATATGTGTGTGTGTTTAAAACTTTTTTAAAAGGTAAAAGTAAATACACCATGTTGCACATTTTCTGCAAAAATCGACCATGCCCTTTTTAAAACACACACACACCCACACACACTGCACATTTGGGTGCTCTTTGGATTACTTCCCTGAAAAATATTTTGAGGTTTTGGCAAAATTAAAAGAATGATGTAAGCCAAAATAGAAACTTGGTTTGTTTGTTTTTAATAATTCAAAGTTAGCTCATATCACTAGTGAATCATTCGATAAGTTTCGTTTCTGAAACCCCCCGTCTACCCACTTAATGAACAGATGGGTTCTAAAACTATTTTCAATGGAGGACAGTGGCAAACCCAGCGTTAGAATATTGTGGCTGGTTAATTTTACCCCACAGGCATCAGTTTGCTAAAACAACCCACAGGATAATGGACAGAACTGCATACTCCAAAGAGCATTTCTTCACCATTCCTATTACGATATAGACACACAATTTATAGACAGCTCTGCTTTGGGGGATTTCCTCCCCAAGGGGCTGCACACAGTGGCAGGAGAGGCTGCCAGGCGCCTGGAGAGTGCCCAGTCCCATGCTGGGATTTCGCCAGTTTATCACTATGGCCCCTGGTACCTGAGGAGCATCGCCAATGCGCTCTGCAGAGAAACCACTAGATGATGAGCAAGTGGCCATCCAACCAAATACCCAACAACCCACAAGCATCCACTGAGAGACTGCTCACAGGGAGCACTGAGATGTCATTAACACCCACACCCCACCCAATGACACCAACTGTGATGGCGAGTTCCCGGATCACTCCATCACTAGGCAGGGATACCACATCCGCTGACCCCAGGGGCTAACAAGGTGGCCTGGACAAAGAAGGAGATAGAGGGCGGCATGCTCAGGAAAACTCTGCCTTCTACCGCTGTCCACAGGATTATGCAGGAATCACCAAGAACTTGGAGGGGAGAAGGACAGGTAACTGAAGAGAAAGAGCAGGAAGTTGAACACTCGATACAAACAAAATACCATAGACTGCCCTGATGGAAAGTAAGTACATCCTACTTGGAGAAAGCTCCAATACATCAGAAAATTGATAAAGTATACAGTATGTTAGAAGGTGGTAAGTGCTGGAGGGAAAACTAAAGATGGAGAGAAGGGACAGGTGAGCATGGGATTATGATCATTTAGATGGTGGCCAGGTAAGACCTGAGAGTAATATTTGCACAAAGACTTGAGGAAGAGTAGGGAGGTAGGAGGAACCCAGATGAGAGTGGACAGTTTGCCAAAACAAGGGCCCGACCCCGCATTTCACTCTGCAGACAGGACTAGACACCGTGGGATTTCATTCCAGAAGTGAAATGATCAGATTTGTTCTAGAAATAGCCCTCTGGCAGCTGCATGCCAGACAGGTGACAGACAGGGGCAAGACCAAATGGAAACAGAGACTAAAAACAACATGCAGATGAAGGTCTAAGACAGTAAAAGAGAAAAGGAGGAAGTAAGGTCATTATGCTTTTGAAAGGTAAAATCCACAGGACATGGTAGAAACAACCCAAGAATCTCCCAATATTAACAAAATGCAATCTTTTTGTAGCATGCAGTCAGGTTCCCAGAATAAACTACTTCATTTGCCACAGTTAGCACTCAGCAGCTAATAGAAGCTATGCAGTGCCTACGGAAATAAACAATTCTGGATGAAAATATATTAAATATAAGAATGACAAACTACTTCACAGAAATTTACTTTTGATGGAATTGCAGGGGGAGGGAGACAAATCTTATTAGTGACAACTGATCTATAAGCTTTGCAAAATAAAAACAGGATTTTAAAAAGCAAATCCTTTTCCTAACTACAGTACCCTAATCCAAAAAAAAAGGGGCTATTTTTAAAAGGAAGCAAATTTCCTTTTGATTCTTAAAATATATGTAATTTCAAGACTGAAGGTAAAAATATATATTCTTGAAAGCAGCACTTTTCCCAAAGACATGAAAAGAAGGCTGGGAGGGCTGGACTTTTAAAGGGTCATTTCCTGTTTTGCACAATATACTTTGTGACCTTGTGTAAAGTTAATTCTTCTATAATTGACTCCTCTTGTCTCTAAAGTTGTTGAACCACAGAATTATAGGTCTAAACCGTCTTTCAAAAAGTGGTCTTGGCTCAGTGACAAGAACAGTGTACTTGGAGAATAAGAAGTAACAAGGCCACTAGCTGTGTGACTTAAGCAAATTACTTAACCTCTCTGTTCCTCAAACTTCTCATCAGTTAAATAAGAAGGCTTAATTAGATGCAATCAATGGCCTTTTCAAATCTAAAATTCTATGAATCTACCAGGGCTTTTAGTATTAATTGCATATGTTCTGCATTCAGATTATCTGTTTATCTGAACCAAATACAATAAGCACTGGCCCCCTATCATTTGAGTATTCAGAGAAGAAAACTAGTTTAGCATAGGCTAGTCAAAGCCTCCTTAAGAAGGAAATGGAGCCCTAACTGGTTTGGCTCAGTGGATAGAGCGTCGGCCTGCGGACTGAAAGGTCCCAGGTTCGATTCCGGTCAAGGGCATGTACCTGGGTTGTGGGCACATCCCCAGTAGAAAGATGTGCAGGAGGCAGCTGATCAATGTTTCTCTCTCATCGATGTTTCTAGCTCTCTATCTCTCTCCCTTCCTCTCTGTAAAAAATCAATAAAAATATATTTTTTTAAAAAAATCAATAAAATATATTTTTTTAAAAAAAGAAGGAAATGGATAAGAAAGAACACTCATTCGATATTCTAAAGTGAATCAGAAGTTATTGGGGGCTTAGTTTCTATTTTGAATTGTTTCTAGACCAACAAGGTCCAAAAGAATTTTCTATACCTGCACAGTCTAATTTGATAACCATTAGCGACACTTGGGCCCTTGGAATGTAGACAGTGTGAATAGGATCTCAATTTTAATTTTAATTAATTTTAATTTAAAAGCCCTATGTGGCCAGTGGCTGCCTATTGAGCAGCACAGCTAGACCACTGCACAGGAAAACCAGAATTTACTATATTTGAATTTGGAGCACATCCTAAATAACCATCAATTCTTGGCTCTCTTAAAAGATTTAATAACAGCAAGCTAATTAAAAAGAACATAGGAATTTTTAAATCTAAGAAATTTCACAGTTTCCCCATAATACCCTATAAATCTTTCATAACAAACTTCCTAAGTAGTAGGTTTTTATTGAATGTGTGCTGCCTTCTTGTATCAATACAACTTCAAAGAGGAACTCTCAGAAAAACTAAATCATGTATGTCATATATGAACCTTTTTCATTCATCTATAAAGTCAAGAAAATCATTCCACCTCAAAAATGTAATTATGCAGCCCAGCCAGTGTGCTCAGTGGTTGAGCGTTGACCCATGAACCAGAAGATCACAGTTCAATTCCCGATCAGGGTACATGCCCGTGATACAGGCTCAATCAATGGTAAGGGGCGTGCAATAGGCAGCCGATAAATGATTCTCTCTCATCATTGATGTTTCTATCTCTCTTTCCTCTCTCTGAAAGCAATAAAAAACATTTTAAAAATGTAATCAGGCATTATATTTTTCTGTGGGGGGGGGGGACCCTCCATGAATTTTATTAATGTCAAGTATCAATGGCTTATCTGACACTATTAAAGGGGGAAAGTTTGCTAAAATTTTTATGATTCAGCTCTCTCCATTTGCCTCTAACCAGACACTATAAAAAGGTAACCAGGGGCTGTAAAATAAGACATCAATTTAAATGCACCAAATCAATCATTTTAAGTAGATCTCGGGGATAATATAAAAAAAAGAAAACACCTGAATGAGTGTCAGAGTTAAACCTCACATTATTCGATACAAGGACACGTGACAAGGCACTGTCCCAGGCGACTACAAAATCTATTTTGGCAAATGACGGATCACATTTTCACTTTTTAAACAGTGTTTACTTGTTCCCTCTCCATAAAAGGTATATATACTCTCTGAAGAATTCTTAAGGAATAAAATTATAAAGGAACAAATTTAAACCACTAGAAATTCTAACACCCAGAGAAAATCACTTTTATGTCTATAGTAACTCCTCCTAATAGCTTCCCTGTGGGTTTTTTCGAGCTCATGTTGAATTTAGAATTTTAATTATTTTTTCATTTAACTATATAGAAA
>NW_006297018.1:1252287-1256542 GCF_000327345.1 Myotis davidii | reverse complement strand
CATCATTAAAATTCTTTGAAAACATGACTTGAAATGGTTGGGTGATTTTTATTATAATATGAATAAGGTAATTTATATGCCATTCTGCTACTGGTGACTATTAAGTTGGTGTGTGTGTTTTTCATCATCATAAACAGTACTGTAGTGATAATCCTCAGCCATAAATTCTATTACATCTGGGATGTTTCCTTTGTGTAGCATCCCAGAAGTTAGAATATGGGGCCAAACGCAGGAACATGTTTAAGCCTCATAATACATATTGCTAAAATGCTACCCAGCCTGCTGTCCTCACCGAGTGAGTGACCAGCAGTGGATGACATAATCTGTCTGAACCCAATCTCCTCCTGGACCACAAATAATGTCTATTTTCACCCTTTTCAATATGATATTTAAAAAATAATATCCTGCCCTGGCCAGTGTGGCTTAGCTGGTTGGAGCGTTGCCCTGTACACCCACAGCTGGTGAGTTTAATTCCCGGTGCAGGTGGCAACCAATAGATGTTTCTCTCTCTCTTCCTCTCTCCCTTTCTCTCTCTAAAACCAATTTTTTAAAAGATTAATAATAATGAATTTTAGAACAACTGTATCATGCCACTGCAATACACAATCTTCATGTGATACTACCTCTGTTCACATCCTTACCACATTTTAACTCTATTGGAATTTTGTATAATTTTTAAGAGCTCTGCTATTTTACTTCATAGAACTATTAAAAGATATTTACCCCAGTTTGCCCTTCAGTGGTTCCTTTTCATATGTGGAATGTTAGTTGTTTTGCTTTTTTTTTAAACTTAGTCTAAACTATCAATTTCCTTATTTCTTTTAAAACTTATATTCCTAAAATGTCCTCCCCCATCCTAGGATCCAGAAGTCTAACTTCCCCAGGGTTTCAAGTTTTACATTTAACACACAGGGGATTTATGCTCAAATATTTTGTGAGGTGCAACTCTGAGCTGATCCCCACTCCCACAGTCAATAATTCAGTCTTGTACTATTGGGTTTACATCCTGTCTATCATACATTTAAATTCTTACATATACAAGACTATGTTTCAATGCACCAAACTTTGATGGTAAGAAGAGAGTGAAATTGGAACTAGGACCAATGTTCACATATCCCTCTTAATTGGGCAATCATTAAACTTGAGGTCATTTAAGGTAGGTTTATAAAGGGATGACAATGGTTTTGCATGGCTTGAACAGAATATATCTGAAAGTGAACACAGGCAGCAATTACTATGCATCAGAAACTGTTAACTGTCCCCCTCCCACCCCCAATATCCATTTTCTCCAGGGAAGAGCAACTGGTTAACTAAAATAAACACTGCTCGGCTGTCCTAGTGGTTGGATGTGGCCACACCACTACATTCTGTCCAGTGGGAAGTCTGCGAAATGAATGTGTTCAACTACAAAGTCACCCTTTAGTGGAAGGGACATACCTTTGCATTTACCCCCAGAGCCGCCAGCGGGGATCACATAAGCCCCCCAAATATTGAAACAAAAGCAAAGGGAGTTTGGTTTTGCGGTCAGCTCCAGACTAGGACACATAAGAGAGAAATCAGCGTCTATCTTGTTTACAGTATAAACTTTACACCATCCTACATAGGGTCCCTGATACACACCCAATCCCAAATCCCCAAAGATATACCCTAGTTTAGAAGGACTGTGCTCTTTTTAAATAAGCTTGTAATTATGATGCTTAAGATGCTACTGTTCAACTCAGTTTTTATCCAGAAGACTACCAATAATGCCAAATGCTGTCTTTGGTTTGTTTTTTTAAAAAAAAGTCACAGGTCACATTAATGCTGGCCAATGTGCTTAAACCTGGAGAGTGAAACCCACAGGGAAATGAAAGAGATCCCCTTCTCTGTGGGGAGTCCAGACTGAGGTTAGCCCCTAAAGTCTTGGCGGGAAGCATGCCTATAATGTCATCAGCTATTTTGGCAGTTGCCCAGCTTTAAGGTACAGCAGGATTACCTGCAGGCCTTGTCAAAACTCAGCCTGCTGGGCTCTAGCACCAAGTTCCTGATTCAGTAGATCTGGTGATGCCTACTCTGGGGTAATCATTTTTATTTCTAACAAGTTTCCACGTGATGTGGATGCTGCTAATCCAAGGACTGCACTCTGAGACCAACTGCTTTATGAAAAAGAGGTTTTTGTCTGGGTTGTTTAGAAAGATAAAAGTTGTTCTTTATCAAAAGAAATCTATTATAGGTATACTAAAAAGCACAGAATTTCTGCAAAATCGCTTAAGTGTGGAGAAAGGTTGGTCTTTCTAGAAATGGTTTTGCATTAAATAGTATTTATTAAACAGCTGTACATTCTAGCCTTCCTTATGGGATGCCAATTATCTCAATTCCATTGTTTTACCAAGTCAAACTTCACTACATACCCTCTGCCTAAAGTCAGGCCAGCGTGCTCACCATAAAAGTATGAGTTACAGTACAAGAGGACTTCCTGATGTTTCCCGTGGTGGAGCCATGCTCTCAGTGGTCCTACACCCTGTAGGAACTATTTTTCTGAGCCTTGGTGTTCTCAAACATCAAGAGGAGAATGGATTACCTAATCTCTAGGAATTAGGCTCCTCATTCCTGGTGGATAATTTTTTCCTTTAGCTTCACTGAGATAAGAGACTAGCAGATGATTTTTTATAATATATCTGATTATAATTTTAAAAGCCAAATATTCTCTAAGGCTTGTAGAGACTCCACATACAACACCGCCCCCCACAAAAAAAAAAATAAAAATAAAAAAAAATAAAACACAATCTCCTGCCCTTGTCCTCCTTCTCCATGGCCTGCTCCCCAGGCAATCAATGTCATCTACTTTAGCTGACTGTTTTGGCATTCATCTCCATATCTCTAAATAATACCTTACTTCTTAGTTTTTCAGTTTGTGTCATTATGAAGTAATGCGCTACTAGTCACACCACGATCTCTCTCTCTCTCTCTCTCTCTCTCTCTCTCTCTCTCTCTCCCTCTCTCTTCCCTCCCTCCCTCTCTTATATCCTTATCCCCCTAATGGATATGATTGCACGGTTATGTCACAGCAGAACCACACAGCATGCTGTAATTACTTTTCCTTTTCTCACACAACTTTTCCCTGGCATTAATGATGGTCTCATTTTCCCCACATCTTTATTTTCCTCCATAATTATCACCTATTCAAATCCAATTTCTCCATCAACTGCCTGACTCTCCTCTAGATAAACTGAGATATATAGGCATTTTATTAATGTCATCTTGAAGTAATTTCTACCAGGGCCTTCTGTTCTGCTCTAGTCTAGACTAACTGCCTCTGGGCCTGGTACGCAGATGGTATCCTCAGACCTCGCTTCACCTCTTTCTTTATAAGAGCTCCCCTTCCCTGTGTCCCAGGCCTGCCTAGATCTTGTTTTCTCCCTCCTTTTGTTGGAGCACATTCCCCAATAAGAGAAGGTTTAGGTGGAAAGCTTGTGAAACCTTATATGGTTAAGAAAGTCTTTAACCTACCCTCACATTTTAACTAATAGTTTATGAAGGTTAAAAACAAATTCTAGCCCTAACTGGTTTGGCTCAGTGGATAGATCGTCGGCCTGGGGACTGAAGGGTCCCAGGTTCGATTCTGGTCAGGGACATGTACCTTGGTTGCAGGCACATCCCAGTAGGGGGTGTGCAGGAGACAGCTGATCAATGTTTCCCTCTCATCAGTGTTCCTAACTCTCTATCCCTCTTCCTTCCTCTCTGTAAAAACTCAATAAGATATATTTTTTTAAAAATTCTAAGTTGGAAAAACATCCTCTCTCAGAATTTTGACGGTTTTGCTCCACTATTTTCTGGCTTCCCCTGTGAAGAAGTCTTTTGATATTCTGAAATGCCACAATGATGTGTCCAGTGGCCATCTACTTGGGGCTTGGGAGCCCTGAGTGACTTCTTTCAAGATTCACATTCTTCTGACACTGAAAACTGTCCTTCAGTTCTAGGATATTTTCTTGAATCATTGCTAACATTTCCTCATCCCTGTTTTCTGTTGTTTCATTCTCATATTCACTCAATAGTTGGACTTCCTTAATCTCCTTAATTTTCCCTTTTGTTTTCTACCATTTTTTATTTTTTTATTTTTTATTGATTAAGATATTACATATGTGTCCCTGTCCCCACATCACCCTCCACGCTCACCCCCACCCCCCCGTTGTCCGTGTCCATTGGTTAGGCCTCTATGCCTGCATGTAAGTCCTTTGGTTGCTCTTTCCCCTTTACCCTCCCCTCCCCCACCCTC
>NW_006297018.1:1248357-1251080 GCF_000327345.1 Myotis davidii | reverse complement strand
CCCGCCCGAGGCCAGACAGCCCCGCCTCTCCCGTTTGAGTCTGCGTCCCTAGCGACTCGCCTGGATCTGGAGCTCAGAGTCTGTGACTCCCCCCAGATTGTTTACAATCGCGCCCTCCGCGCCGCGCCGCCAGCCCGTTCGCGCGCACTGGTACCTGAGAATTTCACTTCAGCACTGCGCCTCCTCTGAGTCTGGATATGATATTCTCTTTACTCCTAGTTGTAGGATTTCCACTCAGCCAGCCCTCCTGTGGCTCTGGATGTTGTCCGTTCCCTTTTTCAGGTTTAATTTGAATTGGTTGTTTAAGGCAGCAATCTCCAGCGTTAACCTATGCCGCCATCTTCGGTTCTCGTGAAGCTCTAATCCCATTTTTTATTTTTATTTTTTTAAATATATTTTATTGATTTTTTACAGAGAGGAAGGGAAAGGGATAGAGAGTTAGAAACATCGATGAGAGAGAAGCATCGATCAGCTGCCTCCTGCACACCCCCTACTGGGGATGTGCCTACAACCAAGGTACATGCCCTTGACCGGAATCGAACCCGGGACTCTTCAGTCCCCAGGCCGACACTCTATCCAGTGAGCCAAACCGGTGAGAGCTCTACCATTTTTTAAATCTACCATTTAGGACAGTGGTCGGCAAACTCATTAGTCAACAGAGCCAAATATCAACAGTACAACGATTGAAATTTCTTTTGAGAGCCAAATTTTTTAAACTTAAACTATATAGGTAGGTACACTGTTATCAACTTAATTAGGGTACTCCTAAGGCTTAGGAAGAGCCACACTCAAGGGGCCAAAGAGCCGCAAGTGGCTCGTGAGCCACAGTTTGCCGACCACGGACCTAGGCTATTGCTCAACTTCTTCTTCTAACTCTTTCATAGAATTTTATAATTTAATTTCAAAAACCTCTTCCTAAGGACTTCAAAGATGTCAAAGTAGGTAAACACTGTGCTCCCTTCCTCCCACAACTATATCAAAATTATAGCTAAACTAGAGAACAGCCATCACTCAGAACCAGCTGAACAGAACTGCTATAACTATGGAAATACAGAGGAGGCCATCTAGAGACTGGTAGGAGCAGCAGAGATGGGA
The DNA here is from genome assembly GCF_000327345.1 of Myotis davidii. Taxonomy (NCBI): domain Eukaryota; kingdom Metazoa; phylum Chordata; class Mammalia; order Chiroptera; family Vespertilionidae; genus Myotis; species Myotis davidii. Next base: position 1,249,985 of record NW_006297018.1, on the reverse strand, counting down.
AACAGGGTGTCCCACACCTGCCTGTGGTGGTTAAGACTCGGGAGAGATATATTGGTGCAGAGGTCCCCCGGAGGAACCAGAGGTCCCAGCCCCACACCAGGCTCCCAGCCAGGAGTAGGAGATCCCAGAAGAGGATCTCTCAAAACAACTGGCTGTGAAAATCAGCAGGGACGCAGTCCAGGGGAGAATGAGGGCTGCTGGCATCCCAGGCATCCTCTTAGAGAGCCAAGGCACAGACTACTGGCTCACAAACACTTACTCTAAGCTCCAGAGAAGGGGCAGTGGCTCAAAGAGCGACTGGGGCATACTGGGAGGAACTGAATTGTCTGGCTTCAGAGTGAGGGCTGGAGGGACAGCTCTCTCCCAGACATAAGCGCAAAATTGTTCCTTTGTTGAGCCCACCCCCACCACAGCCAGGAAGTGCTGGTGGGCAGAAGTGCCAGGCCCAGAGGCCATAGTTCCTTTGTTGAGCCAGCCTCCCTCCCAAGTCTCCACACGGCTCACACCACCCTGAGACACTGCCCCACCCAACTTAGGAAGCAGCTAGACCCTCTTTCAGCAGCTATTCCACACAAGCAGCCAGCCCCCATCTGCACTAGACTTTCCTAAAACCTCTCAAAGGTGTACAAATGCCAAACAAGCGATGTCTGGCCTTGGCATGGCCTATACCTCTTTCTAAGCAGCCCCATGCCTGGCACTAGTGTCAACTCAGTTGGCAGCATAGCCTATCCCAGTTGCCTCCAAAACTGGCACAGGCAGCTACCAACTGGATCCTCTTAAAGAGCCCAAGGCACAAACTTTGTAGCTCTTACCAGGTGGCCCCAGGACACAAAAAAGGAATAACTGACCTAGGTCTGCACCAGAGCCCCCTAAGAACCCCCTAATCAACACACCTGGTGGCTGACTTCAGATCACATCAGAGCACCACTCAATTAGCTCCACAAACAGCACACTCAAAGGGTGGACTGAGAGCCCTACTGAAGTGAATCCCTCTCAGTGGGGTCAGGCCCACACAACAGCTGTCTGCTGTATCATGACCAGTCCTCACAGCCAGTCAGCCAGAGGGTCAATCCCAAAAGTCTGCCAACAGCAATCAAGGCTCAACTACTACAGGAATGCACATACATCCCCGGGGGTACCTTGGAGCACTGGCTCAGGCATCAGGGAGACAACACAATTGGGCCCCACAGAACACCTACTACTCAAGGCCACCCTGTCCAGACTGGGAAACACTGCAGATCTACCTAATGCATAGAAACAAACACAGGGAGGCAGCCAAAATGAGGAGACAAAGAAACATGTCTCAAATGAAAGAGTAGGACAAAACATCACCAAAAGAACTAAATGGCCCAGCTGGTGTGGCTCAGTGGTTGAGTATCGACCTAGGAACCAGGAGCTCCTGGTTCCAGGCCAGGGCACATGCCAGGTTGTGGGTCGATCCCCAGTAGGAGGCAACCTATTGATGATCTCTCTCATCATTAATGGTTCTATCTCTCTCTCCCTCTCCCTTCCTCTCTGAAATCAATTTAAAAAAATATTTTTTAAGAACTAATTAAATGAAGGAAGCAAGCTACCAGATACAGAATTCAAGACACTGGTGATAAGGATGCTCAATGAACTTAGGGACA
>NW_006297018.1:1237353-1248313 GCF_000327345.1 Myotis davidii | reverse complement strand
GAAATTAGTGAGAACTTACATAAAAAGATAGAAACCATTAAAAAGAACCAGTGAGAAATAAGAATACAAGAACTGGACTGAAGAATACATTAGATAACGCAACATTAGATGAAATCAACATCAGATTAGATGAAGCAGAGTATCGAATCTGTAACCTGAAATACAAAGTAATGAAAAACATCCAATCGGAATAGCAAAAAGAAAAAAAGACGTTTTAAAAAATGAGTATAGTTTAAGGGACTTCTGGGACAACATTAGGTGTAACATTTCCATCAGAGGAGTACAAGAAAGAGAAGTAAGAGAGCAAAGGATTGAAACCCTATTTGAAAAAATAATGACAGAAAACTTCCCTAACCTGATGAAGGAAATAGATATATATAAGTCTAAGAAGCACAAAGACTCCCAATACATCATAATTAAAATGCCCAAAGTTAATGACAAAGAAAGAATCTTAGCAGCAAGAGTAAAGCAGTTAGTTACCAACAAGGAAGCTCCCATAAGACTATCAGCTGATTTCTCAACAGAAACTTTGTAGGCCAAAAGGGACTGGCATGAAATATTCAAGTGATGAAAAGCAAGGAAGTACAAACAAGATTACATAGTCTACCCATCAAGGCTATCATTAAGAATTGAAGGACAGATAAAGAGCTCCCCCAACCAGAAAAAGCTAAAGGAGTTGATCACCACTAAACTAGTATTATAAGAAATGTTAAAGGGACTTTTTAATGTTGAAGAATAAAAAAGATCAAGACTATAAATAAGCCCTAGCTGGTTTGGTTCAGTGAATAGAGCATCCACCTGGGAACTAAAGGGTCCCAAGTTCAATTCCAGTCAAGGACACAGGCTTGGGTTGTGGGCTCAATCCCCAGGAATGGACGTGCAGGAGGCAGCCAATCAATGATTCTCTCCATCACTGATGTTTTTATCTCTCTCCCTTTCCCTTCCTTTCTGAAATCAATAAAAATATACTTTTTAAAAAGACTATAAATAAAATAGCAATAACTACATGCCTATCAATAATTTCTTTAAATGTAAATGGATTAAATGCTCCAAGACATAGAGTGGCTGAATAGACAAAAAACAAGATCCATACAGATGCTTTCAGATAAAAAAAATAGACCGAAAGTAAGGGGATGGACAAGATGGTTTATGCAAATACAAATAAAAACTAAGCTGGGGTAGCAATAGTTATATCAGGCAAAATGAACTTTAAAACAAATGCTATAGCTAGAGACAAAAATGAGTATTTCACAATGATGAAGGGATTAATCCAATAATGGGATATAATCCTTGTATACACACACACTCAACATAAGAGCACCTAAATATATAAAGCAAACATTAATAGCACTATTTACAATAGCCAAGATACAGAAATAACTTAAGTGTCCATCAGTAAAGGACTGGATAAAAAGCATGTGGTACATACATAAAGTGGAATATTACTCAGCCATAAAAAAAGCATAAAATCTTATCATTTGCAATAGCATGAATGGACCTACAGGCTATTATGATAAGTAAATTAAGTCAGACAGAAAAAAACAAATACCATGTAAAGTGATTTCACTTACATGTGGACTCTAAAGAATAAAATAAATGAACAAACAAAACAGAAACATACTCATTAATAGATGCAGAGAACTAATGTTTGCCAGACAGGAGGAGGCTATGGAAGCTGAGTGGAAAATGTAAAGGGATTAAGAAGTACAGATAAACAGTTAGAGAATAGTCATGGGGAGGTAAAGAAAGCACTTGGAATATTGTCAATAATATGTATGGTGCTGGGTGGGTACTTAAAAGTGTCAGGGGATCACTTCGTATATCATTTAAATTTTTATCCATGATGTTGTACACCTGAAACTAATATAATACTGTCAACTGTAATTGAAAAAAATTTTCATTTTTCATTTATTATTTATTTTTTATCATTAATTTCTTTATTGGTTAAGGTATTACCTATGTGTCCTCATCAAAATGTTCAATTTTTTTAAAAAGCTCTTTCTAATTCTCATAATATTCCCTTTCCTGCTCTGTTCTATTCCGGTTACATGAATGCAAAATCTTCTATTATATGCTGGAGACAATTGACTTTTTCTTCTTTTAGATTTTTTTTTCTTTCACTGATAAAAAAAAGTTATTTTTCTCTCTTTATAATTTTGGTCTCTACTTTTTATATTAGCTGCTTTCCTCATAAGTCTGATTTATCATATTTAAGAGTGGGGAATTAGAAGGCTGATTGGCATCTCTGAGCACAGGGGTGGAGGCTGTTGATCTTGGAGATCAGTGTACAAAGACCTGCTGGGTCAATCCGAGAGGAAGCCCCAATATGAGTGTCTTTAAGTCTTTGCTCTAAGGTTGCTCAAAGTGCACGAAAAGGATTTTCCAATATTCCAACATATAAGGGCTGGAGGTACCTGCCTACTGTTCACTGGATCAGAATTGAGCATGCTAAAAAGACACAGTCCGTTTCTTCCCTGAGATTAGGCAAGTGAGACTAAAAGAGAAAATCTCCCCCTTAAACCCAAAGCAATGAAGTTGTGTCCGGCTCCAACTTCAGATTTCCACTTAGGAATCAATGAATACTCTTCCCCCCTTAAGCCAGTACTTACCAATATATCCTGTTTTCATCTTTAAACCTAATCAATGTTAAACTCTCATTGTGCAACCGGAGTTTGAAACAAATTATCCAAACTCAGGAGAAAAAGCAAAACTTCAGACGATAATAAAAAGCTACCTTAGCATTAGAAATCATGCCTATCTCCCAAATGTTTACTGCTTAGAAGGTCTCAGTCTAGTAAGCCTTAAGTATTCAGGATAAAAGAAATACTGCATTTATTTCAAAGTTACCCAATAGACCTTTCCAACTGATCTGCCTTAAAGGCGCTTAAAAACGCATACTTTTACCAACTAGTAACAAACTTGCTACTCTGAAAGCGGGAAAGGTTTGCTGTTGTTCGTTGTTGTTTTAACATGACTCAAAAAAAAAAAAAAAAAAGGAATATTCTCCAAACAGAAAATAAAATGCGATGGTGGAAACTAAAAGCTTCTGAAATTCCAGACATGCCCTAGCTGCCCTTGGAAATCTAGCCTGTCTAAACCACAGAGAAAACTGCCTCATTTCACACTCCAGGAATTTCAAAATGAGCACAGGACACATAATCTAAGCTAACACGGTCCACAATATTTCACTCAAAATGGAAAATCTCAGAGCTTCCTGAAGGATGCACAACCACATTTTTTTACCAAAACCTGATCTTTGACAAATCATTTCTTCCTTCTTCCTAAAAAGCAGCATGCAAATGACAGTCGCAGATCTCAAGAGAACCTGTAAGAACCAAATCTGTAAATGGCTTTGAAGATGACACTGCAGTGTTAACTGCCAGCCTCTGTTATCAAGGAGAGCTTCCCTCTATTTCTACTCACCCAGTCAGCCAGATCACTCTGCTAATGATGCCTGACAAGTCATCTCCTCCCCACTCTCACCAGTCAACTCTCAGCCTGTCTAAGAGACAGGCCCCATTCCCTCATCAAGAAGAGGAACTGGTTCTTTGGGGCAACAAGTTCATGGAATTTTGCCATCCTCCATACGCTCGGAGCTTGATTTACCTTGATTAGGACAGCAATTTACAGGCCATTTTTCAACCAAACTTCATTGGTTTTCACTCTAAATAGATCGAAATCTGACACAAATTGCCACCCCAGCATAAAAAAAAAAAAAAAAAAATGCTAACTTTTTACAATCAGGTTCATATCTCAGTACTGGGAAATAAGATATGCTGTGGATAATAACCAGTAAAGGAGTACATTCCAGGGCTGGTGGCAGCCTACTGTTCGCACAATAACAAACTTGTGTCTTCTAATTCATGGCTTTAACTGTCATCTCTTAACCTCCCAATCAAATGGCATGTATTTCTCCAGAACAGAAGGTGAGCTAAATAAGTCTTTCCAATGGGCACAGGGAAAAATAAGAGCTTTCCATGTTCCATGCCCAAAACAGAAAACCCAATCCACGTGTAGATTAGCTGTGCACCATCTTGGAAGTTCATTTATGTATTTACTATTTACTTACACATTATTTATGTATGTGTTAACTACTTATTTACTATAAAGTAGGATGATGCCTTGAAATTCCCATCTGAATCCTTTTAGGTGTTTGGATAATAGACATACCCATAAAATTAGGCATAAGTCAAATTTTATAAATTATATCATTTAACTGCATGAAAGAAATTTACTCTGGTGGAATCTAACTGACGATCATGCAAAATCAATTAAAAGCACCCTAATTTACTATGGTTGGTAAAGAGCATGGGACATGTAACAAACCCAGCAGAGGGTGGCAGAGGACCTGCATTTGTATTATAATATAACTAGCACTTACAGATTATGCTCTTGGCCTTTTAGCCACCACAAGCAACATTATTCTCATCTGAAAACCACATTAACTTTGCTGGAAGCCTTGTGAAGTCTCACCTCCCACTCAAACATTGCTGGGAATCTGGGTTTTCACTGACTTTCTTTGTTAAAACTAAGTGTGTCTAGAAGGGAAGAATAATATGGCATCCACTCAAATGGCAGAGTTGAGAAAGGAAATATTCACAAGGTCTGAGCTGAATCACACCAGCTTTCATGAAGGAGGTGAGTTGGGCCCAAAATGCCTGGCTACTCAAAGACTTAATCGAATAAAGTGCCGAGAGCCACTCTGGTCATAGCAGCGGAGGACTGAAAAGGGGAAGAGGGTGCCCTGTACTTTACAGCTAGCTGGGAGGAAGAAGGCATATTTAAGTTAGTTTTAAAGACAATGAATGACAAAGGCCAAAACTCCAGGCTCCAAGTACCCCGTTACGTCCTAGAGCAGCCTTGGGCAAACTACGGCCCGCGGGCCGTATCCGGCCTGTTCGGCTGTTCTATCCGGCCCACGGAGCCGAAAGAGCGGAAGGTTCTCTTGCTCTCCCCTCCGCTCCTTCACCAGCAGCGGTGTTAACATGTATTAGTTCACACAAACACTCCATCCATGCTTTTGTTCTGGCCCTCCGATCCAGTTTAAGAACCCATTGTGGCCCTCGAGTCAAAAAGTTTGCCCATCCCTGCCCTAGAGCCATTCTCCTTCCTGCAAACAGAACATCAGCTGGGAGAACCATGACTGGTATGTTTGATTCAGCATGTTTGAATAGTGCCATAGAGAATGGACCAGAGAAGAGACCAGCAGAGAAATACTGAAGTTACTCCACATCCATCAGTTTTTATTAAAATGACAGCATCCCACTGCTGACATCTCCTTCAGAGGAGCACACTCGGCAGGGATTGGCTACGCTAGCTGTGAGGCCCTGAATCATCTCAGAAACATCAGCTTCACAAGGAAGCATCACCAGCTGCATTCAGCCTAACTTTGTTTCTATTCAATTAGCACATGGCTGTTACTGCTTCTCAGAACACCCTGGGCCTGACTTAGAGCCTCCTCTCGCCCCTCTATTCATCTAGAAAGCTCTCCCTTATGAAATGCCTGAATAAAGCACCAATCCCTGTAGAATCTCACGTGCCATCAAAGAAGTATCTGAAAAAAATCACCCACAAATAAACAAAAACCCGGGAGGGAAGTCTCTCAAGCACACATCTTTTACATACTCGGAACTTTAAAATCCTCTTAATTGGACCAAGTGGAAAATTAAAGCTGTAAATTGCAAAGGAGATGAACCAAGACAAAATGTGCAAGGATGAGGGCCGCTGGGTTCAACGATGCACATCAGGTTGACATGTTGGTGGAAATCTTAGCAAATCAACCTTTGGCCAAAGGAGCTACATGGGATGCATCCTATAGCCTTCAACACCGTACAGCTAGAAGTTAGAGTAGTGATTTTACATCTGTTGCTTGCTCATCTATATATATAAAAATACCAGCAACTGGAACACCATAACGACCGGAACGACGCGTCATTATTATGCCCACTGTGGCCATCCCCTCTACCAGGAATTCAACTGGGAGTTCAAGCTAGGATGGGGCCTGCTGGCCAATTGCCCATGGCCCCTCCCCTCAGCCAGCTTCACCCTGATCGGCCCCCCTCACCCCATTCAGGGGTAGCCCCGCCCCCAATGGGCCCCCACCACCTGGATCACCTGCAGCCCTTCCCCCTGGCCTGCCCTGCTCCTGATTGCCCCACCCCCACCCCAATAAGAGCGGGGCCATAGGGCTGGCTGGCCCACCATCCACAGCCCCTCCTCACGGCTGGCCCAACCCTGATTGGGCCCCAATCAGGGCAGGCCAACCAGCCAACCTCCCGCTGGACCCCACCCATGCACAAATTCATACACTGGGCCTCTAGTCCTATATAATAAAAGGCTAATATGCAAATCAACCAAACAGTGGAACAACCAGTCACTATGACACACACTGACCACCAGGGGGCAGGAGCTCAATGCAGGAGTTGCCCCCTGGTGGTCAGTATGCTCCCACAGGGGGAGCACCACTCAGCCAGAAGCCAGGCTCACAGATGGAGAGCACAACGGCAGTGGCAGGAGCCTCTCCCACCTCCACAGCAGTGCTAAGGATGTCCGACTGCCCGGGCCTAAGCTGTCAGTCAGACATCCCCCGAGAGCTCCTGGACTGCAAGAGGACGCAGGTCAGGCTGAGGGACCGCCATCCCCCTCAGTGCACGAATTTCAGGCACCAGGCTTCTAGTTGACAAATAGAAGACTATGTATTACAGAAGAATAAGTATGATTAAAAGCAGGCGAAGTTTAACTAAGTGAGACAGTGTCAACAATGATATTAATGCCCAGTCAGCATGGCTCAGTGGTTGAGCATCGACCATGAACTAGGAGGTCTGGGTCCAATTCCTGGTCAGGGCACATGCCCGGGTTATAGGCTCGATCCCCAGTGTGGAGCATGCAGGAGGCAGCCAGATCAATGACTCTCTCTCATCATTGATGTTTCTATCTCTCTATCCCTCTCCATTCCTCTCTGAAACCAATAAAAAATATGTTTAAAAAAACACAATGATATTAATTAATAAAACAAGTAGACTATCTGGAAAAGTAAACATTTGCCCTCAGGAGTTATCATGGTCCTCATGATCTCTGGCCTCCTGTTCACATGTGTGCAGGTGAACTATTATCTCCAGGTAAGTCTCTCCTTCCTCTCAGGTATCTCCACTCCAAGGTGCCTCTTTCCCACTTCTCTGCCCTCAGAGAGGCAAATCCAGTTTCTTCCCTACAGAAATGCATGCAAATCCTTCATTAATCCAACCTAAGTTTTGTGAGTATGCCTTTCCCTCCATCCCCCTTGACGTTTCCTGTCCCTACCTCCACTCATTTTATGAACATTCTCCAAGCTCTCCGCAATGCTAGAGAAGCAATGCATCTCTTTCAGACAGAGCTCCAACTGGAGGCTGTTTTGAGCATTCTTTTATGAATCTCTGTCTTTTTTAATTGAAGAACTGCAACCTACGCCACACACCAAGAGGCGTCCATTTATATCAAATGACAGATCCCCTTTTCTGAAGCATGCTCAGTGAGTATTTTTGCTTAGTACATAGACAAAATGACTATTACTGAGTATATAACATTAAAAAGAGAAAACACCCAGAGGGAAACATCCTTTCCAAAGTGGAGATGGGGAAGAAGAAAAATGGCTGCAAGTGCAAATGCTTCTCTGCAACTGTTAAGCACGTACCTTACACAAGTCAGAGAGACGTTTTTTCTCTCTAACAAAAAGATAGCATATTTGTCACAAAGCTGCATGTCTTTTACCTTTTAAAGCAGGTTTTTAGGAGACATTTGTACCCAGCAAGGATTCTATCCTGCCAGATTAACCACAGGAAAAATCGAAACGGGAGGTTGAAGACTGAAGGGAAGTGACTTAGCCAAGGTCAGAGGAAACGGAAGAGCCACCATCAGACTATAGTTTATCTACCCCATACTTAGTGCACTTTCTAAAATAATGCCAAAGCCAATTTCTATAAAAAGTCAGTACTTCGATTTGACAAAACTTGACTTTTTCTGCTGTGCTTTAAAGGAAGTGAAATTAATTTTTCTTCATATAGACTGAAGATCTGCCTTGCCAGCATCAAGCTTAACCGGGGGAGGAGTCTACAACCAGCTGATGAGCCCAAAAGGGGCACAATACCGACAGTGCTTAGTTAGGTCTCCCACTGAGGGCAGCTTCGAGGGTCTGTCTGCAGTTTTCTACAAGAGAATAAAATAATCTAATAAAAGGCCCAAATCTTAAGGTGAATCTAAAAGACTGTGCTCATCAGTGGCCAAAACTATTTAGAAAGGGAAATCCTAGCTCTCCTCCCCAGCTCTCTGTAGTATCTTTTTGATTTTTCTACTCTCCACCTCTTCTACACTTGAGAACATTTAAAACTTATTCTCTGTTACATTAGTGTGGTTGCCTCTCTCTCGCAGAGGAGGGGGAAAAAGGTAACTGATTTATATGAAAACCAATTATTCTTTTTAATTAAGGTGAAATTTCAGAAATTCAACCTTTTCCAAAATTTTAATGGTCAATTTGCATGACAGTGAACAGCTTTCCAAACCACCACTTCTTCATTTAAAAACAGTGCTTTAAGCTTCCTTTAAAAGTTCTGCTCTCCCATGGCCATCTGAACTAAATGCAAAAAGAAAATGCTCTAGTCTTACTTAATTTCAAATTATAAAGAAAAAAAAAATCTTTTTGTATGATCCAGTATAACCTCTCCAAAGACTCAATCTCCTTATCAATAAAATAAAGATAACAGCACTCAACTGCAAAGTATAAATAATAGAATGCAGTTATAGCAACAGGCACAGTGTCCACTACATAACCACTACACCATAGCTTCAGTTTCATGACAGTATATGGCTAGTAGTTACTCAGGCCCTCTAAAGTCTCATTATCCTCAATATCCTTTATCCTTATCTCATTATCCTTTTCAGGATAATGAAATGAAATACAAAGCAATAAGAGTGACTGGCTAACAGTAGATATTTAAATAAACAATTATTTTTACTTTAACATTATTTGAAGTAAATAGGTAATTCCAAAATCCAATTAATTCCACAATCCTTTTACCCTTAATCCCTAGACCTACAGATCCAAGCATCCAGTTTTTAAATGAGCACCTATTTAAATTATATTGAAAATGAGACTTTGTAGAAACTTGCACTTAGAATTTCAGACTCTTGTATTATACCTTAAAGTGCTGCCATTCACACTTCAGTTTTTACTGAAATGGAAAACAACAGCAGCAATTTGTCAAATAAAACTTCAGAGGAGGGAAAAAAAACCACAGAATTAAAATCTGTTCCATCTTTCCGTGTCCCACCAGCTCCAAATCTCTCTTCCATAGTTACAACTGATGACATCATTTGCCCTACTTTGCAGATTTCACCAAATGCTTTAACAAGCACTGTATCTACCAAAATGTGTTATTTTTGTTTTTAATTAAATCAAAAAGAATGAAACCGAAAAGCACAATGGATTCTTTCTTTCATCACTGTCAAAGACATCTATCTTAGCACAAGAATGGAAACCTAAGTGACAAGAAAATAAAACTTTTTTATTAGTGAGTGTCACCTTATCAACACAAGGGATCCTAACTTCAACACAGCCAACACTTGTGTCAGCCAACGAGATCATTTTTCTTATGAACTGTCCCAGGACATTTCTAGTCTTACAAAGAGAGGAAATACTGCTTAGTGGCCCAACATAAAGAGGGGAAATGGAAAATGGAAGGTCAGCCCCGATTCTCTCACTCACTGGGTAACCAGGAGACTGTAGTCATCCATCCACACTACAAATATTACAGAATGAGGTCCACTTACTCACCCTGTTGGGGGCGCTGGGGTACAGAGGGCTGTATGGAAAGGTCCTTCTAGTCCTAGCCATGAATAGAGCAAACTCAGTGAGATATTCTTTATGGTTTGTATTCAAAGACATGCTGACCTAACCGGGTCCATGCCATTACTGGGGTTATTTGTGAAGTTCACATTTTGTATGTCTCAATCTTCTCTATGCCTCTCCTTTTACAGAGCAGGAAAGAAAATGACCCCATGTGGGGCTTATGTCATTTAACAACAACAGCACTTCTGCATAGTGAACTACAACCCACTATTTCACAGATATCATCTCCAGCCACTGTCAACCAACATCATAGTGTTTTCACTATACTTTGCAGACAGGAGTCCAAGAGATGAATCATTTGGCCATGCCTGCAGAGATGCTGAATCACAGAATTTCTCCCCAAGAGAAGCACGGAGATCTCTGAGTGAGATTCCAGTCCAATGCATTCCTTTTGTAGATAAGGAAGATGAGGCTCAGAAAGCTGACATATTGGTCCTATGTCACACAGCTACACAACATCTCTGAAGCCAGAAGCCATGCCTGCTGATTCTGTCTTCTCTCCTCCTCTGTGAGAAATCTTCCTTACAAAATAGAGTTGTTAGATCCTGGATCACCACACTGAATGCACAGGTTGACTTTCTGGTTTATTGTGACAAGCATAATTTTCTTAATTTTTTTTTTATTAGTAAAATGGGGACAGTTAAGTTGTGTGGACCCCCAGAAAGAAGATACCTACTAAGAATGGCTCCTGGTGGCTAAATGGACTTAAATTTTTAAAAAGAGAGCCCAGCAGCCATTTCTACACAGGAGCCCCTCACACAAACTGCAGTTCAGGGAGAAGCTTGCATTGAACTACCTGCCTACTGTTTCTGCCTTCTGAGCCAACCCTTATAAAAGAGTTCCTGGAATCCTATTTCAACCAGTAGGACTGATGCTTTTCCCATCCAATCTTAGCTGCACAACTATATTCCCCATCAGCTTTGATATGGACCAATCAGAGCAGCTCTGTTCTGACCAATCAGGACAGTGCTTTTTGTACCAATCAAACTTTGAAGATTTGCAGCCCTCATTTGCATTAGGATGGACCAGGGACCTGGGGATTTTTTTTTCTTTGAAAGTCAACTCTCCTCTGGCTCTGGG
>NW_006297018.1:1232334-1237307 GCF_000327345.1 Myotis davidii | reverse complement strand
TGAGTTGAAACACCAAAGATGGCTCAGCAAAGCACACCAGATCCGCAAGGAGCAGGGCCGAGCAGAGCTGTCTAACCGGAGGGGCCTGGCCCAGGATTGCCTCCCACCCGTGATGTGTTCACAGCCAACTGTTTCACAACTCAACTGTTTGACACTGAATAAAGTTTCCTTCATCACTGCACCTCAGATTGGGGATTCCTACTGTCACCAACAACATGACATCAGTTGACACTGACAGTTGCTACCAGAGTGATATACATGTTAAGAACAGTTAAAAAACACACAAAATGTGTCTTGAATTATGGTTTCTAATTTCATTTTGGTACAAGGAACTCTTACAAATTCTTTATGATCACTACACTGCTAAGTGAACTCCAAATATTCCAAATATTGAAATACTAAAAAAGAGATGTCCAAATTTATACTACTATAACTGGAAGTAATTCAAATCCCACTATAGACCATTTTTTGTTTAAATTACTGAAAAAATTATTATTTCACTTTGATATCATGACAAAAACGTTAAGGATTAAGAACAGACCCTGCAGAGTCTGCATTTTCATGGCACTTGCTTCTTAAATCCCAAAAGCACTGTATCAATGAAATGGAACCTTCATTCACTTACTGCTCAGAGAAGCATCACCAGCATTTCTTTTCAGGTTGGGCAAGTCCTTTGGGGACACTGGCATATAGAGAAAGGTGGAGAATGCCACTGCAGCCAGAGTGGCAGAAATGGGATTTGATGAAATGGTTTCATACCCCCAGGGCAGCAAAGGAAGGTCTTGTGATAAAAGGGAATAGAGAGGAGATAGGCCAATCCTGAGATCACTAAGGCTTTTTCTACTTTCTTCAGGAACTTATGCTGACTTCTTTTTATTAAGTCAAGAATCATGAAGCTAGTTGTTTATACCTAAAACATTTAAAAATAATTCATCTATAATTTCTGCAAGAAAACATGAAGAGGAAAAGCTCTCTCACAAATGACCCATCATTATTGAAATTCGTGTTACAACAGAATAGCCTGTTTGAGGTTCATGGTGCAGGTATACTAATGAGAAATGAGAAATTCATCAGGTCTCATCCCAGCAGGTCTCTGCCTTCACTACTAGACCAACAGGCTTCAAAAACTGGGTTGTTGGTGGCACTCTTCTCTAGAGTGGGGGCCACTGAATCGCCCTGCCACTGGCTAGTAAGTGGTTTGCACTGGCCCAGAAGTTCTGTGCACAGTGCAAACTTTGGTGGGGGACTAGGAGGGTCCCTGGTGTGGATGGGGGTGTACATGCCGGTGTCTCCTCACCTCTTTCAGGCAGGCAGCTTGGTCCCAACACTAGCTAAGGTAAAGATTTGAGACAGTATTTACGGAAGAGAGGAAGTAATGTGTGCAAATATAATGCTTAGCAGGGAAAAAGTGGCAGACCTCCTATCTCAAAGGATAGACTGGCCAATAATTCCTTCTGATCATCAAGGCTTCTTTCCTACCCCCCATCCCATCCCATCCCCACTTAATCCGCTCAATCTCTCCCCACCCCTGACTGCCTCCCCAAGAAATGAGGCCGAATTTAAGCCTGCTTTCTGCGTGTTCTCCGACCTGGTAAAACATGGGTTTATTTGCTCTGTGTAGTCATGCCAACTGATCCCCGAGGTCCCTGGACAATGGCGCAAGATCAGAGAGGTGAGAGAAAGTGGAGGGCAGTGGCGATGGACCCGGATTCAGATAAGGTTTCCCTTCCTTGAATCCTGTTTCCCACCGGATCCGCCCCAAGAGCGCTGCTGGAGCCGACAAAACGTAGCACAGAACAGCGGTCTCCGGGCCTGGGCCGGGAGCCCGAGACCCTCCAACGCACCCGCGGGGTGCAGGGAGGCAAAGCAGAGGACGCCCTGGGTGAGAAGACTGACTACTGCACCGAAAGGGGAACGAGTCTCCCCATGGCCAGTCCCTAGCGCCCTGTCTTTTCCGAATCCCACCCAACTCTGGAAACCCACCGATCTCGTAAATTCCGAAAGCGAAACTGCAAGCAGGTCTCTATAAGTTTGGGAACCGCCTCCCAGGCTTGTCGGCATCTTCTCTGCACTCCCCACACCACAAATGCCACCAAAGACAGGCGACCCTAGGGGTGGCGACCGCTCCCGCAAGGCCACCCTCCATGTCCCCGTGCACCTCCCTCGGCTTTTACTGTAATGGTCCCAGGCCCCAGGCCGCCTGTGTCCCGAGTCTCCCTGCCCGCCGCGGGGTACAGGGCGGTGGTCCGCCGGGCTCCTCCTGCTCCTCCCCCACAATAAAGGGAAACTTGGGCCCTTCGAAATCCTGTGGAATGTTCTTTGTAATCGGCCGTACACTCGCCCTTCCACGGCAAAGCTCGGTGCAAAATCGCAGGTTTCCAGGCGCAGGGGGGGAATCGTGCTCTTGTCAGCGGCGACGTCAGGAGGAGGAGGGGAAGGGTTCCCGGCTGAAGCTGCAGTTTACAGGCACAGAGCCATTTCCACTTCATCGGAGCCCACGGGAGAGCTGTCCCCGAGAGGACGCACCGGCAGCGCAGGCTGGAAACCCTGGGGGCGCGCAGCGCGCTCGGCCCCGGGAGGCGGAAGGCGGCTTAGCCGAAGTGTCGCCCGTCGTTTATCCTGGCTTCCCACGTGAGAGGGGAAATCTGCCGCAGGGTCTCCAAACCTGGTGCGCTTAACCCTGACCCTCCCCCACACACACACCGGACACCGCGAGAGGCAGGACTCTCCACGCGGTGTCTAAGTGGATAGCCAACACTATTTTTTAAAAACGTCTCAGTGCACTTGGCAGATGTGACATCAGGTTCACCGGTCCAGAGAAGGGCACCTGGACATGCCACCGCCAGGCTCCGGGGACCCTGCGGGGGCAGCCGCGTGGCCCGGGTCCCCCGGGTCCTTCTCGCAGCCACTGCCGCGAAACCTCTGCTCGGGCGGCTGCGTCCAGGCCGCTGGCGACCCCTGTTGGGGACCTCTGTTTACAGCCAAGCGAGCTCGGGTTTGCTTGCTTTCCCTTGGGCTCCCCTTGCAGGCTCCAACTTTGACCCCAAACTCCAGTTCCAGACCCTCCCCGACCCCTGATGCCAGCCTGTCTCAGGCACCTCGCCGCCTACTCAAACCCCAAGGCGACAGCCCCGCCCGCTAGCTGGGAGGACGCCTCTCTCCAAACGAGCCCTCCAGGAGCCGGACCTGGGCTAGAGACACTTTCTTCAGAGAACGTTTTCCCCACCCCCCACCTTCCTTAGAGCGCAACACCAAAGCAACTCCTTGCCACGACCGCCTCGACCCTACACGCTTTATGGCGGAGGTCCCAGTGCCCCGGCTTTTCTGCCGCTCCACGTTCCCCCTCCCCACGCCGCGGGCGCGGACGCGGGCGCGGGTCCCTCACCTCCCCACCCCACCGCCGCGAGAAGCGTAGCAGGAGCCACTGCTAAGTGCAGCGCGCCCCCGTGCATGCACACACAAAACCCCACAGGCTTCTGCAGCCTACTTGCACCCGATACCCTGGACCTTTTAATAAGTGCTCTTCCATAGCACCTTCTCGCTCCACCTACTCCGAAGCTTTACCGCACAAGATCCAGCGTACGGAGAGAAAGCGAGCGCGAGAGCTCGTCTCATAAAAAGCCGAAATAAATCATTCCTTCTTCCCTCCTGTATTTTGCACCACGTGTCAGCAGTTTGTCACGTCAAATCATGGCAGGATCTGGTTCCAAGATGCACGCACACACACATTCGGGGCGGGTCTCTTTGACATCACCACCGAGCCCCCCACCCCCCACCTCCGCAACTGCACACACAGGTATGCGCGCAGACCCAGAAGCACACCGCCCTTGTGCTTGAAGGCCCCAGTCCCGGCCAGCGACGCCCCTTTCCCCTCTAGCAATGGACTAGACACGCAGACTTTGACCACGGAAAAAACGAGGGCAGCTCGTTTCCTCTCCTTTTCCCTACTTAATTCGCTAAAGCAGCTCCGGGAGTAGCCAAAGAAAGTAGAAACTAAGGGAAGGCAACTCCAGTGGCGTTTTTTCCCACTTCAAAACCTTTATTTTCAGTTTTTAAAGCCACCTTAGCCCGCCATATTGGAACTGGCACGGCTTCTAAATACTCCTTCCCCGCAGTTGTAGCGCTTCCAAGAAAACACAAGTACCGATCGGGCTCGGGACGCAAGTCCGGCCACTGCGAATCAACCACTTCCCACTCCCAAGGCTCTCCCTCCCCCGGCTTAATCCCCTCCTGCCACCCGGGGTCAAAATCAATAAATATATGTAGCAGTTCCTACAGTTGTTGTTTTTGGGGGATTATACACACACACACACACACACACACACACACACACACACACTAAAAAAATAACTCCAAAGCCAGATCAGGTTAGTAATTTTGAAAGGAGATCATATGAAAGTAGACAACAGGAAAGCCCCAAGTGGCAGGATATTACTTTAAAGAGAAAAAAAAAAAGAACAAAAAGATCATCCACGCCGGAACACGCTCCAAAACTACTACTGACAATTTCATTTCAGCTGCACAGGCAAATGTTTCCAAGGGGGCGATTCCGAATGTGTACCGATTTTTCAGCCCCTGGATGGTTGGTCTCCAGTCCTCACCCCACCATCCCTCCCCCTAACACACCAACACACAGACACACACACCAAAAAAAGAGAGAGAGACCCCAGCTAGGAGCTCAGGGGAACAAGGGCGGCTGCGTCGCTAAAAGGAGCGCAAATGAGGAAGGTGGGCGGCGGGAGGGGACAGCCAGCACCCGGGGAGGACGGTACTTTGCAACTACGGACTGCCGCCCGGAAGGCCGGGGTTTTCAAAGCCGAGGGACGAGGGGAAAGGGGACAGAGGAAGCAAAAATGACAACCCGGAGCGCAGAGCGGAGTTTGGGGCTCTCCTCAAGTGCTGTCGCTTTCTCCTCCAGCCTTTCTCTTTCGCTCCTCTCGCTCAGCCGCCCCCCCGCTCCAGCCCCCCTATCC
>NW_006297018.1:1215329-1232211 GCF_000327345.1 Myotis davidii | reverse complement strand
CTCCCAGCCCGCCGCCTCCCTCGCGCGCCCGCTTCGGTCCTCCGACTCCCACTACAGCCTCATTCCAATATGGCATCCTCTCTGTGCGCATGCCCGGCACTCTTTTTTAAGATTATGATTTTGTGTGTATGCAGCGAACTCCTTCAACGACCTTTCCCAGCGCTCGCAGATTGTCTTAAACCAATTAGCCTGCGGGGCATGCTCGACTCCTTCCTCGGCCCCCCCGCCCGGCACACCACGCACAGCACACTGGCACCTTTCACGCTCACGCGGCCCCCTCTCCAGCCCGCTCCCCTTCCTCCTTTCCTTGAGCTCCCTCCGTACACAATCTGCAGAAAGTTACATTACAGGCTTTTCCGCAGATCCATGTGCAGGGAAATCTGGGCACACTCCGCGTCTCACTGGACACTTGGTTTTCTGGGTTTGCAATCCCGCGGTCGACCGAGGGCACACGCCAACTTGCGCTTTATCCGCCGCCGACTCGGTTGGACCTGAGTGAAATTCAATGCGCTCTAAACCACCTTTGCCCCGCCCACTACGCCCCACCCTGCAATTAAATTGAGCCCTTTCTATGGAAATTAAAATATTTCCTAGACCCTAAGGGTGGGCTGGAGGCGGCCCGGGAGGGGTTTTCCAGTTGGGGCTGCTCTGGTGAGCTTGCTGCTGCGATCTACCGGGGCTGGGCAGGACGCAGGTAACCAGGGTCGCCACGGCTTCTCCTGGGGCAATGCCCAGGCCCGGGTCCCCGAAGAGGGCACCCTGGCCTGGGGTGGCTATTGTGGGGCCGGAAGGAACCCTGCCAGAGTTCTCGTGGCCCTTGGCGACTCTTGGAGTGAATAGGAGGCAGCGCAGCCGGGAGCAAGGCAGGGTCCAGTCCAGCCGGCGTGTGCGGGTCCGCCGGCTCCTTGCCCGGGGGCATGGGAAGAGGACAAAGAGGATCTTCCAGTAACTAAGGCTCAATGGCTGGGCAAAGAATGAACGAAATAGTCCCAAATTCGGAAAAGCTGGTGACGCCGAATGGGCAAGAACGACAACTTCCGAAGGTGGGCTTCGCTGTACTGACGAGTGAGAAGACGCTGGTTGGGGGCTGTAATTTATTACCCTGAGAAATAGAAAACGCGTGTTTCTTGGAGGGAGGAGGGGTTGCTCTATTGCCGCAGGGGATAAAATTACCCCAGTCTCCCAATCCTGTGTCCACCTCTTTCCTACGAACCCCTCATGCAAGCCCCAGAGGTTCAAGAGGACCCCACGCCCCCGGCTCCTTGGGTGTTCACAGCTCCTCCCACCCTCCAGCGCCCCGCCACCCTAGCAAGTCCTGGAAGACCAGGAAGCTCCAGCAGGTGAGATCTTTGGAGGAGAGGATGCTCGGAAGGGCGAGGGGCAGGGGCGGGACCCTGAAATGGATACGGCCAGGCAGTCTGACCGTGCACAGGACCCGCGGGAGTCCTGCCACGTGGCTTCTTTCCCCGACATCGCGGCCCCAGATGATCTAGAAGAGCCACGGGAGGATCATGCCTGGAAGCGGCTCGCTTCAAGCCACAAAGTCTGGGGCTCTTCTGCTCAGACAAGAACCCCTACGCTACGGAGATCCTGGGCGCGAGTCCGAGGCAGGGAGACCCCGCGCACTTACGTCGTGGAGAGCACTCCACGATCTTTGAAATGCCTTCCTGTAACGCCTACCTCTGAGGTGGCACCTTGAGTCAAGCAACTCACACAGTTTACACTCTAGCCCAAGTCTGCATCTCCTCTAGCTTCCGGGCCCCCTTCCCTTGGAGACACCATGCAGGTGCCCTGAGATCTCTAAAGGCCAGTGAAGGCAAACTCCTCAAACCAACTACATCCCGCGCGGCACCCCCAGCCCCGAATTGCCTCCCTCTAAGTCGTGGGGCCGCTCCGAAGTGAGTCCGAAGGAGGAAGCCAGAATGTTGACTCCAGCGTCTTCTTGGTTCTATCCCTGGGTCTCACACATCAGTGCCATCTCTTCTCGCTCCTTCCACATGCAGTCTGGCCGGGAGGGAAGGAGGAAAGGGAAGGGACAGTCGCTTCCCAAGAGCACTTACCCAGCCTGAGACCCAGTCTGTGCACTCTTACCCTCCAAAGGGTCACCAGCGCAGACACCGCGGAGCGCGAGGCGGCCCGAGGGCTCTGAGTGCGGGTCCTCCTCCAGCCTGGCTCCCCGCCCGCGCTGCGCACCCGGCGGTCTGCACTCCCTCCCACGTGCGATCCAGCCCTCGAGGCCGCTCTCAGTACCCCTTGAAGGGACCGAGGATGCTCCTCGCTCCTGGAATCCCCTAATCCCGCGGCTCTTTTTTAGAGAAAGAACCTATATTCCCTCTCCACCAGCTGTGGCTATGAGAGAGGCAGCCAGCTACTGCGCCGACTCCAGGCTTGTTTACGGGTTTTAAGTCATTATTATGCACGGAATGTTATTTCATCAAAATAAAAAACAAATGCAAAGGAACACTAATCCCTAACTTGATGATGGTGTACACATTCTGTCCTGGTTCCTCCAAGGTAATTGAGTCTCTATGTTTTTGGTGCTCAGACTTTTATATTACTTTGTATGTCTACAAAAGTGTGGCAGAGTTGGAATTTTTTGTACTACGACAAAGAAAGAAAATCATGAAGCCAGAGCACACAATTATTGCATTGTTATCACAAAGAATCTCAACGTTGTCTATGGTGAAACTTCTCAAAGGTTGTCAGCCTTCTGCTTTTGTATTGCTTTTTCCACGTGACTTCTTAAAAGTTTCTTAGCTTTTTTGTATTCTCTCTCCATTCTCCTTTATTCAAGGACACCAAAGAGGCAAATGAAAATTGGTTAGAAGACTCCCCAAGGCAATTAAAGCAGCCCCTTCATCCCACTCCAATACCTTCCAACTTTCATTTTTATTTCAGAACCAGACACTTTCGGGATATGGATATCCAGGTGTAGAATCCACACTAAATCAATTAAACATAAAGAAAAAATAATCCAGTATTGTTAGTCAAGGATAAAGCCTTGGTAAAAAAAATGAATGTTTCAAAGAAAAGAAGGCATAATACATTTCAACTCAGAGAAATTTAACCATGTACATCTCATGACTTTACAAGATTTCTCTATATATTGTTAACATTTACTAAAAATCTTGGTAAAAATAAGCCTTGATCACACCAACTGACTGTAAC
This sequence comes from Myotis davidii, assembly GCF_000327345.1. Taxonomy (NCBI): domain Eukaryota; kingdom Metazoa; phylum Chordata; class Mammalia; order Chiroptera; family Vespertilionidae; genus Myotis; species Myotis davidii. The sequence goes on along the minus strand of NW_006297018.1, from coordinate 1,229,043 downwards.
TGTTATGTTGTTTCTAAACTATGGTTAAGCCACGTATTTCATCACTTTAAAATCCTACACACCTAAGTTATGCATTCAAAGGAACTTTGGAATTCTTTCAAATGACTGAGACTAAATTCTATAAAATATTAAAGTTATATTTTTAACTGGAAAATATTTATATGATTTTTTTATTTGTCTGATGATACAGCATAAATTAGGAATTTTTTTAAACTTTAAGTTTTTCTCTCATATTCTGTGTGTTTCTAAGCATTACTTCACAAAAATTATTACAAGATGAGTCAAAATTATAGCACATTATTTATTTTATTTATTTTAAAGATATATGTCTACTTAAATCTTGGTACAACAATCATCAAACAACTTGCTCATAATTAACCCATGTTTAACCTCTTATTTCCCACTAAGAAAAGGAAACACCCTAAAGAAGAGTGTTTTTTTCATATAGGAAATCTCTAATGGGATATTAGACAAATCTTGCTTAACACAAAAGCAGAAGGGGGAAAGCCTCCCCAAGAGCCCCCCCCCCCCAAATAACCAAATGTTTGAAGAATTTTTGCAGTCTTCTTTTTATTAGAGCAGCAATTGTCAGCTGGTGTGCCACAAGAATTTTTTAAATGTGCAATACCAGGGACACTGAACTCTTTTCTCTTAGATTGTCAAATAAAAAAATGACAACGAACACAACAATGACCATCGGGTGTGGATGACTTATCTTGAACCAAGAATATATAGGTCAAATAATACAGTTGCCTCTTACTGGCCATTCAGCATAATAAGGTTGCATATGATTGGTTAATTCTTGGTACAAGAAATCCTCATATATGAGTATAGGCACCAGGTTTTTTTAGTTTTTATTTATTATTATTTTTAAACCTGAGAAAATACTTATTGATCTGAAAGAGAGGAGAAGGGAAAGGGAGAGAGAGAAACATCAATGTGAGAGAGAACATCATTTGTTTGCCTGCTGTACATGCCCCCACCAAGGATTGAACCCACAACCTAGGTATATGCCCTGACAGGAAATCCAACCCACAGCCTTTTGGTATATGGGACAATGCTCCAACCAACTAAGCCAAATGGGCCAGGACAATACCCAATTTTTTTTAAGTCATTTGAGAGCAAGAAGTGTAGAATCACTATTTTTTTTTAATCAATCAAAATTATACCTATTTTTTGTCAGGCTGGAAAAAAAACAATATTTTTTGGTGTGCCACAGAATTTTAGGAATTAAAATAGTTTATGTGTGCCATGAGATGAAAAATGCTGAAAATCGCTGTACTAAGAGGCTTGAAACCTAAAGGTGTTGTCTCTTAGGCTATGTAAGGTAATGTTTTCACTTTGTAAGGTCATTAAGAATAAAATCTAAATACCCTACCTTATTTTTTTTCACCTTTTTCCCTATTGCCAGTTCAAGCACTTGGCCTGTATATTGGGAGTCAAACGACCTCATCTTTGCTTCATCACTAATTTCTGTGGGACCTGTGTAAGTCAACTGACCTCTCTGACCCAGTCTTTTCTCTTGGATAAAATGCAGGGACTGGACTAGATGTTGTGTAGGGTCTTTTCAAACACTGAAGAGTGCTTCTCAGTCTATCTCAGCCCAAAGGCACAAATTGCTTTCCATCCTATTCTAATGCATCTCTGCCAATTTGAAACAGCGAGGCTGTGAGCTCCGGAGTGGCAACAGATGTGCAGGAGAAGAGCATAAGGACCTTCTCTGTCCTACCATTCAAGTCATGTTTCTGCCGCATTTAGGTGACTGTTGAGTTTTTGCATTTACTGTATGGATTTGAGTTGCCCATAAAAGTGTCTGGGGCTGAGGTGAGAGCACCGAAGACAGTCAATCTGAGAAAAGCCTGGGGTAATCGAAATCGCTGTTCAAGAGCACTGATTGAGTGTAGTGAAGGGAGTCGTCTGCAAGATGTCACCTATCATTTCCAAGACATTTCTAGACATTTCAGGAACCCACTATTGCTTCTTGTACATTTGGAGTTTCAGGCTTCCTTGACAACAGGAGAGAAAAATAACTGTGCCCAGGGTATGTAAAAAAAAAAAAAAAATCATGATGTCTGGACTCCACGACATTTATTTAAAGAATGGAGATGAGTTACTTATGGAAGTGCCAGTTGTGACTGATGGATTTTGGTTTTTTCTCTGCACCGAGGAAGATAAACACCCTGCCAAGTCACACCCGCCTCAGAGGGTGCCTGGAATCACGTATGTCATTTGTGAATCTTATTTTAGATTAGGCAGAGTCTTTTAGATCTTCCAGCCTCACTTCCAGCCCCTTTGAAAGGCAAGGAAGTTGGAGTCCAGGAGGTGAAATGACAGAGATCTTAAGTAACTTTCAGAGGGAGCAAGGCCTGGCCCTCAAGAATTGGCCCCTTATCCAGTCACTCTGTTAGAGAGAGGAGAAAGGGGGTTTAGGGGTTACTTAGTACCTTTTTTGTGCCAGAGACTCTTTTAGGTGTTTTTACATTTAATATGTTCTAGCCTATAGCATGTGTAATCTTTTTAAATTATTTTAAAATGTTTTAAACAAAAATTCCTTTATGTACAAAGCTGGATCCAAATCCACTATCTCTAGAAAATATGCATATATCATGTTTGTTGTGGAGCTGACGTTGTCTGGAATCATTTATATTCTCTATGACCAAGGATATTTATTGACCAACACACACACACACACACACACACACACACACACACACACCAAAAAAAACGGCACAGGTCAAGGATGTGCTTTATGACCTGGAACAGTTTTGCCTCTGTACATTAATGAGCCTAAATGAGAACGAATTTGGCACTGTGCTTAGATGTAGAGAGTCCCATTGGATTTTATAAAATGGACTAAACAAATTAAAACTAGCAACCCCAATCCAATATCAAAAAGTGTCTTTCATGTAGAAGGGAGCAAACAATTTTTGCTATACCCATCCATCCAGTCTATTCATAAATATGCCACTATGATATGAAGAAAAGAAAAACCAGTACTGGGATGATGTACAATCCAACTTTATTGTAGCTTCAAAACCCCAATCTTTTTGTTTCTATTGTGTAAGTCGTTTTAAATGTCATTACTACAGAACAAATAACTTACTGTGATCAAAGAAGTAATAGTAGACTTATAAAGACTTGATTTGCAGTGCCATCTGCTGGAAACAAATATTGACTTGTTTTCAGATTTTGTACATAGAGTTTTGGGGTTTTTGGTTTTGCTTAGAGAGAGAGAGAGAGAGAGAGAGAGAGAGAGCTGGCAATACAGATATCAGAGTAAGGAAAGAATTAGGTCCTTGCCTTATTTGATTACAGATAATGACTTAAAACTTCTAGTTTTAAATAAGTTGAAATATATAACTATCAAATCATTCAACCTTCCAATAACATAGAGTACTGGCATGTTTCTTTGAAAAATTAAATCTATTTTTTAAAATAGGTCATTACAACTAGCTTTTTAATGGAGCACTATGATTTTTTTTTCTTATACCTTTAAAAGTTGACTTTTACACTCATATGTGCCTCTGAAATAGATCCAGTTGATAAATTCTTGGAGGATTTCATTTTAATTTCATACCTTGTAGGGAAGGGACTCAAGGATTTTTCAAGGTTTCCCAAACCAATTTCTGGAAGACGTAAATGCTTTAACAGTTAGATTTAGAAAGTGAATTAACCAATGATAAATAAAAGCAAACCTCTGCTTACATTTTTTCATTCAGCCAATATTTATTGAGTACATATCACTATATGCTCTGTTCGTGGCTCTGAAAACACAGTGAACCAAACAAAGCTTTGCTCCATGGTACTTATTGTCATCAAGGAGAGCTCAAAAATAAACACATGAAAATGTCACATGTCTTGTGGACGTTGGTAAGAAGGAAAAGAGCACAGCAGGGGAAGGTACAAAAAGTAACACCAAGAAGGTCAAAGGAGGGTGACATTTTACATGGGAAGGTCAAGGAAAACCTCTCAAATGAGGTGACATTTGAGCACAATCTTAAATGAGGGCAGTGGAGTACCCGAGGCCTAGAAAACAGAAAGTACAAAGGTCCTGTGGTTGTCTTGGCTCCATTTCAAAGGAAGAATAAGTTATGCAAAAGTTTGATGATAGTTAATAGCATAAGCATGAGCTATTAATTTGTAATCTATATATTAAGCCAGGAGTCCTAGTGGTCCCAGATGAAAAGCTCTCTTCCTCACTATCTTCTCTTACCTTTATCCTTGCTCCATCATTCGATAGTTTCATATTCCTGAACATGCGAATAAAATATTTCAAAACAAGAATGTGGCTAACAACCAATGTATATGATAGTAAAAGGCTTTAATTATATTCTTCTCATTGGAAACAAAGACTTCATACATGACAGTGCGATATTACTTTTGTGAAACTCTGTCACTCTCTAAAAGTCTAACAAATATTAATGCCCAATTTGAAAAGCAGACAATGGTACTGACAAATCGCTTTAAATTGGCATAAGATGGATAGTCACAGAATAACACCGCAGCTCAAAGTAGTGAAAAAAGGGTATAAGGAATGACGAGACTTGGATTCAAATCCCAATGGTGTCCCTTAACGATTCTTTACAAGTCAATGAGTTTATCTGAACCACAGCTTTATCACCTGTGAAATGGACATCTTAACTTCTTAATCTCATAGGACTGAGAGAATTTAGGGAGATATAATATACCCAGTGACTGGTGGAAAGCTTCGACTGGGTGCCAAAAAAATATTTCCTTCAATCGTCTTTTTTTCTTTTTTGCTTAATAATAAACTGTTTTCTAGCCCAAACCATGAGGCAAAGGAAACCATAGAAGCAGGCATATTGTAAAGCAATGCTATAATCAAATCATTGTGAGCTATTGTCTGTTTTATGCCGGCATTGCGGTAGGCACTATTTTTTTTTCACATTTGTATTCTTATTTCAAACTGCTTTGAGCTCTTAGAAATAAAAAAGGTAAAAAATTTTATGTATGGCTGGTTGGGAGTCTTCTAGGTGTGCCTTTAGCTGCTAAAAAATAAAGGAAATATGTAAAACCAGGAAACCCTTCAAGACAGAAATATATCCATCTTTTTCTCTTGACTCCAAGTAGCATAAATCAAGTTGAAAGAGCCATTATTCCCTAGTTTTAAAAAATACCAGGGTTGTTTTTTTTTTGTCTTCATTCCACTTGTCAACTAAAGAAAGCTTTTGACCAAATTTTAGTAGTGAAAAAATACATATTTGAAGATCAGAGCCTGAATCTGACACTTACCAGGACAATTTATACACAGAAGAAACTCAGTGAGTGTTTGTGGAATTAGGTCTTGGCTTTGGCATTAAACTGAATGTAAACCATGGGGTGAAGGGCCATCCTTCCCCGTCTTTAAAATGAATGTGATAGTGTCATGCCTACCCTTTTGGAAAGTTTGAAAGTCATTATGGGTCTTTCTGTTTTTTAGCTTCTTAGAGGAAAGGGGACAATAAGAATTTTGGTTTTTTAAAAAAGCAAAGGTCGTTTACACAGCTTCTGAGGGACTGCCATGTTCAACAAACCCACTGTTGGCTTTCTGTGGCTTTATTTACTTGGTGTTATGTCATTCTGGAACAGGAGGAGACATCCTGCTGGGGAGACGCCCCAGAAACGAGTTGTGGGTGCTTTTTATGAGAAAGCTCTTTTTCTAAACTGAATGTTAGTGACATAACAATTTGGGGATGCTGGAGCCTGCAGTGTGGCCTGTACTTTTTAAAGGCTATTCATAGCCTGACTCTCAAACTAAAGAGACTAAGTGAGACGACGCCCCTTTAAATATGGCTCAGAGCCAGGCTGCGAAGCACTTGGCCTGCTTCAAAGAGTGATGCAAATTTGAACTATTAATAATGTTGGTGTTCTTCTATCTTGACTCTCGGTCCTGGGCTCTTGGGAGAGGACTTGCTAGTGTCCTGGCTAACTCACCTCAATGCAGCCCTAATTGTGCAGCTTTTAAAAGCAAAGTGTCCACCTTGACTGGTGCTCTTAACAACAGCAAACAATCCGGAGGAACGGGCCTTCCTACCGACAAAAACATAAAATGGATTTCTGTGTTTTCCCCAGAGGAGGCAATGAGAAGTAAACTTGCATTTACCTGTTTATGTTTCTTCTGGTGTCATTCTTTAACTTGCACTGGACATTCAGTGTAATGGCCCTAGGCTAGGAATTGTAAAGGTAAAAGGGTCATATGGAGTCATGGTGGGGAGAAGGAGGAGAGTTGAATTTTACAGTTTATCATGGGAGAAGTACACAGGGTCATTTATTCTATTTTTATAGAAAAAAAACGTATATTGTTCCACCACCAGCTTGTGGGGGGTGGTGGTGTATAATCAGAGGACAAATGGCACCAGCATTGTTATCCCTACACCCCTAACTTCCTCCCGCCCCCAGCCCCCAGCCTTTGTTGCAAAAGTGTGAGTGTATGGGAGCTATGATGAGTAATTTGATGTGTTAACTTGGCTGGGTCATGGTGCCCAGATATTTGATCAAACATTATTTTGAATTTTTTGTGAATGTGTGTGTTCAATAAGATTAACATTTAAATTAGTGGATTTTGAGTAAAATTATCTTCCAGAATGTGGATGGGCTTCATCTAATCAGCTGAGGGCTTTAACAAAACAAAAGCTTGACCTCCCCACAAGCAAGGGGGGATTCTGCAAGGGAAAGCCTTTGGACTTGAACTGCAACTCTGCCCAGGGTCTCCAATCTGCCAGCCAGTAGATTAAGCACAAAATCTGCCAGTAGATTTTGGACTTACTTCCACAATTGTGTGAACCAATTCCTTAACACACACACACCCACACACACACACCCTGTTGATTCTGTCTCTCTGGAGAACCCTGACTAATACAGGTGGTTATAAGGGATGTCTTATAATGTCACTTTCCTCTAATTCTTTTGAGGCTATAAACACGGTCCACTGTTCCAATTTCTGTGCCCCTGCTCTGAGCTCAAACTACCCTATGCATGGCCTCCTTTACCATAGAAGGTGCACCAGGAGCCAGGCAGGAATCAGGAGAAGCTGAAGTGACCCAGCTTCGGTGACATGGTACTGGCAGAGCTGTCACTGCCATGACATGGCCATCCCTTGACGCATCTGCTTCCAATTTCTGCTCTATTTATTCATATTATTTTATCATACCATATGGTTTTATTTTTCATCACTAAAAACAGATGTTTTTTTAAAAAATCAATCATAATATACATAAACTGTCGTGTCTCTGACAACTACAGTTTAGTTACAATTTCTGACACTTTCATACTTTGCTTAATGCATTTTACTTTTGTTTTAGTAAACATGCAGCAGTGTCCTAGATGCTGCAGAATGCTTTGGCCCCACCTTCAATATGTGTTGTGTATTTGACCACCTTCTCCCTCCCTCTCTGGTCCCATCACTGGGCTCACCTGCCTCCAGGTGAGCTCTTACGGAGTAAGTCAAGTTGTACCATTCCCTGACTGAGACTCTCCAGGGGTGTCCCACCTGAAGTCCTCACACAGCCCTAGCTGGTTTGGCTCAGTGGATAGCGTGTCGGCTTGCAGACTGAAGGGTCCCAGGTACGATTTCAGTCAAGGCCACATGCCTGGGTGGCGGGCTCGCTCCCCAGTAGGGGGTGTGCAAGAGGCAGCCAATCAATGATTCTCTCTCATCATTGATGTTTCCAGCTCTCTCTCCCTCTCCCTTCTTCTCTGAAATAAACAAAAATATATTTTAAAAATGAAAAAATAATAAAAAATAAATTCCTCACACAGTTTATTTACCCCCCACTCCCACTTCCCTCTCTGTTTTGTCCACTCAGTTTCCTTCCCTTGCTTTATGTGGGGCTCCAGCAGCTGTTCCTTTGACAGACTGCGAATACATCCCTTTCTGAGGACCTTTGATGCTGGAGGCAAACAGTCCCTACCCCTTTGAGTTCTGGGGAAATCACAGGGATACCATCTCTTTTGCGCCATATACCACAAAACACCTCTCTACCATGGAGGGAGAGCTGGGAGAAATGGATCATTTCTGTATTCATATTCAGTTTCTTTTAAATCTCAATCTTACATGCAAATCTTTTACCCAGAAATTGAACTTCTGAAGGTATATTCTAAGAAGATAATTACACAAATATATATGTACAAAGATGTTCATTACAAAACTGTTGAAAATATACTTTGTAGAGGGTTGATTAAATCAACATATGAGGTAAAACATAACACAGACATTAAAAGTTATGTTGTAAAGACTTATATTTATGGGCACAGGAAATATTTTACAAGGATCTTATGTATCCTGATCTCATTTTTTGTTCCAAAAAAAAAAAAATGTATGTATGCCTGAAGGAATCTGGAAACATGGATATCAAAATGTTAGGTTCATGGTGGCATTATGAGAAATTTTATTTTCTATTTCATAACTTTATATGTCATATGATGTATATTTCAATATACATCTATAAATTTAAAAGATATTTGTTTTAATAGATAATACTTGCACATGGTATAAGATTTAAAGTACATAAGAACAAACAACAAAAATTAAGGCTTCCTCCCTTGCCTGTACCCTTCCAGATGGCAGTTACCATTTCCCCTGTTTTTCCCCAATCTTCCTGAGAGTCTGTGCTTTTCTATATATTGCTTTTAGGTTCAGAAAAACAATACTGCTAGTTCTATTTGGAGAAATAATTTCATGAAGATTAAAATTAAGTCTTTGGGAGTTAAGTGAAATGGAGGAACTGAAGCAGTAATAGAACTACTTGTATTTTGTTTGTTTTGCAATATTAAAATATTGAATTGGTGTCATGCAATTTTTATGTATTCCTACAGTGTCTACACACAATAAAATCAGTTAATTAAAATAATATTTAATTATAATATTTATAATTTACCAAGATTTTTATAAGTTATAAGGCTTTATTAATACTAGGGACTACCATGACTGCTAAATAATAATTTGTATACAGCAAGCAGGAAATATGTATTTAAGAGAAACATGAATGCAAATGGTCTGAAATAAGATTTAACAATTTGATTTTGAGGGGCAATGTTGACAAATACATATGTTGTACTTATGATGTGCCAAGTATACGTCTAAATATTTGACAGGCATCAACTCATTTAATCTTAACAGTTTGATAAAATTTCCCCTATTTTACAGATAAGGGAAACAAGGTCTAGAAAGAATAAGTAACTCACCCAAGCTTGCCATATGGGCTTGGGGTGGGGTTGGGGAGTCGCTTATGTGAGTAAGCCAGTACTTTACAACTAAGCCTCTTAAAGTATTTTATAGCAGATAACTAGAAATAAACCCAGTGCTTTAATAAGGCACTTAAAGGTTGTTGCTTGCTGTTATACTTAAGGATAAACATCTCAATTTCAATGACGGAGCCGAGAACTCTGCATCTCAGCCTCTTGCTCTGGCATCTGCACCACACTTCCTCACCTGAAAACTGTCTAAGAATTGCCTCATTTGCAGGTGATGACCACAGTCCAGGAAAATGAAGGGAAGCATAGTGAGTATTTGTCATTTAATGGGGTGTTAATTGAGTATTCAAAGGACATTAAAAGGTATTAAAGGAGAGGTGACTGGAGAATGAGGTCATGGTATCAATGGACCTCAAAGGGTCTGTGGTCTTAAGCTTAGGGGAGTGAATTTAGTCTTTCCCAGCCTGTAGTTTTTTTTTTATTAAAACTTGACTACATCCAACATCTGAGACAGACTTCAAAGAGACACTATAAATAATTAGAAGTAAAACCTATGCTGGACCTTTTTTAGGGCACTGAGAGAAGGCAAGAAAACAAGTCTCCAAAACTTGACAGGCAATCCAAGCAATGTAACAACAAAAACGTGAATTCTTAAGGTACCTAAAGAATATCTTACAGAGATGAAAGAAAACTTCAATTTATCATCCTTACCCAAAACATTGTTCTTGGACCAGCATCACTTTGGATGTGGGTAGAAGCACAGACTCACAGGCCCATCCCCAGAAACCTCCTGAATTCAAATCTTAATTTTAACAAGATCTTCCGATGGTTCAAATAGTCTAAGGTTTGAGAAACACTGATCTAGTTTCATTCCATTATTTTATAGATGAAAAAACTGTTTGCTATGAAAGGGCCTAACTCACATGGTTGATTCTTGATAGTAACAAGAATAAAATCCAAATGGGAAAATATAAAGGGACTACTACAAAAATTGTTCTATACATTGAGTTGCAAACCAACCACTACATGTATTAATCATTTCTGAGGTTATAAGTCAAAGTTATAGGTGATCCTGAAATGGGAAATAAATTCAGTTTTTAGGTAACCAGTTGGACTCCATAATCATTATACCCCTAGCCACTCTTTTCTGTACAAATTCTCAATATGACTTTAGCAAAATGTATTTTCTTAGTGAGGGTGATTTTCCTAACGTCAGTTTTTATTCCCCCAGTTCTCGGGTGCAATTGCAAAAAAAAAAAAAATTTTAAGAATGTCTCCTCCACGATATGATAATTGCTGCCATATTAAAATGTAATTTTCAAAAAATGTAAATGTTAAATGCAACCTCTTAGCTATACACTATGGTTATCCATCATTTCAATTTCTCAATTGATTTTCAAATAGTATCAAATCAGCTAGGTATTTTTTAGATTTTTTTTTCTCTTTTCCTTTTGGAGGACAGGAGCATTTATTTTTCATCCATGGGAGAGATAAAGCAAATATCAATCATTTAAACATGGTTGGTCTCAATTCTAACTTCTTGGGAGGGGTTAATGTTTAGAAGCAGATGGAAAATTGAAATAGCTCCTGAATGCTTAGAGATAGTAACAGGATATAATAATTGGTCTGAAAGAATGTGACATGTTACTTTTTAACATGCCTAAATAAAATATTGTGGTTTACATCTTAGTTCATACCAAAACACCATAGACTGGGTGGCTTAAACATTTATTTCTCACAGTTCTGGTCACTGAAAGTCTAAGATAAAGGTGCCAGAAGATCCAGTGTCTGATGAGAACTCACTCTGTGGCATGTGGACAATCTCTTTCTCCTGGTGTCCTCACAGGGAGAGCAGTGTGAGAGTGAACTAATCCCATTTTTAGGGGCTCCATCCTCATGACCTTATCACTTCCCAAAGGCCCCAACTCTGTTCCGAATGTTATCACTTTGGAAGGTAGGATTTCAACATGTGAATTTGGGAGGACACAAATACTCAATCCATAACACCATTTAACTCTAGTAGCCTGGATTCATATCCAGATTCTGTAAGAGAATCTTGTTGGATTTGTCCATATCACATAGTAGCAGTATCCATTTCTTTCATCTATTTTTTCAACACATTTTCTCTGTGCAAAAAATTCAACTGGGCGGGGAGGTTGGGGGTTAATGGGAAATGAGGACACATTTGTAATACCTTAACCAATAAACAAATTTTAAAAAAAAATTCAACTGGGGTGTTTTAAGCTCTTACTATGTATCCAGCACTGTGGTGGGCACTTCCACATACATTATCACACTGACTCTTTAGGCTGAGCTTTCCTCTTAAATTGCCATGAGTTTCAACTTTATAAAATCATGATCCTCATCTGGGATTTATTCCAGAGAAACTCTTTTCTTCTCATTCAAGTGACTTATGATTTGAGAATTCCTAATATCCTTTGGTGAAAAAAATGATCAGTGCTACTGGAAAATAATGCAAGACCTGAGGTACTTCTAGGACCCATGAGCCAGTCTCCCTGGTGGCTCACTACGCAATTCCCTATGCAGACGATGGTGGTCATCATGGAGAAAATTACCATCAGAGCTGAAATTATCATCCATGAGCGAAACTCTCAAGGTCTTCTTCAGAACTAACCTTTGGCTTCAATTATTTTACCCTTGACAAAATGAAACATTTTATTTCCCAATACTTTGTGAACATTTTTTAAATATATATTTTTATTGATTTCAGAGAGGAATGGAGAGGGAGAGAGAAATAGAAACATCAATGATGAGAGAGAATCATTGATCGGCTGCCTTCTGCATGCCCCCCACTGGGGATCAAGCCTGCAATCCAGGCACTTGCCCTTGACCAGAATCAAACCCTGGACCCTTTAGTCCGCAGGCTGATTCTCTATCCACTGAGCCAAACCAGCCAGGGTCTTTGTGAACATTTGATACTTTCTGTGCAAAATGGAATGTGTATTAATAAAAATGCCAAGCTTTATTTGCAAGTGAGAACTCTCAAGCATAAAGTAAACTTCTATTCAAAATGAAGTTATGTAGACAACCATTTATATGCAATATTTTTCTTACCTGTCTACAGCCCTGTACCCTTGTTCCCCCAAACCAAAGGCAAGAAGTGAGAGAGGAAGGGAAAGATGTATTTCTCAATTACCTGGCTCTTCAGGTATATAAGGAAGGAGGGAAAGGGTTATCTGAATCAATAATGAAGCATCAATAGTAGTATGTAGAAGAAGCATTAGAGGCTCAAAAAAACAGGAGTCATGAAAAGGTTTGGGGGGATTAATAGAAGCCTTCCCTTAGGTTTCAACTGAACTGATCACATTTCATTCAATCTTTTAGGTCATATTTGATTTAGAGTTTTTATAACATGAATCTTAGTCATTGTGCCAATGACATGGTACCTAATTCTCCAAAGGCTTCATCAATCTCCCTTTTAATGTATCTTTCATCAGTGTATTATAGTCTGTCTGATGATACATGTCTTTCTGAAGAAAATTATATGCCTCTGGTATTTTTTTTTAGTCTTCAATAACTTCCACAGTGTTTGAAATCTATGGTCTTTGCTCTTTTATTTAATAAGGCATACGATTTTCCTTCATGAAAAGTTCTTTCATGGAGAGATCTTAAAGTTCTTTGCAAATATTGATTAATTCTCTCACCAGCAAATGACTCTTCCTACTTGGCATCTTTGGGAAACTGAGGCAGAAAGTGAAGTAACATTCTAGAAGTCACGTAAAAACTTGACACTGAAGCTTAAATTTCTGTCCAGCAGATAAAGACTCAGTGTTCTCTTCAGAAAGAAATTTTGTTTCAAACTTGAGATAAATAACAACGTTCAGAAAATCAAATCATAAATTGGAAGCGGCCTGCGTAATTTCACCTCACTGACATACGAATCTGAAGAACAACTTACTCTTAATTAAGATTTAGCCACTAAGACTGACTTAGAGTGAAACTCATATTACAAGATTTTATTACCACACGCGTATACACACACAGCAGGACTTTTAGTATCCTACCATGAAGTGTTATTTGAAATCATTAAAACTAAACTGCACCTGTCAAAATAAATCAACCAATATATTTGGTGACTTGGAATCCATGCCTCTTTATCTTTCCCACACACTCATTAATTCTTCATATTCTTCCCCATCGTTAGTGTTCAATTTCTAGGTATGCCTGTCTTATAAAAACAGTGTATTAAAATGAAATTGGGTATTTAATGCATGATTCTGCCTGTGGATTCACCTGGCTTCAGCTTTGTCACACAGTATGCGCTTACAGTGCTGCTATATGGTTTTTCCTCCTATAAATGTTTTTACAGCTTTACATTGGAAAAGCCAGTCCAGCTGACAAATCTTGGCTGTCGCCTTTATGTATGTCTTTTTGATTTAACACGCTTCTGATTAACAATGGGGCTTCCTGATGCTGTCAAAATAGTAAGGTACAAATGCCTTTCCAGAAATGACTGTTTTTAAACGAGAGATTAAGTAAACAAGCCATTCCTGGGGAGATC
>NW_006297018.1:1206867-1215306 GCF_000327345.1 Myotis davidii | reverse complement strand
CTGGTACAATAATGGATTATGTTGCTGACTATTTAATATTATGTTTAGCCAGAACTCCCCAGGGACACTTTATTACATTAGCATAAACAAAGAGAGAACTGAAGAACCGGAGGCGGCGCTCCTCCGTGGGGGAAGCAAATGAAGAGGCCACGAGCGAGACTTGTGTCCTCAAAGAGGAGAACAAACGCTTTCCTTGTTGAAGTAACCGCCGTGTTCATGTTTGCATGAAAACATACACACGGACTTGAGTGTTCCAAGCGGATCCAGGTCGATTTTAAAAAGGACCCAAACGTTTTATAAACCACCCTTAACAGTTCTATAATAAAGCACGTAACGAATAAAAGGATTCGGTTAATAAAGTTGGAAATGTTGTATTTAGCAGGTAAGACTCTAGATGGTTTTAGTCTTTATTTTGCTTCCTAACAGTCCAGTTTTATTTCCACATTCTGGTTATGCTCAGGAAAATCTATTAACCTATTTTCCTTCAGTAGGAGTGTCAGAAAGAGAAATTGATCCACTCTCCAAGGCTCCCTTGCTGACTTAGGCATAAAATATATTATTAAAAGATACTGGGCTAGCCACTACATGGTATTCCACTTATATCTGCATGATCTGAGATGGCTTTGTGATTTTTCTAGCATGTGTTTTCATTTTGGGATTAGGAAACATTTGTTTTTCCTGCTATGTTGGATTTTGAAAGAAGGAAATAAGAAAGCAAACACGTGTTTAAAATCTACCATGTCTTCCTTTTCTGTTTGTGAAAGCCCAGAAGTTTTCACAAGCGTTCCTCGCCTTCATTCTCCTCCGAATCATGTGAAGTAGTTATTGTCCAGATTTGTGCAGTGGAAGAAACCAAGACTGAGTGAATTTTAGTAACTCATTCAAGGCCACACAGCTAGTAAAAGGCATTGCCAGATGAACTTGAATTTTCTTGATGGCAAAGCCCTGGGTATTTCCAACCTTCCATGCCAACATACTTCCTTCCTTGGCACCTGGGTAGGAAGGAGGTGGGAGAGAAGGCTGATGATGGCATGCCCAGCAAAGGCTGAGCCAACTGCTGAGCAATCCCCTCACCTCCCCTCATACTATTCCTTCCAGAGTCTGTTCAGATCGTTATCTAACATTTATTAGCAGCACTACAACCACCCTGATTCCTCCCATTTTCAAGGGAATAGCTGGCTGAATGAAAGTGTCAGGAGCACTGTCTCAATTAAGGGTCTAAATTGATTGACTTAAAATAGGGGTTTAAGGGTTGGAATATTGATAATAGTGAATAAAAAGCTTGATAATAAATATTTATCTTTTTAGATATTCTAAATGTACCTTTTAATTTAAACATAAGACATTTTATTTCTATTCTTTATTGCTAGTATATTTTTGGTCCATTATATATTTGCCAATATAAGCATTTTCTCCCTTAAACTGCTTATAAGGTACTATTGTTCTCACCTGCCATGTCCCCAAGTATATAGGAAAAGTTGATGAGGTGGAGACCCTGGGTCAGAATTATCATGGAGGATTCAACCATTATATCTTATTTTCTGTGTTCTGTGGGATATAGTTTTAACAGCATAAATTTGGGAATCAGAAAGACTTGCATTTGTATGTCAATTAAGTCATTAGTCAAATACAAAAATTCAAAATTCAGATTCTGGCTCCAAGACTAGCTACGTTGCCTTGAGCTTCATAAAAAGACAAAAAACAAAACCTCCTCATCTTTAAAACAGGGAGAGTATTTCCTATCCTACTGAGTTGTGGAGGTGTCTTCCAGACCATGATTTCAAGGCTAAGAAGTAGTAGGCACAGTGGGACCTGCAGGACAGCTCCAGGTTAGGAGAGGTAGATTGAAATGGAGTGTAGGGGATGGGGAGGGAGGCAGACAAATCAGGAATAGAACTTTGGATGAGGGAAGTGTGGGGTAGACAATCTGAGAAGAGCAAAGTTCATAGCTGGGAAGACAACAGCGATATGTCAAATTCACGTGGGCAAGGCATGCTCCAAAAGATGAGCTTAAGGTAGAGAAATAAGGATAGAATAGGGTATGATGTCGCTGGGACCCATGCAGTGGTCTAAAGGGATGCCAGCAGACTCTAGGCAGTTGGGAGAATTAAACGAGTTAATGTGAAGGAACCCAGCCTGGAGCTTTATAGTAGACTCCCCATTCTTTCTTCCCCGTTGTCTTCCCTTCCCACTTGCTATGAAATGGAGATCAGCTGCTCCGAAAGCTGCTAAAAATCCATCTGACCCAACTACAGTGCTTTCAAACAGTGAGTCAGTGATCATTCTAGAGGATGTTCTATATCCTAATGCCCCCAGATGTCCTTTCTATTTGAAATGACTTGATGTTCATTTGTGCACATTTTAAAGTTTTTAAAAGAGATTTCACTTGTAATGATTTATTCAAGGATAGAAATCAAAGTTCAGTTACTTTTTTACCTCAGAAACTTATCATTCAAGAAGATGGATGTTTAAATGATTTTAAATCCAGACCACATTTTCTGAAACTCAGCGTAAATCATGAAGAAAACAGAATTAAGTTGTACAATTGAAGGTAACCCGAACAGTATTTTTTGCCCTATTTTTAACTTACATGCAATCATTTCTATCAACATTATACTGCAGGCCTTCTGCCAATTAAGCCATCCCTTCCTTCCTCGAGTACTATAAATTACCCAAGACCTGAGACTATTTTTGTGAGAAGTTGGCACCAAGTTTCTTTAATATAATCGCCAACAAATAGCGCTCATGTGAATGAGCCTCTTCTGTTGTTCCAGGCAAGGGGACAGCCATGGATAGCTCTGCTGCCTCACTGGGAAGGGCCCAGGGACGCCTTTAGGCTGCCACAAGAGAAGCTTGAGACGGGAAAGGTGGGAAATGACCAGATGTTTATGGCCAAACTCGATTCCTCCCAAACTCAACACACACCTCTGATGCATTGGAGATGGACAGCCCTGGGTTCCCAGGCCAGTTTTGAAACATATCAGCAACTTGCTTTATTAAGCTAGTTTTTCCACCGTTAACAGGGGGGTAATAATGATAAGTGTCCAGAATTTTGTAAGGATTAATTAAGATAGGACATAAAAGCGCCCATCACATAATAGTTACCTAATAACTAGTGAGTGCAGACATAATAGCTAATATTTATGAAGCATTTAATATACTCCAGGCACGGCAATAAGTATTTTATGGGCACTATCCTTTCTGTTCCTCTTAACAACCTTAAGAACTAAGCATCACTATACTCATTTTACTGACATGGAGACGGAAGTGTAGAGCTTATGGGACTTATTCAGGGTCCCACAGGTGGTAAGTGGTAAATGGAGGATGCAAATTCCAGTTTTGTATAAGCGCAATGTAGTTAAATGTATCAAAAGTAAGCCCATGGGAACCATGAGATGTGTAAATGGTTTAGAGCTTCACAGAGAAAGCTGCCATAGGATTATTATGAATAAAAGAGTAAACATTTTTAGATATGAACAAAGTGACAATAACGTGAATTATAAAAGCCAGGGGGATTTATCAGAATCTATCTTTCTGAAATATATCAATTCCAATTTTAGTAAGGTCTATCCAAAACAAGGTGTGGCAGTTAGAGTGGAATCAATGAAGTAAAGGCAGAAGTAGCTTGCAGAGAAGGTGGTAATGCATGGCATAAGTGCCAGGACATAGTTGGGGCTGCAATTTTTATTTGGATTATTAACAGATGACTATCACTCAAAAACACTTGTTACTTGCATGTAACACTTGAATTCAATCTCCGACTAGACTAGATTTTGAGTGGTTGTTGTCAGGTTGTTTCTAGAGAAATTATACTTAATTGTAAGAATAATGTGGTGGGTGTTTTGCGTGTATTTTCTAAAGAAAAAAATAACCTAAGCCAGCGGTTCTCAACCTGTGGGTCGCGACCCCTTTGGAAATCGAACGACCCTTTCACAGGGGTCGCCTAAGACCATCCTGCATATCAGATATTTACATTATGATTCATAACAGTAGCAACATTACAGTTATGAAGTAGCAACGAAAATAATTTTATGGTTGGGTCACAACATGAGGAACTGTATTTAAAGGGCCAGAAGGTTGAGAACCACTGGGCCCTAAGCTAACCGAATGAGGTCTGTGACTATTGCCGGTCAAGAAGGAGACATCATATCAAATAGAAGAGGGAGAGCTTCCTGTGAAAAATGTGAAGTTTAATGAAATGAAAGTGGAATAACTGTGATGCAACGCAGCCCGGACTAAGGGATTGGGCAAGAGTGTTTCCCTTGACTGGGTCTTTGAAGGTGTTAAGTAGTATTATCATTAATTGTGTTCCTATAATGTACTGGCTACGGGGATCTAATGTACACTCTAAGCACTATCTCAAGCTAGAGCAATTGAAAGATAATAAGAGGAAAATGAGTAATGAATCCTTTTTATTGTGCTTGTGCGCTGTAAATGGCCTCCATTGAAACAGTCTGTGTTTAGACCGGTAATAAAATGAGTGATGAAGGCAGACATTTAACATGAGAATTGGTTCCAGTGAGGAACATGTTTTCTATTTTTTTTTAAAAGAAATTCACAAATAATTTAGGTTATGGAGAAATTCCTCGCTTGGAAACTTTCTACAATTTCTGTGCAGGTTTTTTATCAGCCTTGGCAAGGTGTGTTTTTACTTTTTGTGGCTTGAAACATTGGCAAGGACTCTAACAGTAGCTGAAGACACAGGACTTTATTTGTTGATTTGTCAGTATGTAGACCTTTCTGTCTCCAATGGGCAAACACAGGAACAGAGGAAGAATGACCTTCATAAAATATGTGGCACTTTTTGGTTTCATGGACTCTGCTAAGGTGCAGATCTGTTATTCAAATATTTGCACTGTAGCCTTACCTCGACCCTGAAATCATTAATCCAAAATTTATCAGCTCTTCCTTCTCATTTGCACTCCCCACCCCCCAAAAAAGATAAATCTGATTCACTATAGTCTTATCCACCACAGTGGAAGCTCATTTTTTGAGAACTTAAGCACCTGACACCTTAAACACAAACCTTACAGCAGCCCAGCAAGGTGGGTATTTTTACTCTCATTTGGGGAATCAGAACATTAAGGCCCAGCCCTAGCCGGTTTGGCTCAGTAGATAGAGCATCGACCTGTGGGTCAAAGGGTTCCAGGTTCGATTCTGGTCAAACCTGGTGCATGTAAGAAGCAACCAATCGATGTGTTTCTCTCACATCAATATTTCTCTCTGTCTTTCCTTCTCTTTCACTCTCTCTAAAAATCAATGAAAAAATATCCTTGGGTGAGGATTTTTTAAAAAAGAAAATTAAGGCCCAGTAAGGCCCAATGACGTATCCACTGATAAGTAACAGAGCCTGTAATTCCAGGCCGACTTGGATAGACTAGGAGGTCCCATTCTTCCATGCACTGCACTTCTCTCAGAGCAGCCTGCTGCACACGTTAGGATAGGCACCTATATAGAAACACTCATGAGGACAGTAACTAATTGCCTCTAGGCCTCTGAGCTGTGTTACTATCTAAGCAACAGCTGGGAGTGGAGATGCCTGTGCTTACATACGTACCCAGTCCTTGGTCTTGTTGTTTTCAGTTGTGCAGATCTTTGCTCCATTCTCTAAAGTTCCCTGGCGCTTTTCCAAGTGGAAAAGCATCCCCAGCAATTGTAGAGGAAACTGTGATTAGGAAGATAGGGAAGAATTAGTAAAATAAAATTAGGATAGAGACTGGGAAAAGGAAATTGTAGGGTCCCTCTGTCCACGCCCCTCTTCCCTCACCACCACCACTGTTTTGGGCATCTGAGCATGTTAGTGTGGTAGAGTCCAAAAGATCCTAAAGTCATTCAAACATTTCCTACAAACTGAGTGTGGGTTCCTTGTATTCTGAAAATGGCACTCTGTCCAGGAATCCGTGTAACAGGTAAACTAAACACACACATACGCTGATGGTGAAGAAAAGAAAAAACACATCCTATGCAAATACAAATGAAAAGAAAACTGGGGTAGCAATACTCATGCCACACAAAATAGACTTTAAACCAAAGACTGTAAAACAGACAAAGGGGATTGTTTTTATTGTAGTTAATTTCCAGTTGGGGGTGACTGGGCCAGCAAGGGAGGGCAATGGGGCTCGATTGGGCTGGCAGGGGAACAGTTAGGCATCGATCAGGCTGGCAGAGGAGTGGTTAGGGGGTGATCAGGCTGGCAGGCAGAAGCAGTTAGGGGCAATCAGGTAGGCAGGCAGGTGAGTGGTTGGGAGCCAGCAGTCCCAGATTGTGAGAGGGATGTCCGAGGTCTCCCAGATTGGAGAGGGTGCAGGCTGGGCTGAGGGACACCCCTCCCCAGTGCACGAATTTCATGCATCAGGCCTCTAGTGAAATATATCAGCATCTGTGGACCATCAAACTGTTGTATCCAAACAGCAAAGCTGCAGGGAGATTTATCAAGGATTATAGTGGGACTTTAAGAAACAGCAGCATGAAAACAGAGTGCTTGATCTGGCCCCTGGCTAACAGTCAAAAGGAAAGCCTAGGGGATTAAAAATGGCAGCAGAGTAGGAGGATGCTCCATGGACATGCTCCCAGGAGCAAGCTGGATTTACAACTGAAATACAGAAAGGTTTCTTGAATAATCAATGGAAAGCTCACAGGAGAGAACCCTGATACACAAGGACCAAAGATGAAGACTGCATAGAGACTGGTAGGAGGGGCAGAGGTGCAAAAGGGCTGGCTGGGCACCTACAGACAGCAACTGAAGTCCCAGAGAGATATCTCAGCTGTGGGGGGGTGCCACTGAGAACTCTGGGATCTAATCCCGAAGCTGGGCTCCCCAGCAAAGAGCACCAAACTGAGGAGGGCTCCCACATAACATCTAGCTGTGAAAAGCAGTGGGTGCTGTCTGCCAGGGAATGGCATCTAAAAGTTCAGGCACCTTCTTAAAGGGCCAATGCACAAAAAATTCTCTGTGGAGCCACCCACCTGTGCTCTGGCAGAGGGAGGGTGAAGTGGACTGGAGCTGGGAGAGCAGAACACAGGACTGGGGTCTCAGGGATAGAGCTCAGAAGGCAGACACCCAAGATTCCTGTGCTGAGTCATTCCCTCATGCAGTGGAGGACATCTTTCCCACATAGACATCTGCCTTGCCTCGGGGAAGACAGTGGACACACCTTACTGGAAAACACCTTGCCCTCAGGCCACTTAAGAGATTAAAAGTAACAATTAGCTCCCAGGCAGAAGCAACTGCCCCACCCTGTTGGAAAACTCTTGCCACACCTGAGGATGATTGCCTGGGGGCAATTCAAGTCATAATCCTATTAGTCTATAGACCAGTGGTTCTCAACCGTGGCTGCACATTAGAATCACCTGGGAATCTTTTCAAAAACCTGATTTCTGGGCCTCATCCTCCAGAAATTCTGTTTCTTTGTTACTAATGTTGTGGCCTCACCCCATAACAAAGAAACAGAATTTCTGAAGGATGAGACCCAGAAATCAGGATTTTAAAAAGAATCCCAGGTGATTCTAATGTGCAGCCAAGGTTGAGAACCACTGCGACAGAAGCGGTCTCTGGAGGCTTTGAATCTTTGCCTGATTCAATTAGTCAGAAACAGCCTTTAACACTGTCCTGCGCTGGAGATTGAGAAGTATAGAGCAGTGGTCGGCAAACTGCAGCTCACGAGCCACATGCAGCTCTTTGGCCCCTTGAGTGTGGCCATGAAGTTTCAATTGTACTGTATGTGCATGCCCGCATGTGGTATTTTGTGGAAGAGCCACACTCAAGGGGCCGCAGTTTGCTGACTACTGGTATAGAGGATCTACCTAATACATAGTCACAAACCCAAACAGACAACCAAAATGAGAAAACAAAGAAACAACCCCCAAATGAAAGAGCTAGAGAATTCTCCAGAAGAAAAGGTAAATAAAGCAGAGATAAGAATTTTTCTGAAACAGAATTCAGAGTGATGATGTTAAAAATGCTCAACAGTATGAAAAAATATATAGTAACTATGAAAAAAGAACAGTCTGAAATAAGGAATGACAACACAAATAAAGAACACATTGGAAGGAATACACAGCAGATTAGAGAAAGCTAAGATCAAATCAGTGAATTAGAAGACAGAATTGAATATATCACTCAATTGGAGAATCAAAAAGAAAAAAACAATTAAAAAACAGGAGGACAGCTTACGGGAGCTGTGGGACGATGTGAAATGTAACAATATTAGAATAGTAGGTGTGCCAGAAGAGGCAGAAAGGGAGAAAGGAATAAAGAAGGTGTTTGAAGAAATAATGGTAGAAAACTTCCCTAACCTGGTAAAGGAAAAAGTCACACAAGTTCAGGAGGCACAGAGAACCCCAAACAAGAAGAACCCAAACAGACCCACACCCAGACACATCATAATTAAAATGCCAAAAATTAAAGACAGAGAGTCTTAAAGGTAGGAAGAGAAAAGA
>NW_006297018.1:1174763-1206790 GCF_000327345.1 Myotis davidii | reverse complement strand
AGCTGAAGGGATACAAAAACATGACCCAATTATATGCTGTCTACAAGAGACTCACCTCAAAACAAAAGATACACACAGGATGAAAGTGAAGGGATGGAAAAAATTTTCCATGCAAATAGAAAAGAAAAAAAAATCTGGAGTAGCAATGCTCATATCCGACAAAATAGATTTTAAAATCATTATGCAAAGCGAAATAACCTTGTTTGAGAAAGATAAATATCATATGATCTCACTCATTTATGGAATATAATGAAAATAAACTAATGAACAAAAATAGAGCCAGAGGGGAAAATATATATATATATATATTAGTATATAATAGAAATAATCCTGTTAATTCCAGATTTTTAATATTTCCTACAACTTTTGTGATATCATACTATGTTAGTACAGTTTTGGTAATATTATTATACTTAAAATCCTTTAATTCTTGAAATTTAATGTTTATTGCATGTAATATTATTATATGTAAGATCATTTTTCTTGAATAATTGGTGTTTATTGCATGTAACATCATATTTAAAATCATTTTTCTTGAGATATTAATGCTTATTGCATGTAACATTGTATTTAAGATAGTTTTTCTTGAAATACTAAGGTTTATTGCATGTAACATTATTATATTTAAAATCGTTTTTCTTGAAATAAAATAAACTGTAAAAAAAAAAAAAAGGAAAGCCTAGGGACACTTTTTTCTAATCTCATTGATACTAAGCATTGTGGGTGCCACACATCTGGGTTCCCCCACATTAGAGCTGGTTGAATCTGTGCCTGGCTTCAAGTGCGTTTTGTGATTGTGTTACCATCCAGCTCTGCTCCCCAGTCTCCACGCCCAGGGAGCGGCAGGCGCTCCGTTTACTCAGATTCTATAAAAGAAACATATGTTTGGTTTTGCACGCATGTGTTTTGCTTTCTTATGGGATGTGAAGCTTTCCTTGAACTAGTCGGTTTGCAGCTCCAGGCCGCAGCTGGACTTAGGAGGTGACGGAGGAGAGGCTGTGGGGAGCTGGAAGGTAACAGCTGAAGGTATCGAGTAATGGGGAGCCCAGCCTAAGATCAGAACTTGTCCTGGGAAATTCAACAAGTCAAGATAATGAGGATCAGACTGGAGAGGAGCTCAGTGCCTCCACACACAGTGTTGAGGAAATATTCGGGGCCTAACTGCTCTTACAGTAAAGCATAAATCATGCCCTGCAGACAGCCGACTCGGCTGTGCGGCCTTCCACACGCTGTGCGTGTTCCACGGCTACACAGTTCATCATTTATTTTCCCTCCATAACCCGAGGGAGAATTCAGTATTAAAACACCCTGTTCAACAAACAAGTCAGATGATTTCTAAGTAAGATAAATGAAGGCCCAGGCATACCGGTGGGTTGGACAAACTATTTGCAAACTCAACAATCCATAGACTTATTCCTCCACAGGCTTGGGAGCCTTCAGCTGGCCCTACTCCACGGTGGTAGAAAGAAGTGGGAAGGAATTCAAGACCACAATTGGAGACCTCTCCAATCCAGAAAGAGGATTTTAAAAAAAAAGGTTATAAGTGATTACAAAGTTATGTAACCTAGAATGTAAAATTGTATTGTTTTCATTCTTCCTCTTTAAATGTTTATATTCATAACTTGCCTTGCATCTCTCCTTTTACACTTTTTGGAGTCCCACTTTCCTTGTGTTTCCTTGTTCTGTTCCTCAATAAAAATATTTCATAGCATTGGAGTAGGTTATGGGGATACCGGCATCATCACAGTAGCCAGCAACTCAATGTCACTTTCTAAGTAAGCAGGGGCAAGTTGCAGAAGCCACGGTTTAGGATGAAAGAAAGATAAACTTAATTAGAAGTTCTCAATTTTCTTTCTACACACCATTAGATTGTCTCCAATGCCCCATTTTGGGAAATCATTGATCTAATGAAGAGGGAAGATGACTTAATAAAAACATTAGTGATGAATGGAGTCGCTTTTTCAGTGGTACTTACTGCAAGTAAATAAAGAACAAAACAAACCAGAACTGCTCCTAAGAAACCAGCCACAGCATTTCTATCCTAAAATATATTTAACCCTGCAGTGTTGCTACAAGTTCATGTTCTCTGGCCGAGGAAACTGCCTTCGTTTGCACAGGTTTTGTCCTCAGTGTCTTCTGTCTAGAACAGTGGTTCTCAACCTTCCAAATGCCACGACCCTTTCATACAGCTCCTCATGTTGTCGTGACCCCCAATTTCATTGTTACAAATTGAACATGATTAAAGCATAGCAATTAATCACAAAAACAATATGTAATTATATATGTGTTTTCCGATGGTCTTAGGCGACCCCTGTGAAAGGGTCGTTTGACCCCCAAGGGGGTCACGACCCACAGGTTGAGAACTGCTGCTCTAGAAGGAGGTTGGGGACATAGGCTCAGCCCTGCACCAGTCGCCCGTGGCTTTTCACTGCCTGTTTCTAAGGAGATTCTGGCTGTGCTTAAAGGCAGATGCCATCCTCCCTTTTCCCGATTTGTTTCTGCTTAATTGAACTGTCATTGGCTTTGTTCCAGCAAAGTCCTGTTTCAGCTACTGATAAATCATAGTCTTTCGTTTTCTAGTTTTTAGAGCTAAACGAACCCCTGGAATGAACCACTGTTCATCTTAACTGTGTCCCCAGCGCAGAGACCAGTGCATCAGGCAAGTGGATCGATGTGGTTTCTCAGCAAATCGGCAGAGTCCAGCAGTTATTTGCTGGAACATCAGAAACCCAGGTATGTAATGGCTTTCCCCTGAATCACTTGAGAACCTTGTTTGAAGGTTTAAGAAAAAGAACTTGGGCTTTATTCTAGCTTCTTATTAAAGTTCAGGTTCTAAACGATGGCCCGAGTGAACTCATTGGATAAATACTCCTTCTGAGAGAAAACTTCTTTGTATCCATAGTTAACATGGGAAACCAGAAACGTGTTTAATACATGTCTCAGAGCTCAAATACCCCAGAAATCAAAGTGAGAAAAGTTTAGAGAGCCAAGATTTCCACGGATAATCAAAGCTCAGACTCAGATTTACAGGAGCAAAGTCTACTCTACAGAATGGGTTGGGTCTCTGAGGGAAAATGAATTAGCATGAGGTTTGTTACCCAAAAATATAAATTTTAGAAAGCATAAATGTGGAATGTGCTGCTCACACTTTATTTTGAATTGGCCTTTTAAAAAAATTACCTCATTTTAAATGGCTAAACAGTCTTAGCCATCAGCCAACATTTCACAAAGGAAGCCCAGCTAGGAAAATGACTCATGCAAGGTTAGAAACTAGCTAGGAGGAAAGCAAAGGCAGCACAACCCTGACTCCGGCTTCTTGGACCAATGTTCCTTGCTTTCCAAAATGCTGATATAGTTGATACAAGAGACCCTTTTTTTCTACTGGAATGATAGCTCAGCCCGACCCAAGAACAAAAATTCACTTACATTTTTAAAAGTTTTTATAGCTAGAAGCTCTCACTTCAGGTCAGCAAAAGTCATATATGGATAGCTGAAGAAGGTTTGCTAAATTTATCAGGACTTTGAGGTTATCAGCAGATTCTGCAAACTTACATATCTCACACATACTGTTAGTAAGTTCATAGTTTCATTTGCTCATCCATTTACACATTGGCTCTCTTATGTGAAAGGCTCGGTAATGGACTCGAAGAATATTCCCAAGAGAATATGACATGGTCTGTGATGCAACACCAACATAAGTTAATCAGTAATAACCATAGCTAAGTGCCCTATTTCATAGCACAAGGATAACTTTTTTTATTCATAAAAGATAACATGGCCCTTGATTTTAAGAGATTCACATAATAATATGATTTAAAATAAACACCATCCCCCCACCCCTGTCACCTGAGACTCCTACTTCCACTGAGCAATTCCTTGTGCACCTTCTGCACATTGCTCTGTAAACACCCTCCATAGGTCTCTTTATTTACAAATAGGGAAGTAAAGTACATTATTCTGTATCTTGATTTTTACACCTGGCAATATACTTTGGTAATCTTTCTATATAAGCACACAGCTCTATTAATTTCCTTCTAGCTATGGAGTATTTCATTGAAATGACACACTGTAAATTTTTAACCAGCCCCTATTATAGATATTAAGATTATTTTCAGTTTTTACTCTTGCAAACAATGCAGCAATGGTTACACTTTTGTATACATCCTCATGTGCATTTTCAGCATATTTGCAGAATAAATTCCTAGAACTGAAATGACTAGGTCAAAGGGTAAATTAATTTTCTAGTTGTGTTAGATATAACCAAATAACACTCTAAGATAACATGAAACAAATACGCCTAAGGATGCTGTGCTAATTTACACCCCCTCCACAGTGTGTGAGAATGCTGGTCTCCCAGACCCTTGCTAGCACCCAGCTTTATCAAGGTGATAAGCAAAATAGTGTCTCAGTCCAATTTGTAGTTTTTCATTTTCAGTGAGTGTTGACTTTTTCATTTTCTTTCATGTTGATACTCTATGATGCTTTTTATGATATGTTACCTGCCTTTACCACTTTTTATTATTTACTTATAAAATAATTGTAATACATTATTTGAAATAATTGTCTTATGTGTCGCAAATATTTCTCACTTTGTTACCTGTCTTCGGTAGAGAGAAAGAGAGAGAGAGAGAGAGAGAGAGAGATTAAATCATTTTCCTTATGACTTCTGAGATTCTGAGGTTTGGGTCTTGCTCTTAAAGGACTTTCTCCCCTTTAAATTATAAAGTAAATTATTCTTTGTTTTCTCCTGGTGATTTTATGGTTTTATTTTTTAAAATTCAAATGTTTGATTCTGACTTCCACTTCAGGTTAGACTGAAGAAGGACATGAAAGAGCTTTGTTTCACCAAGAAAAACCCAGACATATAAAAAATCACACTTTCCCAAGGGGCTAACAAAGATAGGACATAGGAAATCTTACTGAACTGAATTTCAGAGAAATGAGCCCTTCACTGACAAAGGGAGAGTGAGGACAGCCTCTACTCCTGGGAAGATCTCCTGGTCTAAGTATGGCAAGACTATCCTAGAGACACTGCATAGAGAAGCAGAAATCAGCTGAGCTTCAGGTGGTAGTGGAGGCTAGAGAGGTAAAGTGGAACATGGAAATGTCCCCATTGCAAAAATAAATTGGCCCAACAATTCTCACAGCCCCATCCCTACCTTCAGATTGTCACAAAAAATAATCAGTGAAGAAAGGCCAAAATGCAGGGCAAAATCTCAAAGACCCCTGCATTCCCACAGTGCTTGAATTACAGGGCTCTGAGGAGGTAAATTCAAAGCAAATAAAAAATATTTAAAATAAAATCCCATCAGCTCAAATTTTGATAATGTCAAAAAGACAGCAGTAGTGTGGGATTTCAGGATTGTTCTAAACATAGGTCATCTTAATCTAATTAGAACTTCAGCCCAGACCCAGTTCAATTTGACTCTAGAAGGAATCTGAATAATCATCTCTTCACCCTGTCAGAAAGAAGGAAAGGGCCTGAATTCTCTGAAAAATAAAATCTAAACATTATTATATTATACTTCAATCTTCACTGTCTTTGTATACACATTCCTTAGATACAATGAAAAAAATATGAAGCATATAAACAAAGAAGTCACTGACCAATAATCAAGAGAAAACAGTCAATAGATCCAGAACTGCAGTAGTCCATTATTGGAAATAGCATCAAGAATTTTGAAACAACTATTATACATATTTGAAAGAATTTATGAAAGATGAATATATGGATAAGAGAGAGGGGTATTTCAATAATGAAAAGAGAACTTTACAAAAGGACAAAATGGAAATTCTAGGACTATAAAACACAATGCCTAAAATAAAAAATTCACTGCATGATATTAACAGCCATTTGAATCTTCAAAAGAAAGCATTAGTGAACTTGAAAACAGGTTGATTAGAATTATAAAGTTGAGTAAAAGATTAAAAAGAGACTTTTTAAAAATGAAGTGACAACAGTAAGAATGACTAACTTCTCATCAGAAACAATGCAAGTTGGAAGACAATGAAATAACATTAAAATGCTGAAAGAAAACACACCATCAACCTAGAATTTTGTATATATAGTGAAACTGTCTTTCAGAGCAGCATATGGACAAACCAGATTTAAAAGAAATAAAGTCACAAGTGTGACAGTCATGAGTAGTGAGTGACAAATGTCCAAATCTGAGGGCATAAAAACATATCTGGTCCCAAGAGCTCTTGTTGTTAATGCTGGTACCGTATCCTCATTGAAAAGAAGCCTTGGTGGTTTTCTCTTGAATAGTGGTTGTCCAGTCACTGATGCAATTTCCTGATTGATTGATTGATTGATTCATTCATTCATTCATTATCTGAAGTAAGAGAAAGTCTCTATCCCTTACAACCTGATACAGGCAAATTAATATAATTCCTCAAGACAAGATGGTTTCTTATCTAAGTTTTTGGTACATTCCATAAACATTTTATATTAACGTACAGAGAAGAAGCTGACATGTCAGAGGCAAAGGGCACAAGACAGCTTTGCAGGGTCCCAGACTCTCTCTAGGCAACCGCTACCTTAGTACACATGAGGACTAAATATCTTTCAATTAAAATTATGTAAATTTTCACAAACTCTCTTCAGAGAGAATGAAATGCTAACCATTGACTTACAAAAAAAATCAAAGAGAACAGATTGTTCACTTTGATGAAACAGTCCAAATTTTTAATGAAGAATGTAGACAAGTGTCTGGGGAAATGTCTACACATAGCTCCCAGGAGAGGAACAGCAAAGAACGTCTCACTGGTTTGTGCAGTCTAAGCCAAACGGATTTATGGGAGCCTTTTCTAAATTACCATAATTATAATAAACTCTCCCCTGGCAGTGTCATTTAGCAGTGTGTTTTATCTGCAGCTTGCATTCAACAGATAGCAGTTTAGCTATTACTGAGAGGACTTATATTTTAGGAATCATTATCCACCATCCTTCCACCGTGGTAGTATATCACCAGTTATTTGCAGGGCAGTGCCTTTTAAAATGATGTTTGGATTCGACCCCATGCAAAGAGCTCGTCCAAAAATGAACATTCTTCTTTGGCTCTCAAGCTTTCATTGTACAGACACTTGGAAGGGCTCCTTGGTAGGAACTTAATAAAGGAGTTAGCAGGATTCATAACATTTGGTCTTCACAAACTACCATCAGCAGTTTCTGCGGTATTATTAGAGTCTAGGTTCAGAATTTTTCTGAAAGCCTGACAGCTCTTTTAGTTCTTGTTCATGTGGAAAAGCCCCCCTCGGGGGGTTTTGTTGTCAGTGTGTGATCACTCTAGATGTCATGGTATCGGGAAGGTATTGGCAACAAATAACAGACACCTGACTCAAATGGCTTCAACAATCAGGACATTTGTTACTCCACATAACAAGATGTTTGAGTCATAGCTCTGCTCCTCTGGGTCTGCCTTGGCTCCTCCCTCGCTCTGCATCAGTGTTGGCCCCAGGCTAGCACCTCTCAAGGTTGCAGTTAGAGAAAGCAGTTCCAGGAATTGCATCCTGACACAGCCCTGCTCGGAAAAAGAGCTTTTGTCACCTGCCTCTTGATCACCAGCAAGGAGAACTGGACTTATGTAGACAATCTGGAATCTACCAGCTAAAGGCAGGGATGAGCCAGCCTCTCCCGACACTCTGGGCTGTTCAGAGAGTACATTACTCAACAGATTTCAGGTTCTCTCAGGAAGGAGGAATGATTGTTAGGTATACTAGCTTCTGCCCAAGTTATATTCTGCCTTGTTATTGTTGTTTGTAACCACAGATTACAGTGTCTTTAGTTTCATGATTATTCATTTAGTGTGTCAGAAATTATTTTTGCTAAGCTGACAATGTGTGGTGATGCATATCTTCATCAACAATGCGTTGGACTGCACCTTTTCCCATAACTAAATTTAAAAATATGTGAACTCAAGAAACCAAGAATAAACTCTTCACATCCCAGTGCCAAAGCAGATGATTCTATAACTCCTAACACCACCACCCATAGCTCCAACTTGCTTCTCCAGTGACCACTGTTACTAGAATTTTTCCTATAAAATGAGGCAAAAGTGCCCTGGCCACTGTTTCTCAGTGGATAGAGCATGGGCCTGCATACCAAGGGTTGCAGGTTTGATCCCCAGCCCAGATGGGGTGTGTGGGGGAGGCAACAAATCCATGTCTCTCTCACATTAATGTCTCTCTCTCTTGCGTGTGCATACTCTCTTCTCCCCACTCCCTCCCCCTCTTCCACTCTCTCTAAAACATCAATGGAAAAAGTATTCTGCCATGAAGATTTTTTTTAAAAAGAGGAAAAGGTGAATTGTGTGTGCTTAGGGGTTATGCGATTCTGCCTAAGTGGGCTCTGCTCAGGAAGATTTGAGGATCTTTCCTTTGGGTAGGAGTTTCCTGTCAATTTTTTTTTTTATTTTTCTTTGCCACGTGAAGAAAGGAGATAGAGCTTGTCTTTTAGCATCAGATGTGCTTACTTTCGTCTCAGGGCGTGGAGATCCAGCTTCTCCTCATTAGTCTCCCCTGTCTGGATTTGGCAGAAACGAGATCGATTTATTCAGATGACGCTCTCTCCTTCTTTTATAAAGTGAAAAGATCAAGGCTCAGGAACTGAAAATACTACTATTCTGGCTGGAGTAATTCCAAGTTAATTACTATTATCATTAAGCATTAAATTAAAATATTGGCACTTAAACTGTACATGCTACAAAGATCAGGCCCTCATCACATCTCAGTTAGATTATTCTAATTGCCTCCTTTTTGATCTCTCTGACTCATCCAATTTATCTTGCACACGGTTCTAGATGGATCTTTAGAAATCACCAAGCTGGTCATGTCATTTTCCTGCCTAAAATCCTTAAAATGATTTCCACATGTGTCTTCGTCCATTTGGGTTGCTGTAACAGAATACCAAAGGCTAGGTGGCTAACACAAACCATTTATTTATCATAGTTCTGGAAGGTGGATGTCTAAGCTCAAGGCACCAGTACATTCGGTGTCTGGGGAAGCCCTGCTTCCTGGTTCATAAATGGCTGTCTTCTCTCTGTGTCCTCACATGGTGGAAGGGACCAGGAGCTCTCTGGGGTGTCTTTTAAAAGGACACTAACCCCATCATGAGGGCTTGACTCTTATGGCCCAATCGCCCCAAAGAGCCCTCCTCCTAATATGTACGATCGCACTGGGGGTTAGGATTCAGCATATGAATTTGATGGGAGATGGAGAAGGAATGGAAAACACAAACATTCAGTCCATAAGAAAAGACAAATGGGTACAACAAAACCATTCATGCTCTCGCCTCTGCCTTTCTTTTCAACCTCATCTCTTGCCTCATTCCCCAGCAAAACTCCACTGGCACTGCAGCCTGACAATAGTACCCTTGCAGTGTCTGGAACATACCATGTGCTCCATCTCCTGCACACTTTGCTCCCTCTGCCCAGATTGTTTTTTTCTCCGTTATCTTCTGTTACTTTCCCATCTCCCCTTCAAAATTCAATCCAAACACCACATCCTCTTTAAAAATCCTTTTTCTACTAGGAAAAGTAAGTTATCTATTTTTGATGCAGTATTGGTAGTGCTTAATTAAGACTGTGGACTTGAGAGCCAAACTATCCAGCTTCAAATTCAAGTTTCACCAGTTACTGGCTGGGAGATCTTGTTGAAAACTATGTGGGATTTGAGATTTTATCCTACTTACATGCTAGCAAACTTGCCCGTTGGTGCATCATAGATGCTGGTAGAAGACATGAGATTCCTGGGTCAGAGACAAGGGACTCTGTTACAACAAAAGCACTAGACTGAGCTTCATGTTAGTTTATGTTGGTTCCCCATGACGCCCAAGTCCCGCAGGGTAATGCAAAGGGCCTATTATGGATGCTTACACAGGCACTATGTTACACTGCAGGAGAGGAACAACGAGCCTGGGAGGATCACCACTCTTAAAATAATAAAAGTTGAATAAAAAGGCTTCCCCCTGTTCAGGGGAAGATGTTAACTTCATGTGCCAAAGCTACTTGCTGCAAACATTGCCCTGGGAAACAGCCCAGGTAAAGATCACCCAAGGCCTTGAATTCCTGGCACACTAGCAAGATCATCCAGGAATGCTCATGGTCCATAGTGGATTGCCTCTCCCAAAGCCTTGGGCACATTAGTTACCTCACTTTCTTTGCCTCTTAAGTTGGGAAAACCATGGGACCTGCATCATAGGGTCACTGTAGGAGTTAGAAGAGTTAAACATTCAGTTCTTAGACCAGCTCCTAGCCTAGAATAAATGATTAGTAACTGTTAGCTGTTATTATTATTAATCACTCTCTAATTTGCCCCATCCTACTCTTTACATATTTTATTTATAGTGTTTACCACATCTCATGGTAAGTATTTGTTTACACGTTTTTCTTCTCTACTGGCCTAAGTACTCCTTAAGGCTCATTCATCTTGGACCCCAGATGTCAGTCCAGGGTGGGCAATTACATTTGTTTAATGGAGGATAAATGAATGGTCTTCCTGTTTATCAAACAGTGTGATCTCTGTAGAGTCCTCTCTATATGCTTTTGATCAGATTGGAAGACTTCAAACTCTTCAGTCCTTTGGATGGGGATGGAGGAAGCTGGTTCTCTTTTATGTAATACTTTTTCTAACAGAATTCATGGATGGCAATCGTGCCACACAGAGGAGAAGATTAAGTAGTTCCTCCAATAGATGAAAAATCATCTATTCTTATCTGCTTCCATTTCCATACAATGAGAATGATAACAGAGTCTACCTCATGTTGTTGTTGTGGGGATTAAATCAGTGAATGTATGAGTAAAATGCTTAGGACAGCAATTAGCATACACTAAATGTATGTTAACTATTTATTCCTCATTAACTGCTGTATCCTATTATACCCTGTTATAGGAAATCATGGCTAGAGGTGTTTCAATCACTTGTGATGCAGAAAAGACAAATCTTGTTCTCACTGTTATTGCTTTATTGACACAGTGTATCTGGAGACAGGAGTCACATGGGTTATTGTTCCATCAACTGCTGCTCAGGAAATAATCCAGGTCAACCCTTGGGATCTGTTCTGTGGCACTGGCTGGGCCCAATGGGCTTCTCTGATCAGACAGAAGCAACCAAAAGAGGTGACCCGGCACCACCACAGATTCTGGTCTGTGACTGGAGGATGAATTAAGAAAGGAATGAAGAATGGAAAAGTCACTGAAACTGTTTAATATGGCCATTGCTTCACATACTTGATAAGAAAATCATCGCCCAATGTTTTGTTTTTGTTTTTTTCTGAAATAAACTGGACTCTAGAAATAATGTCAAATTCTTCTAGTTGAGTTTCCTGAAGTTAAGGTCCTTCATCTGACTGCTCTGACGGTACAAACCTTGCTAAAGAAAAAAAAAAAAAAGGCTTCCCTGCCATTTGGCACCATGCACTATTTTGTTAGTTAGAAAATGTAGCCTTTTAATCGGTATGTGGATTACTGGTCCCTGGTGGACAATAAGCAGCCAAAGCCCCTCTCACCCTAGAAACATTAGAACTGAGAGAGGCGTATGGCCCTGCGGGTGAGACCAGATTGACTACAGGTCTCTGCTTTCCTTGGGTTTCACAAGAGGACCTGTGTTTCTTCTACCACAGTCTATGCCGAACGGGATTTAATCCACAGCTGCTGCCGCATTCGCTCACCTCTGACAACACACACCTGCCTGCTGGCCTGTGAGCCACAGAATGAACATACTTCTCCTCTGAGGGAAGGGCAAGATAATAAAAAGATGTGATGGACAGAAAGGGGAGTTCAGCAAGTATATGTGGGAAACAGTTTATTGTCTTCACTATCTGTTAAGTTCTGTCCAGACAGTGGTAGCTGAAACTACTCCCCCATTTATTATTATGTAAATCCTTGCTGATGGGCTAGTCTGCCTCTTGCAGGGGGTCGCCTGCCTAAGGGCTATGCTATGGGTGCATCCCAGATCAATAAAAGCTTGGTGAGGCCTGAGCACAGGAGGAAGTCCTTCCCCTTGAGTTGGACTTGCTCGTCTGGTCCCCCAATATTGCAAAATTATCTCTTGTCTTCATATTCATTTGTGTGCGGCTCTGCTTCCAGTTCCTGAACCCTGATCCACGCCGGACGTGGGAAGGAAACACACAACAAGTATAGAGCATTAGAGAATGGACCTGCTCATCTCGGTGCTAACCCCATGTGGCCTTGTATTCATCAGGGGTCTCCAGGGAAATAGGGCCAATAGGATCCATATATATGAAGGTATTTATTTTGAGGAACTGGCTTGTGTGGCTGTGGAAGCTGAGAAGTCTCACTGTCTGTGTCTGCAAGTTGGAGGCTGGGGAAGTCAGGGGTGTAGTTCCAATCTGAGTCCAAAGGCCTGAGAATCATTGACTCCTAGTCCCAGGGCAGGAGTCAACGTCCCAGCTCAGCTGGTAGGTAGGAAGCAAAAGAAGCAAATACTCTTCTACTTTTTCGGTTGGATGATGGATGGGATGAGGCCAACCCACCAGAGGAAAGGCAATTTTCTTTACTGAGCCCACTGATTCAAATGCGAATCTCATCCAGAAACACCCTGCAGACATGCGCAGAAGTAATGTTTATTCTTGGCACACTGTGGCTCACTCAAGTTAACATGTAAAATTCACCATCGTAGATATGTATAGTTTTTATGTGTAATATCATATACATGTGTATATACAAATATGTACATATATACATAGAAAAATGCTTTTAAAAGTATATAACCTGTGGCTTAGCTTAAGCAATCATATAATACTGTAACTACTTTAATATTTTTGAAATCAGGAGGCTAATGTGTCCAAAATCACATGCCTACTCAAGAGCAGGCCCAGACTTAGCTCTCAGATGTTCTGACTCCCAGTCTAAAGCACTTGCCACACTGGACCATGGTTTCTCTTCTGCGCTCCTCAGTATGAACTATTCTACAGAATCTGAAATATTCTATATAAAGAACTCAAGCTCACATTCAAAAGAAAAAGTAGAGTATCCATTAAGTACCAGATGGAGAACTCTCCTAAGTTCATACAAGATGAAAAGATGCTTACCTTATCTCCTTAGGCACTTAGGAAGCCTACATTCCCAAAATTCCTCAGGCAGTTCGGTGTGGGCCACGTGACTGGGTTTGGGGAGATGGAGTATGTGCAGAACTGACATCCTCCACTGCCAGGCTAAGCCATCCAACATCCTGTGTCATTGTCCACAGCCTCCCTTTTCCCTGTCTATGTGGCTTGAGCAGAAGCTCTGAGAGGGGGGAACTGCACAATCGATGGAGAGAAGATTTGAGGGAAAGCTGCGTGACCTGCAAAGGAGTATACATGAGCAAAAAGGAACGTTAAACTGTATTAAGCCACTGCAATTTTAGACCTGATTGTTACAGAAGTGTGCCAAACTGTCAGTGCCTCACCCCCATCCCTCAGTCCTCCTGGAGGTCCTCTGAAGCTTCACTCTGGGGCGTCCTTACGCAGGGACTCGGGTCTCTCTACTTTAGGGCTTTCTTTGGCCATATGGGATTGCTGGTCTTCCCTATGGGCTAGGCAAGAAGTGCTAGGAAGTGAATGCCTTCAGAAGCAACCCTCACCCAATAAAAATGGTGGGTAGATCTCTCAGCTTTCTTGTCTCTTGGGGAGACAATTGCCAGGAAAGCTCCCATCTTCTCTCAGGGATCTCCCGCAGGACTGAGCCCTAGACGTCCACAGTGGCATCCCTCTCACGAGTGCAGACTTGATTGGCTTCCCTTTCTTGCCATCTCACTTCCCCCCTCCCTCACCATGCTTCTGGGATCTTTTCCCAAATAAACTCCTTACACCCAAATCAGAGCCCTGCTTTGGGTGGGGCCAAACTAATACAAGGCAACTAGCATAATTGCCTCATAAGGAGTACATAGTTGACTGAATAAAATATGTGGTCTAATATTTTTAGGATTGAGTTCTATTTTTGCCTGTGATTCCAGTGCATGAACCAGCAAATGAGGATAGTCTTACTTATCTGATACTTAAGGGAAATGATAAGGAATAATTAACAATCCTAAAGTTACTTGCAGATGTTAAATGTTACTTCTAACGTAATTAGAAAATATACAGTTTGTGAAGTGTTTTCTGGTTATAAAAGCCAAAACACATTCTAGTAAATAAAATTTGGAAATGCAGAAAAGCCTAAAAAGGAAAATAAAATGCCTCCATTGTCCCCTAGTGACTTTTAAAATTTGGGTGTACAACCTTTTGTTACTATTTACTATGCATATTTTAACAAAATGGGATTCCATTGCATAAATAATTTTGCAACTTGCTTTTCTCATGTATTGAGAATCAGATGTGTAGCCTTCCATGGTACCCCAGGTATTTCAGGAAGTGGATAAACACCATCAGTCTGCGGATACCAACTGATAAATTGTTATCACATTTTAGTCCATTCCAGGCCAACTCGATACACTAAAGTAAAAATGTGCAAAGATCAGGAAGAATTCCAATTCACTTAGCACTCTCCAGGAGATCAGAGATTTTCCTTTGTCTTATCTCTGGAGTCTAGAATAATACTTGGCACAAGAAGCTCTCAATAAACACCTATTAAATAAAGAAGTGACTAACACAGCATCTGACACCACCTTCCTGATTGGATTAAACCCACTGTAGTTAGTATGAGGCAGCAGTCAGCACCGAAGAACAAGTGCTTTATCACTGTCAGCTTTCTGGGATGGTTGCTTATTTCATTTCATCTGCTTTATTCTTTTATTCACATGTCAGTCTCTCCTTGTATCAACACCCTGTTTTTCCATAACCACCTAACACCCCAGTGGTTGAGCAGGACACAACTCATTCCTGTTGCGAGAACTTTCCCTTTTCCACATTATCACCTCCTCGTAAATCATTCCCACCAAGTTCCATTTGTCAAGAAAATGACGGAGAACATTTTACCTTGCTGTAAACTAGATTTGATTTCTGTTGCCAATTTGCAATCTCCAATAATGTGGCCGCATGTCTGCTCTTCAACAGGGATCAGTGACCCTTTGTCAAAGAGCTTATGGCCCAAAGTATCACTGACATTTAATAACTTGAGATCCTCAGAGGCACTGAGCACAGCCTAGGGCAGGCTCTGAGCTCTCTCCCTGTCCAGACAAGATCTTCATGATTTACACCACCATCCCTGCCCCTCAGGGCTTTCAGAGCCTTGAGAGGTATTGAAGTAGCCTTAGAGACCAATCTCCATGGCCAGTTCAGTGACTTTGTCGCCATACCAGTTCTTGGTGATTTCAGAGGTCAGTAGAGTAACATAGAAAATGCTGCTCTGAAAGGTACCTCAGTTGTGTTTGAATTTTGAGCACACGCAGGTAAACATCTTTGGGAATTGGATCCCGGTGTGGTATGCCACACCAGTGATGAGTTTCAAACCCTCCCCACCCCTCCAGGCCCAGGGAGATAAAGAGCCAGAGGCTCCCTCAGCCCTCATTCCAGCATTCCTGTGCTACAGTGTGCTGTCCCACTTTTAGATAATATCCTCTATTTCCTTCCCTGAAAAATTAGCTTCGTGGCATACACTTTCCAGCGGTAATCTATAGGGAACAGCCGAGGAGGACCATTTAGAAGGAAAATACATCAGTGGCCTTGTCAACAATGGCTCCCCTATTACATCCACCTTCCCATTTCCAAAAGCCTTGAACACAGTGGATATCATTCAAAGTGAATTAAATTGAACTGAGGAGAATAAGCCATCGATTGATGTATCTTCATAGTTGGCTTTTTTACTGTTTTTGAGTAAATTTAGTTCACAACTACAGCCCTTAAAGAAACAGAAGGGAATAGTGATTACTCTCCTACCTAGCCTACTCAGAAAATAAGATGTGTTCAGTTATTAAACACATGAGATAACTGAGATGGTTAGGTAGAATGTTCTAGGTGGATCATGCATTGGCAGTAATTAGCATACAGAGAGTCCCTGGTTTGAATGAACACAGCCAACAGTGTAAGTGGGAGAGAGGGTGTAGAAAGAGGCCAAACAGAACAGAGAGGAAGTTCAGTGGGCTGAGAAGCTTCCTGTGCTCATTGAGAAATGATTGCCCTCATTCATATAGTAACACTTAAAGATTAGGCAAAATAGAGAACAAATCAATCTTTAATACCACATTTCATCAAAAATATTTTCACATTTACATCACAATTTGGGGTAAATAGCTGACATAAATTAAATGCCAGAAAATTACAAACGATCTCTAGTATAGTAAAAAGTGGAATAACATTTTTATATTATTTATGAGAGGCCCGGTGCATGAAATTCATGCACTGGGTGGGGTCCCTCAGCCCGGCCTGCACCCTCTTGCAGGCCGGGACCCCTCGGGGGATGTCAACAGGGACCCCTCACTTCTTATCACCTGCCTGCTCGCTGCTCCTTACTGCTCCGCTCACTGCTCCTTAGTGCTGCTGTGGAGGCAGGAGAGGCTCCCGCCACTGCCACTGAATTCACCAGCCATGAGCTTCTGGCTTCTGGCTGAGTGCACTGACCACCAGGGAGCAGTCCTGCATTGAGTGTCTACCTCCTGGTGGTCATTGCGCATCATAGTGACTAGTCGTTCTGCTGTAACAGTCACTTAGGCTTTTATTATATAGATGGTCTGCTCCTTCATAAAGAGTAATGGGGAAAGTTCTATCTTAATATCTCAGTGAGAGAGTTTTAGGTTACAGTAGCATATAACATATAGTATTTGAACACAGAGCAGCATGGAAGTGTCCCTGAATTCTGCCAGCTGTCTCAACATCTGGGCTAGTTCTCTCAGGTAAGGGTGAGTAGGATCACAGTGGAGATTTTATCTTTACAAAGGGAAGACTAGAACTTTAAAACAGGTAGTCAAGCTCTTTGCCTAAAACTTACCCAGTGGAAAGAAGCCACTGTCTTTTTTTTAAATTTTATATTTTTGTTGCTGTTTTTATGTTGTTTTGTGTTTTTTTAGAGAGAGAGGAAGGGAGAGAGACACATCAATGTAAGAATGAAACATTTATCGACTGCCTCCTGCACACCCCTTACCTGAATTCCAATCTGAAACCCAGGCATGTGCCCTGACCAGGAATGGAACCAGCAACCTTTCTGTGCACAGGACACCACCCAAACAACTTAGCCACACTGGCCAGGGCCAGAAGTGCTCTCTAAGTTTGGCAGACTGGTCCTAGGAGAGCAGGAGACTTGGGTGGATCCTTCAATAAATGTTTATTCAGCAACCATCGGGTACCAGGAGCTATAGGCAACTCTGTGTCATAGAACTAAGCTAAGTGGTCACAGTTCAGAGTGAGACTGACAAGTACACAACCCAAAAGTTCCACATTGTGGTACAAGGTGTTCTGGTAGCTTAAGGGTTTGGGGGGTTTCACAAAAATTAATCCAGAAGTGACACTATGCTGAGGACAAATAGTGTGGGGTGGGCTGAGGATGAGTGTTGGCCATTTCAAATAACTTCCAGGTAGAGAGTGCTATCTATATATATAAAAGGCTAATATGCTAAGTGTCCGACTGTTCAACCAGTTGCTATGATGCACACTGATCACCAGGAGGCAGACATTCAATGCAGGAGCTTCCATGACACACATTGGCCGTTTACAGAGAAATGGCACTGTAGACCTGGTGCCCACAAAACTTCCCCCAAGTGGGACACAGGCCCCATCACCACCCTAGAGTGACATCCCACCAAATCGCAGCCAACACTGCCAAGACCCCATGGTGCAAAATGTGGCCTATAGCCAGCCCAACCTGGAAACGGTCGCTATGGGCATCAGGAAATGACATCACATAGCAACGGCCAGCTTCCTCTCCCCAGCGACTAGCCTCCTTGGAGTTTTTTCAGCCCAGGAACACGACTTGCTTTATAGCCAGGTGCAAACATTTACAGTTTAACCAAATGTCTGTGAGGTGTTTTCACATGCCTTATCTCATTTGATCTTCACAGAAGTCCTGGAGTAGGTAGATAGGAGACTTGGTAGAATCCTATTTCCTTTTCATTAACCGGAAAACGGAGATTTAGAAAGCTTAGAAACTTGACCTGACTGAAAAGAAGCAAGGAATGGTGGACCTTGAAAATGAGCTCTCACTGGCGCCAATTGCATGCATGTGTTTAGATCTCTCATTGTTGATCATGAATTTGGTTGACACTTCTATTATAGAGAAAGGGAGAATGGTGATATTAAAATAGTTCTTCTAGTTAATTTCCTTTCAATGTGCACGAATTTGTGCACAGGCCACTAGAATATACAGAAGCCCAGAGGGGAGACTGGACACCCCCCAACCCCCCCAACTCATGTGCAACTTTGGGAAAATTTTACCACACCCCTAGATAAAATGAGTTGGATAAATAAAATGATCACTTTTAGATATGAATTTATGAGAAATTCTAACATATTCCTCATGTCTCTCCTTTTAATAACTAATTCATTAGACTGGTGGTCTTGTCCTCTGGTATTGAGTGTGTGATCATTTGCAGTGTTTCCTTTAAAAATTAAAGTTAGAATTGATATAAGGGAAGGCTTAGTGGGAGGGATTGGGAATTAAGTGCCAGTATAAAACATTAAACAATTCTGAAGTTATTTATCAGAGTACAGAACATGCTGTTTATGTAAGGACATTACATTTAAAAAACCCTGTTTAACTTTATATGACCAAGGTATCTTGCCCTAATCAGCCCAAATGTTGGTAAAATGACTCTGGGGAAATGCATTACAGAAATTTCAAGGACATAAATTAGAGGAGTGGATTGTTTTGTGCTTCAATGCTTTGGAAGATTCAGCCTTGAC
Organism: Myotis davidii; assembly: GCF_000327345.1. NCBI lineage: Eukaryota > Metazoa > Chordata > Mammalia > Chiroptera > Vespertilionidae > Myotis > Myotis davidii. Next base: position 1,188,018 of record NW_006297018.1, on the reverse strand, counting down.
TTGATAAAATCTCCTTGAAAATGTATCAAAGATGCAGCAAAAAGAGGTGAAAATTGCTGAAGTTGAGACTGTGTTGTGAAGCTTGAGGTTGGGGAGGAAGGGGCTAATGTGTCCCATTTCTTTCCATTATTCCTCGGTGTCTCATTTTCACTTTAAAATCTCCTCTTATCATTCCTCATCTCAAACTTTTTCAGCAGTAGAGGCAACCAAAGAAAAAGAGTGAGAAATGTAGAAAACGAGAATAGAGAGAGAGGGTGGATGGCAAAATGGAGGTGTGTAAAAGAGAATTGAGGAAAGGGGACAATTTAGAAAAGGAAGAAGTGGATTCGGGCTGTCACTGGGATGCCAAAATACTGAAAGCAAGACTACAAATTATTTGTGTTTTGTGTTTTTTTAATATATGGTTTTGATTAAAAATAAAGCAAAAGCACCAATATGAGTGCCAAGGATAGAGTCAATATATTTCCAAAGTTGAGTTGTACCAGCTGGCATTTGTATTCTCAGGCCTCAAAGTGTCTTTACAGTAAGGGTGTTGATCTCCAAGGTACAACCACAGTTAAGAATCTTAAGGCTTCACTCAGCTCCACTCCCTTGCAAGGCACACAGTTCTTCATTCCTTCCCATATATGAGCACTACACCTCTCTTCCACCCAAGCTCCCTGGAGCAGAGAGGGCAGAGGGGATTTGCTGAACCCAGAACATCTTTGCAATGTACATGTGTTGGGGGCCAGATGTATGTACTTCATTTTCCTGCTTCCATTAACCAATAGAATGAAGTCTTTATCAGAACGCTCCTCCTTTTTAATGGGAGTTAAACATTACTTCTTTTCCTCATTTAACCTTGACTCACTGCAAACTTGTTCAGCAAAAGTGTTAAGTTTCAGTAAGTGAATAAAAAAAAACACTCGAAACTTCTAAACATACACCCAAGTGCTCTGTATGGCTCCCTGATCTTTATTTTGAAGGAGTTTCCTTGCCCGGAGCTCTTTATCAAGTACCCAAGGAGATAGGAAATACTATAAATTTAGAGCACATTATTCCCAGAGGGTCAAATTCTTACGCTTGATCCCCTGCAAAGAAATTGCATAGATATGAATCATTCTTATCATTATCCCATGTGGCAGAAAGGTGTTTCAGAACGAATTTAGTGCAATTAAGTAACCTATGTAGTGCAAATTTTAAAATGTGATTATTTATCACATTAATATATTTGATTTTAGACTTTTTTTCATCCAAGTCATTTTTATCACTTACCCCATCAATGACTCCTATTTTCTTATCCAATTTCAGTGTAGATTTTAACAAAATAATTCAAACATTCAAAAAATATAGAGAAAGTAATATAATGAACACCTGTTAACTCACCACTGAATTTAAGAATGAAAACGTTTTACAAATGCAGCGGGAGCATCCTGCATGCCCCTTATAGATCCATCTTTGCCCAAATACCACTCTCCTCAGATTGGCGTTTATCATTCCCTTGACATTTTTTTGTATTTATAGATATGGATATTTGTCAGAATAAAGGTGAATCCTCTATAGCCCCCAAACCTCAAAACATAACAGGTTAAATAAAATAGAAATGTATTTCCACTACAAAAGTCTTTTTTTTTTTTCTCGTGGTACCCACCATTGCATTATTCTTGTTTGCATAGTTAAGGAAGAACAGATTTTCTTCTTTAGTTCTAAAGGACACTTTAAATTAGCTGGCTTCCTGTCCCCTTGCAGAATACCCTCTGCTATTGAAATTACTTTCTCCCCAATTCAACTCCCTTGTTCTTTGCTGTTTCTAGAGAGCAACACTCAAGCCCAACCCTTATTGTTTTAAGCCGCTTCTGCTTTTCTCTGTAGAGAAAGAGAAGTGGGCAGCTCCAATCACAAATGTAGAGCAGCTACAAAAGCTCCAAAACCTGACAAAATTATTTAGGTTGGTTTTCAAAGTTTCAGGAAACAAAAAATACTCTTACCTTTTCCAATGACTGAGTTCTATTCCTCATTTCATTTTTTTCAGAATGCTGGTTGTGAATGGCTACATTGATTTCACAGCCCCACTAATGATTCAACTCCCACAGCTTGAAAGTGCTGGTCTACCAACTCCTGACTCTCTTAAACAAACACCTGAAGCTGTCACTTCTTCCTGATTCCTTAATGCTCAAAGATTGATGTTGTTATCGAAACCACTGGCCCATTGGCCCTTCCTCCAAGGACACCCCTTTCCAGCTCTAGAGTTGAAGAAACCCTTTGGCAAATGAGTAGGCTGGATGTATTCGGCCACTGAGCATGCCTTAGGCTCCTGTGAAATAGTTTACACCTTAAAGAAAGAGCAGACCACTTATTCTCATGTTGGGAGCCCATTACCCCAAAGATGAAAAGTGATCTCACTACACATTATGACATTTTGAGTGATGTCTGACTGAATATGAGAACATATGTGTTCATTGAGCTACATCTTATCCTGGCCTAGAGAATGAAGCAGCCCAGAAAATATATAGCAAATGTCCCAGACTCAACTAATTCACTGCTCAGTACTCTGAGAAGACATGCCAGAGGCCCCTGCCTGACCCTTGCTAAGCAGACACATACTAGAGACAAGGTTATCAAAGGAGTTAAGGGTGTGTTCATGGACTGGATGAGCGTTAAGATGGCAACATTCCCCAAATTGATCTTCAGATTCCACAAAATCCCTATCAAAATTCAATCCAACCTCATTTTGCAAAAATTGACAAACTGATCCTAATATTCATATAGTAATACAGGGATTCAAAATTACCATAACAATCTTGAAAAAAGAACAAAGTGGAAGGACTTATTCTTCACAATTTCAAAACTTGCTATAAAACAATAGTAATCAAGATGGTATGAGGGGGGCGGAGGGGCAACAAGGGGATAAGGACACATATATAATACCTTAATCAATAAAGAGAGAAAAAATCCAAAAAAAAAAGGATGGTATGATACTGACATGAGGATAGGTGTATGGGTCAGTGAAATAGAATTGAGAGTCCAAAATTAAACCCTGGCATTAATGGTCAATTGCTTTTCAATAAGTGTGCCAAGGCAATTCAATGGGGAAAGAATAGTCTCTTCAACAAATGGTGCTGGAACAACTGGATATCCACATGCAAAAGAATGACTTGGAGTCTCTACCTCTCATCATGCACACAGATGAATTCAAACAGGATCAAAGACCTAAGTGGAAGGGCTAACACTATAAAACTCTTAGAAGTAAACATAGGCATATATTTTCATGACCTGGGACTAGGTCATGGTTTCTTCTCCAAAAAAACATACAGTTGACCTTTTAAAAGATCCTGCTTCATACAGCTCTGGAGATCTGTTCAAGTCCATCCATTACTCTGGTTATAGTTAGAGTTCTGGATACCATCTTTGAGATGCAGCTAATGTGCAGCGGAATGCATGCATGTGTATCTTAGATGGTGTGTGCACACACATGCACACACACAGAGAAAAGTTGTTCATTGCCACACTCAGAATGCCTTCATCAATCTCTTCAAAGTTTGGGTCCCCCTCAAAAAGTCTACACATGCTTCAGTTTAGGCAGGAGAAGCAGGTAGTCATTGGGAGAGGCAATGCCCCTGAGTAAGCCATGCTGGTCTTGAAACCACTTTAAATATAGCCTGGAGTATTTTAGCTGTCATAAACAGAAACGAAACTGGATTTAAAGAACTGCCAAGGCCAGATGGCACAAATGTTCTGATCATCTCTCCAGAGACTCTGAAAGAGGAACAAGAGAGAGACTCCTTCCCGGGAGAGTGTGTGCAGCTGTGGGGGAGCGCTGGGACTTTCCCTCAGCACTGCACACTTCACAGCTGGGCAGTGTCTGCTGGGCTGTACGTGCTGAAAAAGGCCACTCTCTGGATTTCTAAGTAATTTATATGATTGTGGCAGCAGCTCTCCTGAAATAGAAACCTACAGTTCTCAACACATCTCTAGCTCTATGTGCAGCAACATATTTGCTGAAATGTGCAGCAGCACATGTGAGTAAGCTAAAATGTGCTGTGTGTTTACTGTGGATCAGACATGTTCCAGAAAGGTTACCTCTATAAACTTATTTAATTCTTAAATGTATTAACTCATGTAATCCTTATAAGGAATAAATGAATCCTTATGAGATGAATCCATTTTACCAAATTATGTAAATTGAGACCTGAGGGAGTTAAGCAACACCCCCAATGCATAGAGCCGCCCACTAGGGCCATCTGACTGGAGAGCCTGGGTGTTGAACCATCACGCTCTTTTGCCAAACTGCCCAAGTAAAATAAACTGCAAACATGAAATGTTCCATTCCTGGGTTTATTAGTTTCCAGTTGCTGCTGTAACAAGTTACCACAAACTTAGTGACTTAAAACAACACAACTTAATAGTCTTACGCTTTTGGACATGAGAAGTCAGAAATGGGTCTTCGAGGTAAGAGGCATGCGCTGGCAGAGCTGGGTTCCTTCTGGAGGCTCCGGGGGGAGTCCGGTTCCTCACCTTTTCCAGATTCCAGAAGCCACTTGCATTCCTTGATATGTGGCCCTTTCTCCATCTTCAAAATACATCATTCCTTCAACCTCTGCTTTTGTTGTCACATCTCTTCTCCAGACATTCTGAACCTCCTGCCTTCCTCTTACAAGGATCCTTGTGATTACACAGGACCCACTGGATAATCCAAGATCATCTTCCCATCTCCAGATTCTTAACTCAAACACATCCATAAAGACCCTTTGCCATGTACGGTAACATATTCACAGGTTCCAGGGATGTGACATCTTTGGAGGGGCATTATTCTGTCTAATACAAATAGGGAACTAATGAACCCACAAATATATCTGCATCATATAGTCCTTTTAAAAAAGAAAAGGAACAGTTGGACACCAACAAACTGTTTTCATTTTTTTTATTATTTGTAATTGTGGTAAAAATACACATAACATATAACCAACCATCTGAACGAATTGTTTTTAAGTGTATAGTTCAGTGCCGTGAATAATCCCTTTTTTTAATGAGCAAAGAATTTAAATAAATGTTTCTCCAACATTGATATACAAATGGTCAATAAGCAGATGAAAAGATTTTCAATATTAGTAGTCATTAATGGAATGCAAATCAAGCCTACCATGAGATATCACTTCATATCCACAAGACTATCATCAAAGGAACAGAAAATAAGTGTTGGTGAGGACATGGAGAAGTTGGAATCCTCAAACGTTGCTGGTGGGAATGTAAAACAATACAGTCTCTTTGCGAAACAGTTTGGCAGTTCCTCAAAGTTAATTCCACTTCTAAGTAAATACCCAAGATAACTGAAAACATATGTGTTTTTATAAAAACTTGTTCATAATAGTTTATAGCAGCATTATCCATAAAAGGCAAAAAGTAATCTGGCCAGTGTTGCTCAGTGGTTGAGCCTTGACCTATGAACCAAGAGGTCAGGGTTTGATTCCTGGTCAGGGCACATGCCTTGGTTGCAAGCTCAATCCCCAGTGTGGGGTATGCGGGAAGAGGCTAATCAATGATGCTCTTTCATCATTGATGTTTCTCTCTCTCTCCCTCTCCCTTCCTCTCTGAAATCAATAAAAATATATATTTTTTAAAAAGGCAAACTGTGGAGATAAAACCCAATGGAATATTATTCACCCATAAAAAGGAATCAAGTATTGATATATGTAACAACATGGTGGACTTTGAACACATCATACTAAGTGTTCTGACTTCTTTCACATACTGTATGATTCTGTATATGCCAAGTCCAGGAAAGGCAAATGCATAGAGACAGAATAGATTAGTGGTTGCCAGGAATGGAGATGAGTTGGAAATGGGGAATGACTACTTAACACTACCGGATTTTTTTTTTTTGAGAGTTTGCGGGGGAGGGTGGTTGATGGAAATGTTGTAGAATAGTGCTGATGGTTGCACAATTTTCCTGCTAAACATTGCTGAATTGTATGCTCTAAAATGGTTAAAATATAATTTTTATATGAATTTTATTTCAATAAATAAATAAAATTGAAGTATGTGGTTTCGGTCTAGTGATAACCCTTGTCCCTTTCTTTGCCCTGGTGCTGTTCTCAGTTTGCAAGTGTAGAGTATCCCTTCCCTGGAGCCGGTACAGGATGCATTATCCAAAAGGTATTTGCTGTCTTATCCCTTTGACTTGCTTTGGCCAGTGAAATGTGAATGAAGTGGTATGAATCCCCAGTCAGGTAATTTGAAGGGTTGATACCAGAGTCTCCACATTGCCTCTGGCCCACTGGGGGCCTGGGCTCCTCAGCAGAGCACATTAGGGAATCTGTACTGGCCACAAAGAAATCTTTGCTGTTTTAAACCACTGAGAGTGGGGTGCTGTTTATTATCATGGCATCACCTAGCCCATGCTGCCTAACAGAGGGCAGTTGTCCCACTTAACTCTAGGGCATTCTCCCATATCTCAGAAGGGTTTTAATATGATTATGGCTGCCCATTCTTCTTGTGTTTAGGAAATTTTAATGCAAATTCTTTTATTTTATTTTTAATTTTTTTCTTTTTAATTTAACTTATGGGGGGTGACATTGGTTAATAAAATTATATAGATTTCAGGGGTACAATTCTAAAATACATCATCAGTATATTGTATTATCAGTTCGTCATCCCAAATCAAGCCTCCTTCTATCACCACTGTGCAAATTCTTTTAAAGACTCTTAGGACAGGCAGTAAATGACTGGTTCTGATAAGGGTGGAGCATCTAACTTGAATGGCTTCTCTTTCTCCCTCCTGGGGGCATAAGCTTAAAGAAGAAGGTGGTTGAGATTGTCAGCAGTGCACTGAGGCCACTCCTTACTGAGTCTTAATCCTAACATTTCTTCAGTCCCACTCAGCAGGACCCTCAAAAGTTGGCCTTTCTCCAGTATTTCGTCTATTCCCCCAAAACTCTGCCGCTGACCCTCTGTTCCACTCTGCCCTCCCTGGATTGGCCAGAAACACCTGGCCCTGAATTGAACTGACAATGTCTCTTACTGGCCTTGGCTGTAAGGGTATTGGAATGTTGTCTTTCTACAGCTTGCCTGATCTCCTGAAATTTCTGTAGATCCCTAGGGCTGACACTGTTAAATTGTTTAAATAGAACATCATCCACCGAAACCAGTTTGGCTCAGTGGAAAGAGCGTTGGCCTGTGGACTGAAGGGCCCCAGGTTCAATTCTGGTCAAGAGCATGTACCTGGGTTGCGGGCACATCCCCAGTAGGAGATATGCAGGAGGCAGCTGATCGATGTTTCTCTCTCATCGATGTTTCTAACTCTGTCTCTCTCCCTTCCTCTTAAAATAAATAAATATAACATCATCCAAAACCCTTCTCCAAATGCCTTGTTTCTTCCTGCCTTCTGCCATTGAGACTAGAAGGCTCTGCACCCAGGGTCTCATGCAGTGAGGAGACTCGGTGAGCAGGCCCTCATCAATAAGACAAATGTAGAAGTATATTGCCGGTGACACTGTATGTGTTTGCTTCCCTTATAAGAAGAGATAGACCTGACCAGTTGGGCTCTCTCCCCTTCCTCAGTCTCCCTGTCTTAAAGGCAGAGATGATAACGGGAGGGGGAGTCTAAGAGAATTACAGAGGCCCTGCTACCAACCAAAACCTGTAACTACCAACCGTTCGGCTGATTTTCATGTGAGAAAAGTAAGTCCCTCTTTAATAGTTGACTGCTATTTGGATTTCCTGACACTTGCAACCCAAAGTATCCTAAAGGGAAAGATGCCCCAATAACTCCTCATTTCTTAGACTTAGATCTCTTTTAACTTGGCCGACTAATAATGGGAGATAAACTGAAATTCCCTCTTCTAATCCTCTGATGTTGAATATATATTTTTATTGCAGCTTAAGGGAGGTAAAGTCTAATGTTATCTATATTGCAAATGTTAATGTAAAAAATGTCTACCTGGTTTTCATAATTCTGTCCCTAAACCATTGCATACTTAATGCTGCTTAGCAATCCTTATCTTCACCTCTGGTTAGCTCCCTATATCATTTCCTGCAGTGACCATCCCAATATTTTCTAATATCTCAAGTCTCTAATCACAACCTCATTCTTAAAGAAACACACTGAGATTTTTCAAATTACTTACAATTATTCAAGATTGCTTTCAGTTTTTTCTCAGTTTGTTCATGTAACAAACTCAAAATTTGGAGGGGGCGAAGTCCTTCTTATAATGAAGAGTTAGTGCTTTAAAAGATTTTTTTTTTTAAGGAAGACCAAGAGACATATGAAAACGTGCTCAAAGTCACTAATCATCTGACAATTAAAATGACAAATCAAAATGACAATGTGGTACCTGAGAATTTCAACAATACAAGTAAGTACCAAATAGAAATCAGTGAGATGAAATATATTGTAACTGAACTGAAAAATTCCATAGAGGGGTTCAAGAGCAGACTAGATGAAAGTTCAGCAAACTTTAAAATAAGACAAAAAGTAATAAGTTAAAGACAAGGAGAACATCTTAAAAGAGAAAAACAACAACAGCAACAACTGGTTATATACAAGGAAATCTCCATAAGACTCTTGACTGATTTTTCTTTTTTCAGTAGAAACTTTGGATGTCACAAGAAAGTGGCATGGTCAGACCATCAAACCTCAGAGGGAAGGTAGGGGAGGGTGGGGATAAGGGGGAGAGATCAACCAAAGGACTTGTATGCTTGCGGATAAGTCTAACCAATGGACACAGACAACAGGGGGATGAGGGCATGATTGGGGAGGCTGGGGGGACAATGGAGGGATAAGGACACATATGTAATACCTTAATCAATAAAGAAAAAAATGTTTTTTTAATCAAATGTATGATGGAGAGTATAGAAACATATATAGACAGTTAAAAATAACAAATACCTGTATACCCACACCTAGATTAAGAAGATAATTATTTGTATTATAAGAATCCTTATAATCCCCCCAAATGTCAGACTCCCTCTCTTCTTCCATCCTAGATATAACCACTATCCTGACTTTTTATTCACTGTTCTCTTGCTTTCCTTTATACTTTACTAAGTGCAGTATGTATTGCTAAGCAATATGCAAGCTGAACTCTTTAAGAAAATGACTTTCCCAGTAGAAGATAAACTGGACAGTCTCAGGATCATCTCAAGCTTCTCTGGGGACATACAAGAATCCCTTTGAGGAAATCCATAAGTAATTTTATGATTGAATCTTTGGAAACAAAGATCTTAACAGATTTGGATCATCTAACTGAACGGAAATGTGAACCAGGTTTGACATAACAGCAGAAATATGGCTGGAGCTGCTTTTAGCTTCTGGCTTCTGCTTGCCTGCTGAATAAATGCCAACCTCCTTAGCCTTTTGTTAATTATACTTTATAACCTCTACTGCCTACTTTTCAGAATGGACTTCCTGCCACCTCCCGCAGACAACGGTCTGACCTACTCAGCAGACAGACCATTAACACTACCAGAATGCACATTATACTTTTCTTCTCCTTGCCTGTGCTTGGGCCATTCTAGCCTCCAGGCGTCTCCTTTCTCTCTATGTCTCAGAATTCTCTCCATTCTTCAGGCTCCCACTGAAATGATACCTTCATGATGCTTCCTGGGATTTCCTGGGATACCTCCATGCACTTCCTTCCCCACGCCCCCTCCACCACTTCCATTCCTCCCTCCATGGACATTTGATCCCTCTTAGTGAGTGTTTACTATAAACTGTCTCACAATGATGAATTGGTTCTACATTAGTTGAATCATTCCTATTGGATAGGTAGCTGCTTGAAGAAAGCACCTTTGCATGCTCATTACGCCTAATATGTTTCGCAATGTACTCACTGCAAACACAGGTTAAGTGAGAAAGAATACATTTTGTTTATTTTTTATTTTTGTCCTCATTAAACTTTGTTATTTTAAGGGGTCTCAGAATTCTGTGACAGATTTTTGGTCATGTTGTTTCCATTACAAAGTACTGATTTTTAAAACTAATAACTTAAAAACTGCCACACACACAAAAGAACCAAATGGTCCACAAGAGAAGGAATAGATTTTAAATACTATAGGCTTAAACTAGGCAGCAAAATTTAAAACATGAATATGTATATATGCATAGCCCATGGACACAGACAATAGTGCAGTGAAGGCCTGGGGAGAGGGAAAGCAGGGGGGGAGGGGGTCAAAGGGGAAACATCTGTAATACTTTCAACAATAAAGATAAATTTTAAAAAGAGATATTAAAACATGAAATGTCATTGCAAATCTGAGCAGTGTGTTCTAGTGGTGCATTTCAGAAATACAGTCGTTAACTGCTTTTCCCTGGCTCCTCTGAGCCTAATTAGCCAAGAGCCCAGCTGGATGCTAAAGGCGCTACATACAGGAAAAATAACTGTGGACTCTACCTTCGAAGCAACAGGTTAAAACTGCTGATTTATGACTCTTGGCAGGAACAACTGGCCCTGTGCCGAGTACACCACCATGAAAGCCAAGGAGCCCCTGGGTGATCCCTCCCTTACCGCCCACCCTCCACCCCCGGGCACCCACAATGAGGACAGTGAGCCAGATTTCTAGGTGATCTGGATTTACACCAAGTGAGGTGGTCAGAAACTCCAGAGCTTAACCGCAAAGATGAGGGGCACTTCTTGGGAACAGCCAGGGCCAGCCCTGAGTTAAGTCAATGCTTTGCTATTTGGCCTCTGAACCTTTACTCCCCAGCCTCTTGCCCAGTGTAGTTTCCTGCCAAGTGTCTAGTGCCTTCCTGCAGATCCCAGCTGTTTCGTCCTAGAGGCGACCTGGCAACCATTCAAATCTCTGACTCTTTTCTTTCAAAGGCCCACAGGCTCTCTCCTTCCTCAGGGCTCTGGAAGGGCACTAGATGGTATATTCTGATAAAAGGTTTCACACTAAAGTGTTTATGGTTAAATGCATTTCCCTCCCAGGGATGTTTGCATTTTAAATGTTAGCTTCTGGATATGGCCTTACCCCAGAGAAGTGAATCTTTAACCGGGTGTTCATTTTCTAGAAAGAATAGGGTGGAAGTAGGAGCTTTTGGCCTCTCTAAAAAATTCATTTTGAGGTAAACATTCTTATAAAGTAAGGCCATTCTTGCTGGCAAATGTGAACTGTGTATGTTGGGAGCTCTTACAAAGCGGATCTTCAGGGCAGCACGGGCAGTCATAGGCTTGAGAGCAGAGGGACAAGTGAGGGAGTTGGAGAGCAAAGTGTGTTTTTCAACAATGGTATAATTAGTTCCTAAGAAAGAGAGTCTTGTACTAGAACATTTAAAAATTCTCCTCCTTTAAAATTACCCCTTTTCTTGGTGTTTTCTGGTCTAGTCACTTTAATAGGTATATAAAAGTTCTAAAAATGTACCAGAAAGAAAATGCAAAATGAAAGACAGTTTGGCAGCTTCCTATAAACTAAACATTACTCTTATCATTCAATCCAGCAATCATACTCCTTCGTATTTACCCAAATGACTTGAAAGCTATGTCCACACAAAAACCTACACACAGATGTTTATAGCAGCTTTATTCATAATTGCCAAAACTTGGAAGCAGCCAACGTGTCTTCAGTAGATGAATGGATAAATAAACTGCAGTCCATCCAAACAAGGATGGACTATTATTTAGTACTAAAAAGAAATGAGACACCTTGCCATGAAAAGGCATGGAGAAAGCTTAAGTGCATAATACTAATCAAAAAAAGCCAATCTTAAAAGATTGTAATCTGTAGGATTCCAACTATATGTTATTCTGAAAAGGCAAAACTTTGGAAATAATGAAAAGATCAGTGGTTGCCAGGAATTGAGGATGGCAGGGTAGCGGGTCAGGGAAGAATGAATAGGTGGAACACAGAGTTTTTAGGGCAGTAAAACTACTTTTGTATGATACTATGATGAAGGATACCTGTCATTATACATTTGTCCAAACCCACAGAATGTACAACACCAAGAGTGACTGCTAAAGTAACCCATGGACTTTAGGGGATGATGAGGTGTCAATTCAGGTTCATCAACTGAACAAATGTACCACCTGGTGGGGGATGTTGGTAATGGAGAAGAGTGTGCATGTGTGGGGCCAGATAGTATATGGGAAATTTCTGTACCTTCTCTCAATTTTGCTGTAAACTTAAAACTACTCTTAAAAAAAACACACACACACAAAAAACCACTCACTAGTACTGATAATTTCCCTATAGATTAAATATATTCTTAAATGTTCTCTGCCCATATCCACCAAAGTAGAAACAATGAGTTTTAGGACAAACGAACTTCTTGCTTGAGATATCCACCATGATATTGTTGACTTCCAGGTTTTAAATAGTGTCCCATTGATGTAGTTAATTATCTTTTCATAGGGTTAATTTAGAATCTTAAAATTTTTTTTTCAGAGAACCAAGATGGCAGCATAGGTGAATACCTGTTCTTGCTGCCTCTCACAACCCCATCAAAATTACAACTAAAAGACAGAGCAGATATCGTCCAGATCCATGGGTGGGCTGGCTAAGTGAAAGTTCTGCAACTGGAAGGAAAGAAAAAAATGCATTGAGACTGGTAGGAGGTGCGGGCGTGTGGAGGTGCGGAGGCACACACCAAATGGACTGACAACTAGGTGTGTGGTTGTTTTTTTTCAATCGGAAGGGAGATACAAGCTCCGGATTGCTCTGAACTCCAGTTCCAGGCGAGACTCTGGGGACCCAGACTCATATGGGGAGGAACTGGACTATCTGGCATCAGGACAGGAATGCAAGTGTGGCTTTATCTCAGAGCTGCTCACAGTGATCATTGTTCCTGTCAGGGGGCGGAGATGCAGGAACCTTCCTGGTGTGGGGCTGACTGGAAGCCATTGCTGTTTGCTCTGCCCTGGTGATTCCCTGAGACCCCACGCCAACCAATTGACAACCCCACCCAAGCTGTGCGCAGTGGCTTTTGCATACAAATGGCCTGTCCTTTTGCAGACTAACCTAACAGACCACAGCTGGGTCAGAGAGCTCCAAAGCTTCCAAAAGAAAGCCAAAGGCTCGGCAGCAGCAGCCTACCTCGCTTCACAGCTGGGCCTCATTGGGCACTTCCAAACCCCAAACAAAGAGGAGGAATCTGCAGATCTCGATGTAGCTCCTGCTGGGTGGCCTCAGGCAGTGGCTGACTTTGCCCCTCCTTGGAGATCCAGGAGCCAGTGTACCCAGTGGCTAGTGTGAGACCATACCAGATTACAGCTCTTCGCATCCATAAGTGACACATTCAAGGGGCAGACTCGGTGAGCACCAAAAACCCACTGAAGCAAGTCTT
>NW_006297018.1:1170285-1174617 GCF_000327345.1 Myotis davidii | reverse complement strand
AGCAAAAAACACCCAACTGTAAAAAGAAAAAGAAAAAAGGATCCAAAAATATGAAGATAGTGTAAGGAGCCTCTGAGACAACTTCAAAAGTACCAACATTTTGGGGGTGCCAGAAGAAGAGAGAGAGCAAGATATTGAAAACATATTTGAAAAAATAGTGACAGAAAACTTTTTTCACCTACCTGGTGAAACAAATAGACTTACAAGTCCAGGAAGTGCAGAGAATCCCAGACAAAAGGAACCCAAAGAGGCCCACACCAAGCCACATTATAATTAAAATGGCAAGGGTTAAAGAGAAAGAGAGAATCTTAAAAGCAGCAAGAAAAAAGCAGTTAGTTACCTACAAGGGAGCTCCCATGAGACTGTCAGCTGACTTCTCAACAGAAACTTTTCAGGCCAGAGGGAGTGGCAAGAAATATTCAAAGTGATGAATAGCAAGATGTTACAACCAAAATTCCTCTACCCAGAAAAGCGATAATTTAGAATTGATGGTCAGATAAAGAGCTTCACAGATAAGAAAAAGCTAAAGGAGTTTATCAACACCAAACCAGTATTATATGAAATGCTGAAGGGTATTCTTTAAGAAGAGGAAGAAGAAGAAAAAGGTAAAGATAAAAATTGTGAAAATAAAGTGACAACAAATACATATCTATCAACAAGTGAATCTAAAAATCAAGTGAATAAAAATCTGATGAACAGAATAAACTGGTAATATAATAGAATCAGGGTCATAGAAAGGGAGTGGACTGACAATTCTCAGGGGGAAGGGGGTGTCGAGGGTGCAGGAAGAGATTGGACAAAAATCGTAACCTATGGATGAGGACAATGGTGAGGAGTAAGGACATGGGGTGGGCTGGGAACTGGAAGAGAGCTATGGGGGGAAAAAAGAGAAACAACTGTAATATTCTGAACAATAAAGATTTATTAAATAAAATAAAATAATTTTTTATTTAAAACTTGTGTCCTTATTGTATTTATTTTTGTTTATTAAAATGTATATTTTTCTTATTATTTACATCATACTAGTTTATTATAGAAAATTTAGAAAACAGAAATCTTAAAAAGGAAAATAAAATATTCTATAGTTTCATCATAAGTTTGCTTGTTTTGACTCTTTTATATTTCCTGTTAACTTTATGTATTTAAGGGATTTCAGCTGAAGAGCATTGACTAAGAAAATATATACTATCATTTTAATGGCTGCACAGTTTTCCTTGTATAAATACAAAATTCAGTCAGTTCATTCTTTATTGGTTATTGTGAGTCCTGAGGCAGGCTAAGTGTTTGCAACTATTTCTTTGAGTTAAATTATTAGATGAGCAATTATGGGTTAGAGGAAATTAATATCATTCCCATAGTAATGTGCTTGAAAATTCCTGTTTCTACATCTTTACCAATATTAAATTGACAATTGAAAAAAGAAACCATTCTGCCAACTAAAGTAGCTGCACACAGTCTCACAGTATTAATTTATGTTTCTAAAGTTGTATATTCTTCCATTTTCTTTTATTATGAAATGTTCGTTCATATCTTTGACTCATCTTCTTATATTTCTTTGTTCATTTGTGTCTTCTTGATTTGTGAGTATTCTCTAACTTTTGATTCTCACATATTTGAAGTTAATTTCTCCTCAATAGCTATTTGCCTCCTAATTTTATTTATGTATATATATAGATATATACATTAAAAATATGTTTGTATAGTTATCCTATATAATAAAAGGGTAATATGCAAATTGATCCTAATGGCAGAATTACAGGTCACTATGACATGCACTGATCACCAAGCGGCAGACGCTCAATGCAGGAGCTGCCCCTGGTGGTCAGTATGCTCCCACAGGGGGAGCTCTGCTCAGCCACATGCCAGGCTGACAGGTGCGAGTGCAGTGGCGGTGGCAGGAGCCTCTCCTGCCTCCTCAGCAGCACTAAGGATGTCTGACTGTGGCTTAGGTCTGCTCCCCCGAGGAGGAGGCCTAAGCCAGCAGGTGGGCATCCCCCGAGGGGTCCTGGACTGCAAGAGGGCATAGGCGGGTGAGGGACACCCCCCCCCAAGTGCACAAATTTCGTGCACCAGGCCTCTAGTGTATAGTAATATTTCCCTGATGGTTTATTCCTTCAATGTCATAACTAGAAAGTAATTCATCTACAGAAAATCATATAATTATATACTTTCATTTTTAAGAGGACACATTGAAAAAATTAAGTACCATACTTAGAAATCAAATACATAAATAACATAAAATGGAAACACAAAATAACATATACTAAAAGAAAAAAAATCCATCACTGAACCATTCTTAATTTTTAGTTTTATCGATTATGAAACCATTCCCTCTATAGGAAAACAAGGCAGGAGTTTTATCTCAGTTTAAATTTACTTTAAAAGTATTTTCATCCTGCCTTATCTCTACCTGTATTATTTAAGTTTTTAAAATTACCAGGGAGGAAAAGACAAGAAAATGTTAAAAAATTGAGGTGGCAAAGACTTTTATCTATTTCTTTTTTTCCTGTAGGTGAAATTACACAGAGGCAACAATGAGAGAAAATTCACTGTAGATCTCCAAATTCCTATGACCCCATTCTTTTGTGTAGTGAAGTAGAAATAGTTGCCATTTGAATGTGAAATGCTGTCATCTAGTGGATTGTAGACTTTACATGGACATGATTCCCCTCCAGAAATGTCCCTGGAGAGTCTTGAGTTGTCAGCGTTCACATGATTATTCTTATCTTTTTTCTCTCTCATCTTGAGGTGAGAGACAGAAGTTAATGCATTGGAAGTTAGAGAAGTTGTTCAGTAATGAGATATAGCACAGACCAGGGATAGAAGAGATGTGGGAGCAAAGGAAAAGAGGATATTGGGTATATTGCTTATGTGGGGTGTACTGTATCTGAAGTAGGGATTATTACCTCATTTTACAAAAGCTCAGAGCAGTCTAAGAACTTCCCGTGGCCACACAGCTGACGAGCGAAGGAGCTGGGATTTGAAAATTAGGATGTTGAAAATAACAGAATATGTTGCAAATTCTTTGGCATGGTATCAGTGATTCCTACTACATAAATATCTGCTTGCCAAATAACTACCTGTGTGTGTGTGTGTGTGTGTGTGTGTGTGTGTGTACAAGAAAGGTCAAAATCTAACATGAGATAGGTGGTGGGGTAACAGATTTTTAATTGATGGATGGTTGTTAGTCTCACATCCATCCTCCTTGGGGAGTGCTGAGATGGTCAACATTTAGAACAGGGTGCTAAATTCTTTCTATACAAGCATAAAATACATGGTTTTAATAAGAATGCCTTCAGTTGGTAAATTAATATTCCTTTTTCAAGGTGCTTTCTCTTAGGTGGGTAACCTAGGACCTATATTAATCCTTCGCTTCAAAGTCAGAAGTGTCTGCTATTTGAATGTATGTAAGAATTTCTATAAATATGCTGCAATGGTATACCCTGGTTATTGGATAGGACCCAAGCCTAGTTAGGATTCTCCCCTACTGAAAAGGGAGAGAGATGCCTTCTCAATAATACCGGCAGTTAGGGAAGGCTCTGCGCTCCTCCCTTCAGCACAGTGCTGGATTCACGTGCCCTCAGCAGCTTAGCTCATTTCTAGTCAGTGTATGCGCTACTCCTCCCCACCCCTGAATGAAAGCATTTCCAAAAATAACAAGTGCATCCCTTTATTTGTAGACTTCCTCTTGCCAGGATCAGTAGAGCTGATTTACAAATTATAGGTAGGTGTGCAAAACAGATCAAGGTTCACTGGCTCTGAGCCCACTCACTACCCCTCCCCATGATCAGATGTTGCCCTTCGTTCTCAGCTAATCGCTTCTGCAAACATTGCTAGTTCCGGACACTCAGGCTGCACTGGGATCAAAGCAGCCTGGGCTGTCTCTTCTTAGAAAAGGAGAAATAAATGAGGTCCTTCATTTTGCAAATGACCATACTCAAAGCACGACTTCACTGGTTTAATTTTTACGAATTTGTATTTGAAATAGGTCCCTATGCCTACGTATTAGGCCATTTTTATTGGTGAGTAATTTGCCTCTGTCTTTTTTCCCCCTATCAGATACAGAACTCTTTCTATTGGAATTAAGTTTTAACAGGAAAGAGGAAATGCCTGCAATGAAATTCCTCTCCCATAATCTGATGATAGAATGTTGCTGAGTGAAATGACTGTCGCTTCCCCAACAGCCACTGAAGAAGCGAAATTCTTTGGCATGGTGGACTAATTACCGTGTGTGTGTGTGTGTGTGTGTGTGTGTGTGTGTGTGTGTGTCCTGCTGTATTGAGTGAAATTTTCGGATTTTTCAATCATATTGACTATACAAAACATCAAAAT
>NW_006297018.1:1159762-1170244 GCF_000327345.1 Myotis davidii | reverse complement strand
CTCTGCTCTTCCTGGCTAATTGTTTCCCTACTTTAGGCACGAAAGGAGAGAGAAAGGGGAATGAAGAAGAAAAGGGACAAGGTAGAAAGGGCAGGAAACACCTTCCCACAGCACCTCTCACTGGCTCACTACCCTCATCTGCTTTTATGCTTTTCTTTGACTCCAGTCTGCACTCTGAAATGTGAATGAAAATTCCAGGGAAACCTGGAGGCACAAAGCTGCATCCCAAGGCCATTGCCACTTAACAATAGGATGTTGTGATGGTTAAGTTTATGTGTCAACTTGACTGGGCTCAGAGACAACCAGAGAGCTGGTAAAACAACATTTCCTGGGGGAATCTGTGAGGGGTGTCTTCAGCAGAGATTAGCGTTTGAGTTGGTGGACTGAGTTAAGAAGATAGTCCTCATGATGCAGGGGGCATCTCTCAGCAACGGAGGGCCTGAGGGAACAAAAGGTGGAGGAAGGGCTACTTTTTCCTCTTGCTTGAGCTGAGACATCCGTCTTCTTCTGCCCAGGGACATTGGCTCTCCTGGTTCTCGGGCCTTCAAACTTGGACTGAATCACACACCACAAGTTTTCTAAGGTCTTCATCAGCAGACAGCAGATGCAGAAATTTTTAGCCTCCATGTAAGCCAATTCCTCATAATAAATCTCCTCATCTCTATCTCTACCTATCTGAAAAAATAAACATTAAGTATATAAATAATGATAGAGGTGGGGAGAGAGAGAGAGAGATATCTAATTAGGTCTGTTTCTTTAATACCCTGAATAATAAACTGGAAAGTATGAAAGTTAGAAGTGACCTGATCTGGTCAAAATGGCAAAATATGTAAATGCTGTGCTTGCCTTCTCCTGCAGCCACATCAAAATTACAACTAAATTATAGAGAAACCATCCTTAAGAACCACCGGAAGTCTAACTGAACAGAAGTCCTAGAACTAAGGATACACGGGAAAAGTCATGCTGACACTAGTACGAGGGGCGGAGACACGGAACAGGCTGGCCCCACACTCATGTGCGGTGATTAAAAATTGGGACGGATATCTCAGCTTCAAAATTTCTCCCTGAGGAGCAGGAGTTCCAACTCCAAAACGGGATTCCCAGCTCAGGGTTCCAGTGCTGGGAAGAGAAGTCTCCATAACTTCTGGCTGTAAGAACCAGCTTGGATTATAGCTGAGTGAGGTAGAGAAGGCTGCTGAAGTCCCAGGTATTCCTCCTAAAGGGCCGGAGCACTAACTTACTCCCTGATGGACTTACCTGCTCTGAGCTCCAGCACTGGGGCAGTGGCTCAAAAGGCACCAGGGACAGCCAAAACCGGTTTGGCTCAGTGGATGGAGCGTTGGCCTGCAGACTGAAGGGTCCCGGGTTCGATTCCGGTCAGGGGCATGTGCCTGGGTTGCAGGCCCATCCCCAGTGGGAGATGTGCGGGAGGCGGCTGATCGATGTTTCTGGCTCTCTATCTCTCTCCCTTCCTCTCTGTAAAAAAATCAATAAAATATATATTTTTAAAAAAGGCACCAGGGACATACGGGGAGGAACTGAATTGTCTGACTTGAGGGAGAGGCCTGGAGGGGTAGCTTTCTCCCAGACAGAAGCGCTGATAGATGTCATGATGCCATCGTTCCTTTGCTGAGCCCTCTCCCTGCAGGTGCAGACAGATGCTTTATCTGAGTCCCCATCAACCTTGCTAACACCATTTTCCCCACCCTAGTGATTCACTTAGACCCTACCTTACCCAACTTATGGGCCCACCCAAGTCACTTTTGGTGGCTTTCCATGCAAACGGCCTATCTTAGCTCATGCTGTGCACTTTCCTAATATCTCTCAAAGGTTTACAAACCCCAAATAAGTAACATCTGCCATGGGTTTGCCTCATACCTCCTGCTAAGCAACCCTAGGCCTGGCACTAGCAGCAGCCAGCCTCATTTCAAAGCTTAGGCTCTCCTAGGAACCTCTGAGCCCAGCACAAGTGGAAAACATCTCCAGATCACTTTGTTGCAGGCAGGGCACTTAACCTACATCAGTGTCCCTCCCAAGAGGCCCAGAACCAACACACTCGATAACCAGGTTCAGATCACACCAGAGCACCACCCAACTACCTCCACAAATGACACACTCAAAGGGCAGACTCTGTAAGCATCAGAGACCTGCTGAAATGAATCCTGCTCCATAGAGTTAGCCCCTGAACAAGAGCTTCTCTGAGGGTCAAACCTTACATGGCTATTTCAAAAAGGCTCAACTACAATAGGAGGGCACACACCATCTACACAAAAGACACACCTAGAGTACCCAGCTCAGGTGACCAGGGAGACTGTGCCACTGGACCCTCCAGGAAGCCTTCTATATAAGGCCACTCTATCAAGGCTGGGAGATGCAGCAGATCCACCTAATACATAGAAATAAACACAGGGACACAGCCAAAATGAGGAGACAAAGGAACATGTCCCAAATGAAATAACAAAATAAAACTCTAAAAAAGAACTAAATGAAAAGAGACAGGCAATCTACCAGATGCAGAATTTAAAACACTGTATATAATGATGCTCAATGAGTTCAGTGAGAAATTTAACAAAGATATAGGAGAGACAAATATGGAGATAGAATACATAAAAAAGAACCAGTCAGAAATGAAGAATACAGTAACTGAAATAAAGAATACATTAGAAAAAAATCAACAGTAAATTAGATGAAGCAGAGTATCAAATCACTATGAAAAATAAGGTAGCAGAAAACACCCAATCAGAATAGCAAAAAGAAAAAAGAATCCAAAAATATGAAGCTAGTTTAGGGGGCCTCTGGAACAACATCAAGCATACCAACATGTTGTTCCAGAAGCCCCTTAAACTGCTTTTCAGATCACATCATAGGGGTACCAAAAGGATCAAAAGCGAGCAAATTATTGAAAACTTATTTGAAAAAAAATGATGAAAAACTTCTCTAACCTGGCTAAGGAAATAGATATTCAAGTCTAGGAAACACAGAAAGTTCCAAACAAGATGAATCCAAAGAGGCCCACACCAAGATGCATCATAATTAAAATGCCAATGGTTAATGACAAAAAGAGAATCTTAAAGGCATTAAGAGAAGAGCAGTTAGCTACCAACAAGGGAATGCCCATAGGAGTATCAGCTGATTTCTCAACAGAAACTTTGTAGGCCAAAAGGGAATGGCACAAAATATTCAAAGTGATGGAAAGCAAGAACCTACAACCAAGATTATTCCATCCAGCAAAACTATCATTTAGAATTGAAGGACAGATAAAGAACTGCCCAAATCCCTCCTCCCAAAAAATCTAAAGGAGTTCATCACCACCAAGCCAGTATTACAAGAAATGTTAAAGGAACCTTTTTAAAAAGAAGCAAAAAAAAAAAAAGATAAGAAATATGAACAATAAAATGCCAATAACTACATATCTATCACCAGTTACTTTAAATGTAAATGGATGATATGCTCCAATCAAAGACATAGGCTGGCTAAATGAATAAGGAAACAAGACTCTTACATATGCTATATACAAGAGACTCACTTCAGATTGAAAAACACTCAGACTGAAAAAGATATTTCATGAAAGTGGAAACAAGCAAACAAAAAAGCTGGGTTAGTAATATTTATATCACACTAAATAGACTTAAAACAAAGGCTATAACAAAAGACAAAGAAGGATCCAGCAATTACA
The DNA here is from genome assembly GCF_000327345.1 of Myotis davidii. Taxonomy (NCBI): domain Eukaryota; kingdom Metazoa; phylum Chordata; class Mammalia; order Chiroptera; family Vespertilionidae; genus Myotis; species Myotis davidii. Next base: position 1,166,568 of record NW_006297018.1, on the reverse strand, counting down.
CTTCTGGGTATTTATCTGAAGAAACCTCAAACACTAATTTGAAAAGACATATGCACCCCTATGTACATTGCAGCATTATTTAAAATAGCCAAGATATGGAAGCAACCTAAGGGTCCACCAATAAATAAATGGATAAAGAAAAACTGGTACATATATACAATACTAAAGATCCGGTGCACAAAATTTGTGCACCTGGGGAGGGTCAGCCAAGCCTGTGCCCTTTCACAGTCTGGGAGCCCTCAGGGGATGTCTGACTGTGGCCACGGAGGTGGGTCACTGTGCCTGCCCCCTGGTGGTCAGTGCATGCCATAATGACCGGTTGTGCCCCAACTGGTTTGGCTCAGTGGATAGAGCGTTGGCCTGCAGACTCAAGGGTCCCAGGTTCAATTCCGGTCAAGGGCATGTACATAATGACCGGTTGTTACCGGGTTTGGGGTTTGGTCGTTGAGAATATTACCCTTTTATTATATAGGATACAATGTGACTTAGCCATAAAAATAAATAAAATCTTGCCACCTGCAACAACATGAATGTACCTAGAGGGTATTATGCTAAGTGAAATAAGTCAGACAAAGACAAATATATGATTTCACTTATACACGGAACCTTAAAAAACAAAATAAAAAACAAGCAAAACAGAAAAAAACTACAGATACAGAGAACATTTTTATGTTTTCCAGATGAGAGGGGGTTTAGGGGAGGTGGTTGAAAAAGGTGAATGAATTAAGAAGTACAAATTGATAGTTTCAAAATAGTCATGGGGATATAAAGTATAGCATAAGGAATACAGTCAATAGTATTGCAATAATTATGTATGGTGTCAGATACTAGATTTATTGGGATGATTACTTCATAAAGGTATAAAAATGTCTAATTACTATGTTGTACATCTGAAACGAATAAAATATTGTAGGTCAACTATATTTTTAATTTTTTTTATTTCTGGATATAGGCATTGGTGATGGTTATACATCATTGTGAATTTACTTAATGCCACTGAACTGCACATTCAAAAATGGTTAAAATGCATATATGCATTGTTGTGTATATTTTGTGTATATATTACCACAATTAAAAAATGGGCTGAAGTTTACTTTTTTTTTTATAATGTTTGGAGTGTACACCTGAAACTTATATAATACTGTATGTCAACTATAATTGAAAAATAAAAAATTATTTTTAAAAATGAAGTGATTGCATTAGACACAAGGAACACAATGCTAAGAAACAGTCGAAATGATTTCTTCATGCCCACGCACAGCTAACCATATCAGAGCCAGGGCTAGAGGGCTGGTCTTCCTATTACCCCAGGCCAGTGCTCTCTGTCTATCACACCCTGCTCTCCTCCATAAGGCTCAGCTTCCCAAGTTTGGGATCATGACGTCAGACCCAGGCTTTCTTCTTCCACACTCTCCTTGGCATCACACAAAGGGAGAGGGGCACTGCCGCCATAGTTATAGACACACCAGAACAGTGGTTTTCAACCAGCTGTGATTTTGTCTCCTCAGGATTTTTTTTCAATGCCTGGAGATATTCTTCGCTATCATAACTTCAGGAATGCTGCTGGCATCTAGTGGGTAGAGGACAGGATGCTGCTGAACATCCTGTAGCTACCGGGGAGTCCTCAGTGGAGGTGGGAACACACACACACTGAAGAATAATCCTGCCCCAAATGCCAACAGTGCTGAGGTAGAGAAACCTACACTCGAGCATCCCAAGGCTGGTCTGCCAAACCCAGAGGCAGGTCTGTCCTTGGGATCTGGTTTTGGCAGGAGCCTTTGCAGATCTGCGGACATGAGACCAGTCGATTGAGTGGCAGGGTAGGAGGAGGGTTAACACATCTGGTTGCTGGCCTGGCTCTGCTCTAAACCAGTCTGTGCACCAGAAACCACTTCTTGTCTCACTCTGATTTCAATGGAAGATTCCATGCCCAGAGTGGCCATAGCTGCAGGGACTGGGAATCGTTCGGACACTGCCCACAGAAGGTGCCTTGGAAGCCCTGAGCATGCCCAGCCAGGCTTGGCTATGGGTGAAGCACTGTGTGTGTCAGGTTGTGTCTGCAGTGTTCTGGCTTTCACTCCAGCAGGAAAGTCAGGGCCAGAGCACAGTCTGTGGGCAAGACGCCCTGACCTGAGCTTCCTCACCTCTCACTCTGCAGTCCCCCTCCCCGACAGCCCCAAACCCTGGGCATTCACACTCACCTTCTACCTCCCACAGCATCCCAATGCCATTGCTTATTTTCTACAATTTGCTTTGCCCCCAAGTTGCTTTCCCAACGCCCAATTCCTCTTTTTATAATCATCATTAACAATCTCTAAAGTTCATTCCAGACCAGACATTCTATGGCAGTAAATCCGTGGGTCCATTCAGTCTCCTACTAGCTTTGCACTAAACCCTCAAAACTATTATGGAAAACTTCCTAGTGACGCTGCTGCTAAAATGATGGCTTTGCTGCCCCCTCCTGTCCACCAGTTTGGGCCATACCTGAGCACCTTATGCCTTTATTTTCTCAGATGCCCAGCTCCTAAAAAAAAAAGAAATTCTCCCTGGAGGATCCTTGAAGTCCTTTGAGATACTGTTCAAAAGACATTTACTAGAAATTCTTGAGGCCCACAAATGGATGTATCTGGTGCCTCACTTGGGAGATGCTTGACAAAGATTTGCTAACGTGGTTTATAATCAGCAGGGCCCACAAATATAACGGCACCTGTGTTGCTTTAAGTGACTTACGTCGCTGGAAAATCGCCTGTGCACCATTTCTTTAAGTTTCCATTTCATTAGTACTGCCCAGAGAGATCTTTTTTTATCACTCTTAGTTTCTCGCCCTCTACCCAGAAACTCACAGCAGAGGGGGAAAAAGAAAATAAAATCCAGAACAATAAAGGAGTCTTAGTGCCACTGCTGTCCCCAGATCTGAATCTTAAAGGACACTGCTCTGAGCCAAAGCCTTGGTGAGTTTTGTTTCACCATTATCGAACCTCGAGAGGCACTAAGTTAAAAATTAACCGATCTGCAATCAGGCTCTTGTTTTGTCTATTTAAAAATGTAGAGGCATGGACACAGTCTTTTGGGCGAAACAGCCTTTTAACCCGAAGGAGAATTAATTTGAGGAAATTGCTGCGAATGTGGCAGTTATGAACCAGAAGCTGTTCATATGCACAGCCATACTTTCCATCAAGCCTATTGTTTTAACTGAGAAATCTCCCTGAAGCAGAAACCACAGCCACAAAATGTCACAACAGGGAGTAAAACACCCTGGGCACTTAGTGACTCAGAAGTCACGACACCTCGGCTCTGCAGCCACAGCGGGGCCGCTGGAGCTGTGGAGATGTTCATTAATTGTGTGGGGCTCCGGGATGCATTTGGTTTTGCAAGCTCTTTGGCAGCTCTTGCTTTCCTGTTTATCGGCCGTCCTCCACGTGCTCACACAATTCAGAACACAAGTGAGGTCTTTTACAATTCAAAACCAGGAAAGACCAGGACATTTGTCATTAGACTGCAAATAAAAAGATCTCAGTGCTGGAAGATGTGTGTCCCTATCTCCTCCCCTTTGAAGGCTGCAATTAAGCATGTTCATGGAGAATGCATCCTTGCCATCCTAAGAAAAGGGGGTATATGAACCCAATTATTTGGTAGTCAACTCTGCCCCTGAAATAAATGAAACTGCAAAGCTGTCTTACCAGATGCCCAGGCACTGACAGAAAGCTGTGCGACGAGAATTTCATATCCATTCCCTTGGGGCATGATTTAAACCAAGAAATCTGTCGTCAGGAGGCAAGTGGGAAACTGCTCTGGGACAGCTGAACAATGATGGTGAAGGGTTTTTGTCTCCCCCTCAACCCCTTAAAACTAAGTGAAACCGATCTCTGATTGATTATTAAACACTTTGCATTAAATGGCCGGGGGATATTCTGCTCATTAAATCCATGATTTTTAAGCAGAGCTATTTCTGCAGGATTATACTGTGGGGGAAGGGGTTAGGTGGAGAAGTGGGGTGGGGGAAGGGGGCCAAGATAATGAGAAGGAAGTAATAGCATCAAGTTGGCAAAACTCTTGAGGAAGTTAAAAAACATGGGTGCCATTCTTTTTGAGGTGAAGGAATCAGGTGAACACTCTATATGTTACATAAATGTGTAATCCCTAATTACTGTAATTTTAAAATTTTTTTTAAAGAATCAGGTGAACAAATATAAGTTATCACCTTTACTATGGAAAGCAGTTACTCACTATGGAGAGTGGAAGAATAATGTCTAATGGAATTATTTTCTTCTTTTTGGGAAAGACATGCATTTAGGACAAATTTTCTCCATCTCAAATTGATTCTTTGAAGTATTAGTACTAATAAAGGTTAACATGTTTCTCCTTATTTTGGTCATAAATTATGTCTGCTATCGCCTATTTGAGCCTTTTAAAAGATTTTGCACACCAGTGCCTTGCACCACGGGATGTAATATAAACATGGATTCTTTGGTCTTAAACAGAACATTTGATGGGACTCAAAGGTGTGAGTAGAGGAGGTATCATTATGCTTTTATTTACTAGATGTGTGTTCTTCCCGTTCTCATGGATTTTATATTTTCTTTCACTTTACTTGGAATAACATCGCCTCCTCTCTATCTCAGATGATTACCTTTTTGTTCAGAATCCACTAAACGAATACAGTTATTCTGTTTGTTGCTAAGCAACTGAGCTGGGTTACCCAGAAGAATCTCACTCCACTGTCAGATCCTTGTTCCCTTTTTGATAATTGACCACAGAGAGAGTTTGCTGGTGAGGAAGAAGAGCTGGCAATCAAGAGGCTTGAGGAATAAAAAAGAATGAAGTGTTCCAGTTTTGTCAAACACTTTTACATAGACAAAGTCAATGGAATACCATTTAATAATAAAAGGAATGGACCGCTGATACACACAGCATGGATGAAACTGAAATGCGTCCAGAAGAAGCCAGGCACAAGAGAGAATGTGCTATGTCTATTTCACTGCGTTTAGATGAAACTTGAGAAAAGACACAGGGAATTTCTAGGGATGACGGAAACGTCCCAACATCTGTATCTCGATTGTAGAAATTACACAGGATGCAAATTGAAATGAAATTTAAACGGATGCATTTATTTTATGCAAATTATACCCCAATAAAGAAAGCAAAGCTATTCGCACTCATCGTATGTAGTTTCTTAAATTTGGTTTTAGTTGTGTTATTTTTTAGGACTTGGAATATCTTTTCCTATGGAGAGTAACTTTTTTTTTTTTACAAGGAAAGGTATTTCGTGTCACATAAATAAAATGCAACTTAATTTTTAAAGAAAGAGTTTTTATTATTTTTTAAAGAACACTTATTTGAAAAGTATTAAAATTAATAATTCTCCCTTGGCTGCTTGTTACCTTTTCATTTTATTTTTATTAGTTATACATGCTAATAACTCCTATTCTACAGAAACAACTACTTTCAACTCTTTTAAGCTATCCTCTTGGAATCAATTTAGCATTTCTACTAATATGTTTACATGTTGCTTCCTGATTTTTCAGGTTATGCTTTATTGGTTTCTCACTCTAGAAATATTATATTTTACATTCTGTCTCACTCTCTCTCTCTCTCTCTCTCTCTCTCTCACACACACACACACACACACACACTTCCAGTTTCTCATCTTTCCAATGAGGTTATAATTGTTTGATTTTGATGCTTACCTTATTTAGACTATATAAATGCCATTCACTGCTGAGACAAGTAGAAACCATAATTTCTTTTCCTGCATAACTTTTTGTTTTCCCTGGAGTTAATAAGTGCTGGGGTTTTGTTTGTGTTTAGTTTGCTCCAATGAGGTCCCATGCTCTCCAGGTGAACCACACAAATGTCACCCTGCTCCTCCTTTCTGATCATCCCCTGCACTCCCTTTGCCTCTCACTGGATTGACATGTTTTGAGAAACTCCCTTAAAAAGAATGAATAGCCTAACTATCATGGCTCAGTGGTTGAGCATAGACCTATGAGTCAGGAGGTCACAGGTTGATTCATGATCAGGGTACATGCCTAGGTTTTGGGCTCGATCCCCAGTGTGGGGTGTGCAGGAGGCAGTTGATCAATGATTCTCTCTTATCATTGATGTTTCTATCTCTCTCTCCCTCTCCCTTCTTCTCTGAAATTAAATATATATACTAGAGGCCCGGTGCATGAATTTGTGCACAGCTGGGGTCCCTCTGGGTGGCCTGCAGGGATCAGGCCTAAACCCACAGTTGAACGCTGCCTGCAGCTCCTACCTGCTGCTCCCACTCATCCTGGTCCCACAGTGCCTGCCACAGGCTTGGGCCCAATCAGTTCCTATTAGGAGAGGCTCGTGCTGTCAGTGCCTGCCACAGGCTTGGGCCCAATCAGTTCCTATTAGGGGAGGCTCGTGCTGTCACAGCAGCACTTGCCAATCATGAGCCCTGCATCTGGTGCCCTCCCAAGGGGAGTGGTCTGCAAGATCGGGCTGAAACTGGCTCTCTGACATCCCCCAAAGAGTCCCGGATTGTGAGAGGGTGCAGGCCAGGCTGAGGGACCCCACTGGTGCACGATCGAGGCTGGGAGGGACCACAGGAGGGCTCCAGGGCATGTCCAGCCCTTCTTGCTCAGTCCCAATCGGCCGGACCCCAGCAGAAAGCTAACCTACCGGTTGGAGCAGCTGCCTCCTGGTGGTCAGTGCACGATATAGCGACTGGTTGACTGGTCAACTTTCTGCCCCCTGGTGGTCAGTGCACATCATAGTGACTGGTCAACCGGTCTTTCTGGTCGTTCCGATCGTTCCGTCATAATGGTCGCTTAGGCATA